>NW_006430061.1:1510177-1520958 GCF_000325575.1 Pteropus alecto
GAATTTTGTTCATCTGGGATTGTAGTTCAGCTTCTTCCTCTGCTCAGTCTTGTCCCGCCCCCGCCCCCCCACCGCCCCCTCAGGTGTTGTTCCCTGGTAAATATCCCTAAACTTTATCTCAGTGTCTGCTTTTAGAGAACCCAACCTGCAACACCACAGTATGTGTACATTAGTATTATGTTAAGGCATTTTATTAGATCCCACTAGTACCATTGAGCCCTGCATTTTTGGTATGTTAGTCCTCTTTCATCATTGTTACACTGTGACTTTGTCTATGGCCTGAGCTATTATGAAAAAGCCACTTTTGTTGTTTTCTCCATGTTTCAGTACCTGTTCCCAGAATTCTGCCATTTACAAACATTTAATAATGAAGTTTCACCTACTCCAATATTCTGTTTCATTATGTAGATTTTCATATGACTAACAAAAAATCTGATTGTTCTGTAAGGCAATAAAAGTCAATAGAAGGGAAATTATTTTAGTAGTAAATATATATGTTACAAACTTTATTACATTTAAAATGTAACCCAAAATTCTACGTGGTCAAAAAGTTTTAAATATTTCAATTTTGTATGCATAGTTATCAGGTTACTAAAATCCATGGGTGGTATATATTATAGATCTTATATTACTCAGAATACTGCATAAAGGTCTCATTCCCTTATTTTTTTCTATCAGTTTAAAAGTTCACATCACCTAATATTTCTCTATCAAATTCCTTTCTGATACTATAAGATCAAATAAAAAATTTAAAGGAAGGAAGCAAATATTTCTTTTAACAAACACCAACTTCTTCACATAACTATTTTGGGTAGTTGCATGAAAACGGTGAGAAAGAAGATAAGTGGAAAAGATAAGAAATATGAGAAAGAGTAATATTTATCCTAAAGTCGTGAATCTTTAATGAGCTAAATTTTAGCATCCATACTAGAATTGGTTTTTATCTGAGTTAGAGAAGTAGGTAGGAGAACATGACTTAGACAAAGCTAAAAATTATCAATAATATTTGATAAAGAATTAGTATTAGATAATTTTGGCTAATAGAAGTGTCACTAATGAAATAATTTGATGAAAGCTTTTTCTTTAAGGTGTAGACTATTGTAGCATCCTTAGTTTGATCCAGGCATAAAGTGAGCTTCTGGGGACTATGTGCATTATATGAGTGATACACTTACTTCATGTTTCATGCCTTTTTTTTTTTTTTTAAAGTGGAAAGTATAAAACGGGTTCATGCCAAATGATACTAGGTGTATTATCCCCTACTGAGGATCATGTCCTACCATGCATTTCATCAAACCAGTAACTTTCTCTGACTTAAGTGAATCCATAGGAACTGATCCCAGAATATTTAATTCCTCCTCTTCCTTCTTTACCCTTCCCACTCCCTCCCTCTACCATTCTTTTTATTTTATCATTCTCTTACAATAAGAACAGGAAGAGAACAGTGGAGAATAGATTGCGTAGACAATGAAGTATGTGGACTTGAAAGTATAAGTTCCCATCAAAGAAATAGTTGTAAAAAGAGAGAAAATGTTACAAATTAGAATGTGTTTACATAACTTTAATTAACTGCTTGTTTAAGCTGTTTTTAAGAAAACTATATTAATTTGAGGCTTAACTAAAGGGAAAATAACTTTAAAGAAAGGAGATGGCAAATATTCAAAAATATAGTTTTAAAGTCTGGCTCTACTATATTTTACATGTGATCTTGGACAAATCGTTTAACCTTTGTGAGCCTTTTCTGTAAACGGATTAATGCACACACACACACACACACACACACACACGCACACCTCTGTATTTCTAGCCTCATAGGACTGTTGTGAGAGTTAGTGTATAGAGAAGTACTTTTAGTAGCTAAAGGAAGTAGTATTAATAATAATGATAAATATGTTTATATGAAGCAAAATAATCTTATATCAATATTCATATCACATTCACCAAGACTTTTTTCTGAGATTTCCAAAAGAACACTCAGAAAATCAACAAGCAGGCAAGAAATACTTTTTTTTTTTATCATTCCTGGAAGCCCTACCCACAATTTTTCATTCCGCCTGGGTACTTCCTCTCTATACACATACATATACACACACGTCATCATTTGTCCTGCCAAAAATATGAAGAAATAGCAAGTTTCTCATATTGTTGTTTTTACATGAACTACAGTTGTGATAAAGGTAAATTTAGGACTCAGGATATGTGGAAAAAGAAATAACTGCCCATGAAATTTATTTATTTGTTTATTGTCTCTTTGATGCATTTTGGTGCCAGATAAAGACACAGTGTCTTAAAAGTTTGATTCTGATCCAAATAACAAGTCAACACTGGGAGGGGAGGGGCATTATGCTCTATGAAAGTCACAAGAATGTGATACACATACCAAAGGGATATAATGTTTTTTGGTGATGTTGGCTTTAAGAAGATAGGGAAATTAGAAAGAACGAATGGGTGATTGGGGTAGATCTGGTGATACAGTGTCTAGAACTGAAAGCATCCAAGTAAAAAGATATATATTTAATTTTAGGAAGGAGATCGATTAATTCAACAATTTTTTTTGAAATTGATTAATTCAGCAATACATTTTATTTATTTAATTTCCACTACTCTCCTCCTAAGACCTAAAATATGAAGAAGAAAGAACTTTGAGTGCTCACAATCTAGTAAATGACAGTAATATAATGTGCTAGGTGTTAAGATAGATGAATTCCCTATCACAAGAGTGTAGAGAAGTGGCATTTAATCTCAATTGACAGGTCAAGAGAGGTTTGCTCAAAGAAGTGACATTTGAGCTGATTCTGAACATTTAAGGAGGAGTAGGAATGAACCAAGATGGGAGGTTTCCAGACAGAAAAGAGTCTATACAAAGATTCACAGGGTTGTAGAATGTTGCATGTTGGGGAACTGCAAATAAAGTAAGTCTGGAATGTCATGCATAAGTACCGGTGTAGCAAAAGGAAGCTGGATTAGAACTGTATACTAGATCTTCAAGGACCTTGTTTGAAAAATTAAGAACAATCATTTAAAGAATTTAAGAAAGGAAATGATATTTACATTTCAGAGAGATCACTCCTGACAGCAGTGTGGAAAATAGTTTGTGGGAGGCTGAAAGTAGAGTCAAAGACAACATTTAAGGTCCTACTGAAGTAATCAAAATGAGAAGAAATGACAGGATCTGAGCTATGGCAGTAGCAGAGGGATTAGCGGTAAAATGGATTTGAGTGATGTTAAAGATTTTATTTCTTTAATTTTATTTTATTTGATTGGGTATAGAGGGGAGAAGAAATTTAAATGAATCCTCATATTTCTGCACTGATTGATATAGTTGATGGCTCTGTTTAACAGGATTGGTATTTCTTTCATTTCACAAATATTTATTGGGGGCAGACAATGTGCTAGGTCATTTCGAGCACTGATAAGATAGCAGTGAAAAAAAACAGACAAAGTTTAGGGGGATAGATACTGTAAACAAATAGATAATGTCATGAAATGATGAGTTCTATGGTGAAAAATAGGTTAAGGTAAGTAAGAGTATAGAGTCATGAATATTACTATTTTATAGAGGTTAGTCGGAAAGGCGTCCTTGAGGAAATAATTAGAGTAAATTGAAGGAATGAGACATGTGGATGTTAGAGTAAAAAGTATTCCAGGAAGGAAGAACTAAATGATAAAATATGTGGAGTAGGGTGTACATGGCATGTTTTAGAGGCAACAAGGCCAGTAGAGATAGAGTAGACAGGGCAAAGGAAAAGTGGTATGAGATAAGGTCAGAGAGGTGTCTGGGGATAGGTCATGTAAATACAGAACAATGAGCAGATTAAAAAGATTGAATGAGATGAAAGGTTCTATTTTCAATATTCTGAATTATCCAGATAGAAATGCAATCTAGATGCTGGACATGTAGGTTCAAAAGTTGGGAGAGGTGTCTGAATTAGAAATACAGATTTAGGTATCATTATCAATAGGTGATAATGAGTTCGTACAAAAATATAAGGAGTGAGAAGAGGGTAGGGAGCAGAAGCTTTGGAACTCAAACATTTAAAGGGTGGAGTAACAGAGCAATTGGAATACATTATGGAGACTAAGAAGGAGAGGTTGTGATAAACCTTGCTGGTAGAATTTACTGAAAAGTTGGTAAAGGGACCAACTGACTGATCCATATCAGTTCATCTCTGTGAGATTAAATCATAAAATATATATTGAGCATCTACCATAAGCATACCACCATGAACATGAATGCAATAGGATTCAGAAGAGTAGGATGGTAGGGCTCTTAGAAATTATCTATCTAAACCTACTGCTTTGTGTTTGAGGAAACTATGACGAAAAAGGGCAAGGTGATACACTCTAGTTCATAGTTTGATATGTGACAGGGTAGGACTGCAGTCCAAGTCTTTGGAGCTTTCTCTTTCTGCTCTGTTCTAGTCCATTTGGGCTGCTGTAACAAAAATGCCATAGACTGGATGGCTTACACAATAAACATTTATTTTTCACAGCTCTGGATATTGGGAAGTCCCTGATCAAGGCACCAGCTGACTCAGTGTCTGGTGAGGCCTGACTTCCTGGTTCATAGATGACTGTCTTCTTACTGTGTCCTCACATCTCAGAGGGGTGAGGGAGCTCTCTGGTGTATCTTTTATAAGGGCATAAATTTCATACATGAGGCACCACTCTCATGAGCTAACTGCCCCTAAAGGCCCATCTACAAATACTATCACCTTAGACTTTAGGATTTAACACAGGACTTTTGGGGGACAAAACATTCAGTCTACAGCATGCTTTAATACACTTGAATTTAGAGAAGCAAAGAGCATACTAGATTGGAGGAATTATAAAGAACTTTCTGAAACTCTGGATATTTATGGAGAAGGGTAGGGTGATATGAAAGTGAATATTAAAGCAAAGAAGTGAGAATGAGCTTGGTGTATATAGCATCTATGTTCCATGATGGAGGGGTTTTTATTAGGAAATAGGAGAGAGAAATTTGGAAATTTTGGTCAGAATAAGGGCTGTATACTTGATAGAATAGGAAAGCAATAGGGAATTATTACAAAACTAGTTTATCTTTAATAAAAGCATGCTGTGGAAGAGGAAGATAGATATACTAGACTGACACTAAGTGTATATTAACATAATAGCTAATGTTTATTAAATGATGACTATGTATTAGGCACCGTAGTCAATGCCTTATGTGTATTACATTACTTAATTAATGCAATAACTCCCTATTTGCCATTGACAAAATGGTAGTTTCAGAGAGGTCAAGCAATTTACACAAGGTGTAAGTGTCCAGGCCAGTATTCTAACCTAATTAACAACAACAGCAAACACTTATATAATGTTTACTATATGTCTAATGCTGTTCTAAGGCTCTTGTTACATTAACTCATTGGACCCTATGTGGTAGATAATATTATTCCCATTTATAAATGATAAAAGTGAGGCACAGAGAGGTTAAGTAATTTGCCCAAGGTGTCATACATTTAGTAGGAGCTGGGCTTGAAACTTAGTCTGGCTCTAAAATCTGTGGTCTTAACTACTGCACTCTACTGTCTCTGTCTATGTGAATCTAGAGTCCTCACTCCTGGCCACTATGTTATTTACATCTCTCTGAGCAGAATTTTTGATTGAGAGACCTGTAGACTCATTTGTCAAATTGAGAATTGGTCATAGAAACAGATTTGCCTAGGAAATAATTTCAAAGGAAAAAATGAGATTTCTTTCTGACAGTCTGACTCATACTCCACAATTGAGGAAAGAGGGTAATTCAAGGACCACCTACAGAAAAGAAGGAGCAATAGTCTCAAAATAGGAAATTTACCAGGTTTACAACTTGTAAATGAGGAATGCATGAGTAAGAACTAAAATATGTGCAGCCCAAACTGCTCTACTACAAATATTTGAACACTCCCTGAAAGACTGGTTGCCCAGGAAATGCCTGGTTACAAACTCAAGGTGCAGATTTATCAAGGTAGGTAGGTGCCTTGCAGGCTAGTCTGTGGCTCTTTGTACAGTGATACATGGGAAGATGAAGACAGAAATTTTTGATGTTTATATCACTAGAATTCTTTTGTCTTTATATAAAGCTACTTTGCATATTTTTCATGGGCAAATATTAAGTGGCTTTAAAAAATCAATTACACTATGGTTAAGTAATTCAGAGGACCATTGTACTTAATTTAATTCAGAGTGAGGTGATTAGAAGAGTTCTGATTAAAGGACAAAGAGGAGTCACTTAAAAGGCAAAATGGGGGCACCAAAGAGAAGCATCAATAGTTCATTTTTGTAGGTTTCACACACTTTAAAGTGAGACTCTCTAGGAAAGCAAAAAAGATGCTGCACAGGGATATGTAGCATAAAGAGGAGATTACACAAAATATTGGAGAGGTTTTTGTAATTTATAGCAGCATTTTAATTGGTGGGGAGGAGGAATGTTGTTATTCTATTGGGATGATTGTTAGCAAATGCTCTCTCCTTTTATTTTTCTATTTATATTGTTCAGTTGTGCTTCTTGTTTTAATTTTGTTCATACATTTGTAAACTCCACTTAGCATCCTGATTAAAGCATAGTTCTTTGATGATATTAAGATAAGCCATGTGATGTATGTTCATTGTTGGTCTCAAGCTGTCTTTGCTATGAATTACATTTGTCCAACATCAAAATATGAAAAATAGGTACAAAGTTTTTGGTAATATTCAGCCACTATAATGAAGATAGGAATGTGATCTGAGCCAAGAGGAATAAATTGCAATCTCGCTTTACTTTGCTATTCCCTTTTATTGTTGGGTATCATTACTTAAGCTATGGGTACACTACGATACCTTGTTATCAGAAAAGTAGAATTTAGAGAAAGATTCTTGGTTTAGGATTAATTAGTGAGGTTGTGTGACACTCTGCAGAGAAAAGAATTGAACTATGTTTCACTTTAGGATTTTGCATTTTGGCTTTTAAAAATATTTAGGTTTTCCTCAGCATCTTGTCAGCAAGTGTGCAAGCCAGGAACCTTATTTACATCTCGTTAACACTGTCTGAGTTTTGGGCTACATATCTGCCAACTAGCCTCCTCAGTTCTGTGAGCATTTGAACAGAAGTGGCAACTGGAAGTTTGAAGCATGTTTTGGACGGGAGACTAGAGATCTATGGTGATCGCTATTGATTGTACTCTCTGACACACAACGGAGTTTGTAGAGTTCTGATGGGCCCAGTGGGTTACAAACTCAGGCATGTTCAGTTGCTCATATTGTGTTTAGTAGAGGGTGGGATGGGTTCTAATTCTATTTTCTTTGGGGTGACTGGATAAGATATTTTACTTGTCTAACTGGTCTTATCGGAGGTAGTTGACCTTTTTGTTCATAGGGTTAAAAAAAACTTACTCTTTATTTCCCTGTATAATACTTCTTTGTAGGGTAATATATTGCCAAACAAATGTGTGACAACTATCAGTTCACAAAATCTTTCCCTTGCTTGAGGCATGATTTTCTTTTCTTAAAAAAGTAACTAATATAAAACCCTGATAGCTTTGTTTCAGAGTGCTCGTGTTTGCGTGTTCCTGTCTAGATTAAAACATGAAGCTAGGAAGTAGAGGGAAATGTAATACTGTTATTCAGTCACTGTGTATTACATAACAAAATCAAGTGTCAGGAACATCTTAGTATGTTTTAATGAGGAAGGATGTCCTTTAAATTGAAATACACATATATTCCAAAGAAAATAGTAATTAGTCGTTTTTGTTTGTTTTATTTCTGTAACTTTTTGAAGGTCCAGCATCAAATTCCATTGGTCTGTGTTGAGATACCTTTTTATTTGTTTGTGAAGTAAGCATCTGTATTTCAGTGATCTCTAGCCAGCCTTGGGTTCTCTAGCTACTGAACAGAGCTCTCTGTGGGTGGGGTCAAACACGCCTGTGACTTTTGACCATTGAAAATGAAGGAAAACATTTGTGGTAAGAAACAACAGTACATGCTTGACCTCCAAAGCACACACATCTATAAATGGATAAAAGTGCCTATTTAAGGTTGCTTCGAAAAAGAACCACTGTGTCTACAAAGAAAGAACCCCTAATTCAGTGTTTGAGAAAGCAAACTATGTGTGGGTGAAAGAACATGTTTTTGTCGAAAACATCTGTGGTGTTCCCTATGATGTATTTGATCCTGGTGGTAAATCAACAAAGTTAAGTATTAAAGACAAAATTGACTTTTCACAACTTATTATGTGATAAATAAGGTTAATTCAATCCAAAAGATCTCTGGGCTGACTTTAAACTGCTGTTATTTTGGCTAATTGCCGGGTATGCAAGATGAAGTCCTCACTCCCAAATTAAAGACATTGCCTGAATTTATTATCCAGTAGATGCAGTTGGTTATGTATATGTTCCTTGTACCCTCATTTTTATTTCTACCGTACTACTGTGTTTCTTAGAGGTAGTCACCTCACTGTCATAAGATAATTGCCACCAGGCCTAATTTTATAGGATTAAATTTTTCAACTTGCCAGACTTTTACATAATTATACTATAGGCATGATTTACAGACTGTATTGCTTATATTTTTGAAGATCTAAGAGATTCCATACCCAATTTTATGAATTTATTTTCTTCCCCAAATACCAAAATGATAAATTACAGGCTGAAGTCCCTCAGAAAAAATGTAAAGTTCACACATACAAATAATTAGACATAAATTTTTAACTCAGTAAATTGGGTTGATGAAATTAACTGAAGGCAACAGTAAAACAGGGTGCTTTCCATTGTTTGTAGGGATTTTGTCAAAAGAAGCTAAGTTATGTTGAAAACAGTGAGTGGTATGAATTATTAAGTGATGGATTTTAAAAGTAGTGTCCAAATGTAAATAGTGAAATCATTCAAAGTATTACTCAGCAGCTGCAAGAGAGATAGAAAAGGCTGACACGACAAATTTAGTCATTTCTTAATCACTTTCGTTAGGCACTATTGTCAGCTCCAAGAGGCAAAATTTCATCTTGATTTAAACCCATGATGCTAATAGTTGAAACCTAGAAATACTCAAAATCATTCGCTTGCAAAACACCTTTTAGATTATCCTAGATGTTTCTGTGACCCAATGTCATAAAAAGATGCAAAAAGTATATTGCAGATGTCATCAAAGGAAATTTTCCATTCCCCACTTATGTGTTATAAAGGAGGTATTATTTACTGTAAGATCCAGAAGTATTAATTAGCTGGCTTTGGTTTAAATAAAATTGATTGTTAAGGCAGAAAATAGAGGATAATACGAGTCCTATTCTGCTGTAGCCTCCCAATAAAAGAAGCAGTGACCCAACTCATTAGCCCTTTGATTTAATATATTGACACTTGGGTGGGAATAATTCCGTTTAGTGGCTTTTGCTTCCCAGGGATCAATTTAATTAGTTATAAAATGTGACTTCTTGTCAGGAGCTAGAAGAAATGCTGACGTTAAATAAAGTCATACGCAATTTAAACAATAAAGCTATCGATGCCTGGTTAAAAGTTAATGATGCAAAAAAAATGGCTTAATAGAGACAACCTCAGCAGTGAAAGTGATGCTAGGAAAATTAAGCTAAGTGGATGAATGAGGAATAGTGATGTTGTTGAATTGTTAAAACAAATTCATGGCTGGTCTGATAGCTGGCTAAGTTGTAAGTACATTATCTTTTTTTCTGGAGGACAGAACTAGTGTTGGACTCGTTGCTTAGTACTCCGTCAGTGTGAGTTTCATGTGTTCACAGGTTATAGGATCCAGGGGAGAGAGGAAATCTTGTTTATTAGGGTTTTTGGACTAGAAAACTTCCTGAAATCAACTTCACATTTGAGAGAAGGATGAAGTGTTACTCAAGACCATCCTGTAGTGGCTTACGTGTAGTGGTCTCACATGAGTTCTGCTGACTGGCCCCGAGCATCACTGAAAAATGCTACTTTAGGAGCATTGCTGGTACAGGGCCATTCCAACTATGCAAATATTTGAAATGAACTCTAGGTCTGCACTTTGGCTTGGCAACTTTCAGATTTCCCTCTTTCTAGATAGTGGTTACCGTAAAAGTAGTTCATCCCAAATTAGAGAAATGTATCCTTCTTCACCTATGTAATTATTGCTAATTCTTTTAAGTCATTCCTGTAATAATTAGTGTTATTTTATGCCTCTGACTATATCTACACAATGGCTTCACCATGAATTTGAGTGATCTTTGTCGGTTTCGCTAGCCTCAATATGCTTACAGTAGAATTTAGTAACTAGATGACCTCCGAAAGGCTTTCTAAATCCCAAACTCAATTACAGATTCAAAATCAACTGGTTACTTCAGTCAAATAATTTGCTTTGGGAATGGTGTAGTCAAAATAGACTAAATATCCCCCTGGTTTCTGCTGATATGTATACACGTACCATGTTTGCCTCTCTTTTGTCACTGGCTGCTGGTACTGGGTCATTAACACCAGTTAGCTAAATAAAAGATAACCACATTTTATTGTCAGACAAAATTTATATATCACTTCTCCAGTTGTTGCCTTTCTAAGTAATTTGCTCATTAGCTAAAGATGAGGCACATGTTTAAACTTGATGGGTTTTAAAATACTTTTTTCTAGTCAAAGGAATTGACATACGTATTCTGTAGCTAAATTTTGTAAAACAACCAAAGAAGTGTTTTTCGCTTTTCCAGTTTTGCCCCTAGTTTATCAGCAGGCTCTGAAGTCAGTGGTTTGCTAGGCGGGAAATGCAAGAGCAAAGAGCTGGGCTGTGGAAAGGAAGATGAAATGGGAATTTATAGTCTTTACTACTCTATCAGCCTCCTA
>NW_006430061.1:1521076-1529707 GCF_000325575.1 Pteropus alecto
GGGAAGCACATATTCTCCCAGCCTCTTCTTTCTGGAACATATTGAAAAGTTTTAAGATTGAAAATCCAGGGTAAAAGCTCGCTATTTTGGAAATCCGTTTATTGGATATTTCTTTCTGCCATTTCAGCTGCCAAGGAAATTACTGTAGAGTCTACAGCAGACCATCAAAGTGCAGTGTATCTATCTAGGAAAATCAGTGAATAACTCATCTTGTCAGTTAACAAAATAACTGTGGTTGAAATTACAATAAAACATAAAAACCTTGAACTTCCAGTGAAAAATGTATATTAAAATGTGTCAGGGCTGAAACGATTTGGAGTTTCATTTGTCATTTCATTTGTATAGTAGACATGAACACACTGACAGGAAGGACACACAGTACTTAACTTTAAGAAGGGGAGTTTTTGAGAAAGAGCTGACAAACTTTATCCAACAAAATGGCTTTCCGAAGTCTCCTAGGGGAAAAAAAAAACAATTTGAAGGCAGATGAGCATGCTTACATAGTATTTGGTAAAAACATTAGCGGTAGCAAACACATAACAGAACAGAAGGAAATATTGCTGAAAATAAAATCTGTGCCAGAGACAAGTTTTCCATTAGAGTAAAGGTTATCTTTTTTTCTTTCTTACTGTTGGGGGAAGGGCAATTAACTGAGGACAAGAGGGAAACTGTGGGGGACTGATGTTAGATAAACTATTTTGTCTTTGTGTTGACATTATATCGACTACAGCCTACACAGAAGGGATGCCTGGAGAAAAGTGAGGAGAGAGAGGCATTAATATTTTTTGGTGTGCGTGGGTGCGCCAGCACTAGAGGGGCCCGTGTTTTCTTAGGGCTCAGATGGCAAAGCTAAGCATTCAGCCTACGGCAGGAAAAAAGTGCCTTTTTTGTTTTCTGACTGCAGAGTCCAGGCATTCCCAGGGGAACACAATGAATGGCCCATTTTGTCCAACACGGTTTCATAGACATAGATTTCTTGTTTTTTCATAATTATTCTTGCCCGTCATTGGGTGTGCACATGACATTTGAGCGTGTTTTAAAGTCTTAACACACTCATGTGCCTGCAATAAAGTTACTCATAACAATCCCGGCTTTCTCCAGACAACAGAGCAGGGTCTGTTGTTTTCACAAGTCACAGCAGCTGGGAGGCAATTGTGAAGACAACAGCTTAATCTAGCTGGAAAATACAGGAAGAAGAGAGTATACACTAAATTTCCTCCCATATTATTCAAACAATGAAGAGTTTTTAAAAAATGGCTATGGGTGGTCTTACTCAATAACTGATTGGCAGAATCTACTTTAAATTTCTTTAGAAGGCTGTCTTTAAATATTAAGGGTCTACAAGGTTACATTCATCATATTTGTTAATCAGCTAAAAAGCAGGCTCAGGCAGTGGTACGCAGCCACCTTTCCATAGCTGAAGGAGGTACTATAGATCATTTGTTTTTTATACTTTGTTAAGTCACAGTTGTTTGTTGAAAGGATGCTATAACCAAGTAGTTATGAAGCAGTAGTTAATCTCTGAAAGATGTGTGAAAGAGTAAGATGTTCATGGTAATTCGCATCTTCATGCCAGGCTGAATTCCTGGTTTGCAGTCATTAGCAAGTTTTAAATATCACACTGAATAACAGAATTTAGGGAAGAATTGAGTAACTTTGAAAGATTTAAATCCAACCTGTAATATCAGCATGGTTAACTGCCTATGCTCTTCAGGGTGCTGAAGCGAACCAAGTTATTTTTATTTCGTGGAGGGCAGGAGATAAGAAATGTGAGAAGTACAAAAAAAAATTAGAAGCAAACTTTTCCATGTTCACCTAAGCTTTCTTTTAGTAGTGTGTGTGGGGGGTGGGGAGGGGGGACAAGGATTAAGCAGGATATGGGGAAGGAAGTGGCTTAAAAAGCAAGATTGGCAGTGCTATGCTTAACTATTTCAAACTTCATTACCCCTTTCCCTTTAAGGAAACATTTTGTGAAAGAACTTCTTATGGACTCTTAAAAGATATCTAGGTGACATGAAAGTGTTTGGTCTCTAAGACATAATGGTTTTATTCATATTTTATTAGGAAAGATGAAGCTATTAGGGCTGGCAGCTTTACTAAGTGATTCATCTCAACACCTTTTTAGGTATTCACAACACCTGAATAAATATAATGTCATTTCACTCCCATTCTTGGTGTGGAAAAACTATCTCCTCTCGAAAGTGTTTTTAAATGGAGATCTAGTTGAGAACTCCAAATGCCTGCTTGGGACCATAGGATGACCTTCACTGTCCTATCTCTCATATATTGAGCGTGAAGAGGCTTTTTTTTTTTCTTGTTATTTTTTGAGCACCTATTTCAATTTTTCTTAAATTATTTTTTAAAACATTTTTTGTTATATTATTTCTTCTTTATTTTACACATCTCTCCCTTATTCTTGACAAAACATAGCACTGAAGGCCCAATAGTCTGGTCCTTGGGTATCAAGATCTGGTGCTGAATTTAATTCTTTGATTGTCTTTACTGTATTCACCTTGCTAGCCCTAACAACAAAGCATAATTAACTATGTACATACCTTTATTTTAGTGCTTACCATCTAAGCGTAAAATTTAAAATTATAATAGTTCTGATTTATGGTCTTATCTATCAGGCACTGAATCAGTTTCTTTATGTGTATTTTCATTAACCTTCATACATATGCAATAATATAGATTTTATCATCGCCATTTGACAGATGAGGAAACTAAGGTTACAAATTGTTAGAGCTAGGTATTAAATTTAGGTCTCTGCACCTTTAAAACCTGTAATCTTTCTAGTATACCATGCTGCCTCTCAGTTAAATGAAAGAGGAAAGAGCAGTGCCTAATTAATAGGAGTTAGTGACATAAATCTAAAGATAATAAGGTTCTTTTTCCCTCTCTTCCTCCTTACCTTTCATATTCAAAGAGTCGTTAGTCAGCCCAGTTGAGGAAGGTAGCTGAGTTGCTTGGCAGCCAGGTGGAGGTTGAGGCCTCTGTGAGCAAAGTGGCTTATCA
Organism: Pteropus alecto; assembly: GCF_000325575.1. Classification (NCBI taxonomy): domain Eukaryota; kingdom Metazoa; phylum Chordata; class Mammalia; order Chiroptera; family Pteropodidae; genus Pteropus; species Pteropus alecto. Next base: position 1,524,092 of record NW_006430061.1, read on the forward strand.
GGGTGATGGCTCAGTAAGAGTTGGGACCAACTAGATGAAAAGTGCCAAATGGGGAAAGTGGTTTGGCAGGGTCAGGAGAGTGGTTCGTAACATATAGGAGGTAGAAAAATAAATGTAGATATACAAATACACACAGATACACACACACAAATTCGTACATATATACATATCTGTATATTAGTACATACATTCATATATAAACAAAACATACTCATATATACACATATGTATACATATATATGTGTGTATATATATATACATATATATGTATATATATGTACATATGTGTATATATATATAAAATGAGAGCCAGATTGTTTTTAATTTAATTTTTACTTTTGTATTGAGGTATAATTGACATATAACATTTTATTAGTTTCAGGTATACAACATGATTCAATACTTATATATATTATAAAATCATCATCATAATAAGTCTAGTTAACATCTGTCACTATACAGTTACAAATTTTTTGTTGTGATGAGAACTTTTAAGGTTTATTCAGCAACTTTTAAATATGCAAAAAAGTTATATTACCTATACTCACCATGCTGTACCTTATATTGCCGTAACTTATTTATGTTACAACCGGAAGTTTATACCTTTACCCATATTACCTCCCCAAACTGCTCTTCTAATGATCACCAATCTGTTCTTTGTATCTGCGAGCGGAGCTTAAGCTTGGTGAGTTTTTTGTTTGCTTGTTTTTTAGATTCCACTTATAAGTGAGATCATATGGTATTTGTCTTTCTCTTTCTGACTTATTTCACTTAGCATATTTCCCTCAAGTTTCATCTATGTTGTCATAAATGGCAATATTTCATTCTTTTTTATGGCTGAATAATATTCTATTTTATATACATACCACATATTTTTTACCCATTTATCCATTGATAATGGATATATCTTGGCTATTGTAAATACTGTGGCATAAACATGACGGTGCAGATATCTTTTTCAATTAGTCTTTTTTGTTTTCTTCAGATAAATACCCCAAAGTGAAATTGTAGATCAAATGGTAGTTCTATTTTTAATTTTTTGAGGAAACTTCATCTGTCTTCCATAGTGGCTACACCAGTTTACACCCCTAACAACAATGCACAAGGGTTACCTTTTCTCGACATCCTCATCAACACTTATTTCTTGTCTTTTTGATAATACTTTTCCTGACAAGTATGAGGTGATATTTCATTGTGGTTTTGATTTGACTTTTCCTGATGATTAGTGATGTTGAACAACTTTTCATGTACCTATTGGCCATCTATATGTTTTTATTGGAGAATTTCTGTTCAGATTCTCTATCCATTTTTAAATTGGATTTTTTTGTTGTATTTTTGTTGTATGGAGTTGTATGAGTTCTTTATATATTTTGATATTAGCTCTTTATCATATATATGATTTGCAAATATTTTCTCCCATTAAGTAGGTTGCCTTTTCATTTTGTTGATGGTTTCCTTGCTGTGTAGAAGCTATTTAGTTTGACGTAGTACTTTATTTATTTATTTATTTATTTATTTAGGTCTTTGTTGCCTTTGTTTTTGATGTCAAATCCAAAAAATTATTGCCAAGACTGATGTCAAGGAACTTAGCACCTATGTTTTCTTATAGGAGTTTTATGGATTTCAGTTTTACGTTCAAGTCTAATCCATTTTGAGTTAATTTTTATGTATGGTATAACATAGCAGTCCACTTTCATTCTTTTACATGTTTGTAGCCAGTTTTTCTAACACCATTTATTGAAAAGACTGTTCTTTCTCCATTGTATAGTCTTGGCTTTTTTGTCAGAAATTAATTGACCATATCTGTGTGGGTTTATTTCTGGGCTCTCTATTCTGTTCCATTGATCTATATGTCTTTTTTATGTCAATACCATAGTTTTGATTAGTTTAGCTCTGCAATATAGTTTAAAATCAGGGAGTATGATGTCTCCAGCTTGTTCTTCTTTCTTAAGATTGCTTTGGCTATTCAAGGTCTTTTGTGGTTCCATACAAATTTTACTATTGTTTTTTCTATTTCTGTAAAAAAATGTCCATGGAATTTTGATAAAGTTTTAATTTTTTCTTTTTAGACAGTTATAAATAAGGAAAAGAGGAAGACAGAATAAAGTCTGTGGTAATGAATTGTGATTTCATGGTGATATATATATGTGTATATATATATATATATACATATACATACACATACATATATATATCTACATCAGTATATAGACATAGATCTATCTAGATATATAGAAGTGAGTATAAGCATAAATGTGTATATTTGTAATATGTACAAAAATACATTTCTAAGCTCTGTCTGAAAGGACATAGGAGCAAATTAAAATCCAGCAGTTATGAACACACCTTGCACTCAGATCTTGGCTTCTAAATATCATTCTTCTAAGTACAGTCTGGAGCAGGGAAAATACTGGATAAGTCTAGAACTTTTTATTATTACAGAAAGTAAAGAAGGACTTAAAGAATTATAGGGTTATAAAAAAGGATACAAAATTCAGCCCGAAGGGGCAACCTGTGTCTATATCTCGCACAAAGTAAGAATCAAAATAAAACAAAAAAATAACAACAGATATATTCCATTTAATACAATAAAAATCTACAAACCCACAGTGAAATATATATGTATATATATGTAAATTAAAAAATGAAAGACAAAAGAGAAAGCTCTTCCTTATAGTAGAGTGCCAACTAACAAATGTATAAGAAATTATGGAAAGAAAATCACCACTTAGCCACCATCATAGTAATAATGAATTCAAATAAGAAACATGAAGAGATGCTAAAACTAATAGATGAGAGTTGGATGAGGAATAGGATATTTATATAGTCTCAGAGTATCTCCCCATACCATACCTAGGAAATTGCAAAAGAGAAAAGTAGAACAGTATAGTGGGGAAACCAGACAGATACCATATTACTCAGGTAACATTAATGGGACAAATCAATATCCTTTTACCTAATAGGATGCAGTGAGAAAAGCATATCATCACTTCTGTGATATTTCTGCCTAAAATGCATAATCCAAATCTAATTGTAAGGAAACATTTTAAAAAATTTAGGGACAGTCTGCAAAATAACTGGCTTGAAATCTTCAGTACTGTTAAGCAATAAAGATCACTGAGGAACTGAATAATGGGTCCATATTGAAAGATACTGAAGAGACATGACAACACATGATCCTGGATTGGATCTTATTCTATGAAGCATGTATTGGGACAGTTGGAAAAACTTCAATAGGGTCTTCGAAAGGTATATTGCAGTTCTTTACAATGTTCTCACATCTTTTCTGTAAATTTGAAATTATTTAAAATTAAAAATAAAATACTTCAAATACGAAAAATAAGAATTAACTTTGATTCAAATAGTTTAAGAACAGAAAGTGGTGGTCACTGTGATGGTTAGCTAAACACTGTAATTTCAGTGATACTTAGAAGTTTCTGACAAAGAATTCTTTAAAAGAACACATTATTGATTCATTTGTATGTCCTTTTCACTTGCATTTGAATGCATTTGCTTCATGTTTGGAGGAACCCTGTAAATGGTGAGATACTTGGGCCTAAGGCATGGTTACTGCTACTCCTTACAAACATTTTAATCAATATGTTATTCTTAGCTTTTGAGATCCAGAAATGTCACTGTTGATAGGATTTCAGTGTTGATGAAATAAACATCTAATAGTATTCTGTAGGAGATTCATCATCAATAGATGCTGATGTAGGTTCATCATCAAGAATTAAACATAGCTTATTCTTGTACTTCAACAGAGTATAGAGGTTGGATAGCTGCTTCATTACTTCCATTTGGTCCCCCCCAAAAGTGACTATAAAATGTCCAGTAATGATGGAGCCAGATTTAAACTTTGATCAATAATGGGATCTTCTCAAATTTTAGAAAGTTAGAAAAATATTAACAACCATAGAAAAATTCCAGTTAGTAGTAGCTGCTTGGCTGATTAAAGCTTAATCTCCCTTTATATTGAAAAGCATTATGGTAAAAAGGCATCAGAATCACTTGATTTTGAATTTTGGCTTTGTCAATCTATTAACTCTGTAGGCTTAACCTTTCTGAATCGATAAAATGGCACAATGATATGTTACTAAATTCTGTTGTTGTGTGGATTAATTGGGATAAAATGTGAAAGTATCTAGCATATATTTTCTGGAATGTGGTAGGTCTTCAAGAAGTCCTAAGTCTCATTTCTTAAGCTGCTTTACCAGAAACAACTCTATATCTAGAACAATGGTAAAACCCCAAATAAAAAATTTCCTGGCTTACAGGTAACAATGTAAATATACATCCATTCACTTGTATTTACAGAGAGTAATTATAGAGGAAATAATGTACATTTGTATAGTAATTCATGTTTTTCAAGTAATTTCCATATCTGTTAAGTAGTTTTTAACCATGATTCCGTAAGGTAAACAGTAGAAATATTATTTTCTCATTTATATATAAGAAAATTGAGATTTACTGGTTCAAAGGTAAGATAGTAGAAGAACCAGTATTTCAGCCTACTCTTTTAACACCTAAACAGTGGAATTTTTATTATCCAGTATTTCTTAACCTTTTAAAACCCATGGTGCCCTCTAGATAAATAAAAATAACCTCATACAATTTTTTAACATTACAGAAATTTCCACTTAGGCTAAATGGTGACACAGAAAATTATTCTATCTTCCAAGGTGCACTTTTTTACTTTAAATATGTGTGAGTTTTTCCTAGGCAGCGAGAGTGCAAAATCAGTTACTTCTAGCATGAGCCATGTTACTCTGCTTTGCTTTCCATACGATAGAGTAAAACCAGAATCACAAATCTATGTTGATAAAATTTGGTTTACAGCATACTATTTCAAACTGCCCTCTCTAAGAAATTCTTAAGGCTCTCTTTACTTCTCTCTAATTTCCCCTTTTTTTACCACCCTTACTCCCGCAATGTGGCCTGAGATACCAGCCTTGAAAATCTCTCCTTCATTAGTCAGTATGAAGCATTGGTTAAGAGCAGGACTCTGGAACTAGAGTACCAGACCCCACTATTTATTGGCTGCCTGATCTTGAGGCAAGCTACTAAGTTTCTTTGTGCTTCATCTATTAAATGGAGAAAATAATAGTACCTACCTCATGAAGAGGTTTTGAGAATTAAATGGGTTCATGAATGTAAAACACTTAGAAAAGTGCCTGGCACATTGCAAGTGTGCCAATGCTGTATCATTATTACATTATTACTATTATTACTCTTATCATTATTATCATCATCATTATCATCACCCACGCAATTATCATAGTGGCTTAAAGCAATATAACAGCATGGTAATGTCATAATGTCATGAGAATCAAATTAGATTAACCTGTCATTAGATCTTCTTCAGTCTGTATCTCTTATTTTTGTGCCTGATAAAAACAATTCAAAATCTCTCCTATTTACCTTCCTTAGTTATTTCAGTGAAAATATTGTTCTTACAGCTTTGCAAGATCCTTATTTACTCATTCTTCCTGCAGAAAATGAGATAAGATAGACCCAGTTGTATTTCTCAGAGCCTTTTCTCTTACCTATTCTTCACAAATGTGCTTTGATGATTCTAAAGTCATGTATACCATTCTAGGGAAACAACAGTAGCAA
>NW_006430061.1:1529757-1549788 GCF_000325575.1 Pteropus alecto
GGAGAACATGTAATGGAGAACACATACAAACACATAGACATCCCCCATTCCACCTGCCAAGATTCTGAAATGCTCTCCAAAAGGAGGTGTGTCTCTTTAAGAGAGCACTGAACTAGTTTAAAATGATCAAATTTAAAAATCAGTGGATACTGTTTACTATGTGCTAAGCAGTTTACATCATTTTCTCTTCAAAACAACCTTGTGAGATAGGTATTATTATACCTCTTTTAATGAGGAAAAAACTAAAGTTAAACAATTTGTGACATTACTGACTCCGACCTAGATCTTTTAACTTAAAATTCACGTATTCCAAGGCTTATTCTACCATAACTTAACTACCTCTGAATGAAATAATGCAGTGTTCACTATTTTTGTTGTTGTTGAAATAGTGTTTTAAAAAGTAACTGAAATCTATGGACTCCTGCTTCTTCGATCTATATACTAGTACATGCCATCTTGAGAGATCAGTTCCTGGGACCAAGGAATTGGGCTTCTCGAGTTTGCAGTACTTGGTGAATTTGGATGTCCTTGTGGTATAAATTGCTTTTCTTTAGAAAAGCAGGTGGAACAAGGCTGTCATTTTAACAAGTTAGTGTAAATGAAACAAAACAAAACAAACAAAACAAAACAAAACAAAAACCAGGCAACCTGATAATTTAGGAGGACTACAGTTTGAGCTCAGTCTTTCCAATGGAAGCCTTTTTCTTTTCCTTTTCCCCAGGAATGTTGTTAATATTCTTTACTCCCAAAGGAAAGCCCTTATCGTTTTGGAAAGCGCACACGCTGCAGAAGATACACGTTTGAATTCTTGCTCTGTCACTTACTAGCGATGGTGTTGGGTAATTTACTTTATCTTTCTTAATTTTAGTTATCTCATCTATAAAATGGATAATGAATGACTACTTCACAGAACAGTTTAAAAGTTTCTCAGTTTTGAAATTTTTTTTTCCTGCTTCATTGATGTGTATATTATATGTAATAAAATTTAAGTGTTTGATAAATTCTGGAAATTACATTCAGCCATATATAATTTTTTTTGTCTTGAAAAATTTCCTCATGTCCCTTTTGCACTCAGATCCTCTCGAGACACCCGGATCCATTTCACTGATCTGCATTCTGTCACTATAATTTCACCTTTTCTAGAATTTCATATAAATGGAATTATACAGTTCATACCATTTTATGTCCAATTTCTTTTATTTAGCATGATTTTTTTTCAATTCTTTCATGTTACTGGGTCTATCAATATTTAATTCCTTTATATTGCTAAGTCGTATTCCACAGAATGGGTATATCATGATTTGTTTAGCCATCCTCCAGTTAATAGACACGGGATTGATTTCAGTTGATATTGGCTATTATGAATAATGTTTCAAGTCTTTTTAAGACATATGTTTTCATTTTTATTGTGTATATATCTGAGTGGATTGATTGCTGAACTGTATGGAAATTGTATGTTTAATTTTATAAGAAATTGGCTGCATCATTTTTAATTCCCACCAATGATATATGAGAGTTCTAGTTGCTCTGTATCCTCATCATCACTTGGTATTATTAATCTTTAAAATTTTAACCATTCTAATGGGTTTTAGGGGTATGTCATTGTGGTTTTGATATTCATTTGTCTGATGACTGGTGATGTCGAGAGTCATCTTCTGTACTTATTGGCCATTTATATATTTTTGTGTGTAAATTATCTATTAGCTACTATTTATTAACTTGTTTATCTCATTTATTGAATTGTAGCAGTCTTTTTTTTTTAATACTCTGGATAGAAAATCCCTTATTTTCTTTTGCAAATATTTTCTCTCAGTTTGTGGCTTGCTTTTTTGTCTCTTTAACTGTTACTTTCAATGAGCAAGGTTTATAATTTGGGTGACATTTTATCGTTTTTTTCTTTGCTGGTTCATGTTTTTGTGTTCTGTTATAAGAATATTTGCTTAATTTAATGTTATGAAGATTTTCTCCTATGTTTTCTTCTAAAACTTTTCTAGTTTTAGCTCGTATGTTTATATCTTAATCTATTTTTAGTTAATTTTTGTGTTTGGTCTCAGGTAAAGGTGTAGGCTTAGGTCAGATAAAGGTTCTCCATACTGATATCCATTTCTAGCAAAATCTGTTTAAAAGACTATCCTTTCCCTCATTGAATTACCTTGGCATCATTGTGAAAATCAAATATGGATTTAGTTCTGAATTCTCTCTTCTGTTTCACAGATTTATACGTCTATCCTTACACCAATACCGCCCAGAATTTATTACTGTAGTATTTTAATAGTCTTAACATCTTACTATAGCTGTCCAATTTTGTTGTTCTTTTTAAAAATTATTTTGGTTATTTTTTCCCACATAAATTTTAGAATCAGTTTGACATTGTGTTCAGAATGTTTTTCTGGGATTTTGATTGGGATTGTGTTGAATCTATAGATTAGTTTGGGGGGAATGACCACCTTAACAATAATGAATATTCCATTATATGAATGTGGTATATTTCTCCATTTTTTTCTGGTATTTTAAAATTGCTTTTTGCCTTGTTTTATAGCTTTCAGGGTAGAGGCCCTGTATACTTGGTTACATTTTTCTAAGTGTTTTTTTTTTTTTATGCTAATGGTAAATGGAGTTATTAAAATTTTCTTTTTTCTAGTTGTTTATTCTAGTATGTCTATCATATAGAAAGGCAACTGATTTTTATTATTGACCTTGTATGTTATGACTTTGCTTAATTTACTTATTAGTTCTGGTAACTTTTTTTTTTAAAGATTTCTTAAGATTTTCTATGGGCATGATCATGTTTTCTGCGGCTAAAAACAATTTCATTACTTTCTTTCCAAACTGTGTGCATTTTAAAATTTTTCCTTTGCTTCTGCACTGGCTAAGAAATCCAGTACAGTATTGAATAGAAGTGCTGAGAGTAGACATTCTTGTCTGTTCTAGGTCTTAGGTAGAAAGCATGGAGACTTTCACCAGTGATTATAACGCGGGCTATAGGTTTTTCAAATATACCTTTAATCAGATTGAGGAAGTTCCTGTCTATTAAAGTTTGCTGAAAGTTTTTATCTTGAATGGGTGTTAAATTTTTTCAAATGCTTTTTCTGCATCTATTGAAATAATCACTTTTTTGCTACTTTATTCTCTTATTATAATGAATTATATTTATTGATTTTCAAATGTTAAACCAACCTTGCATCCCCAAAATAAACTCCACTTGGTCATGATTTATTATCCTTTTTATATACAGTTGCATTCTATTTAGCCACTCTGCTTTTATGCTTTTTAAAACCAGTACCCTGACCTTCAGCAAAATAGCTCAATTTTATTTTGCTAAAAGCTGTCTTTGTGTTCTGTATATTGCAAGGAATATGAGAAGTTATGATTCTATTGCAGAGGAGTTCATGGTCTCCTACATTAAAACAATAAGAATAATACCTGGTTGATTCTAATGTATGTCACAGGCATACAAAATTGGGGCTGGACAGTGGAGGAAAAAGAAGAAGAGAGGCAATAATCAGAGTCACTGTGTGTAAATGTTGCCAGAATGTCTTTGTAGAAGAATTGAAATTTGCCTTCATCCTCTGTCACATGATGTAGATTTATGTTTAAGAAAAAAAAAAATTTAGACTAAAGTTAGAAACAGAAACGGTATGTTTGTATTTAGGTTCTACCTTAAAGGAGACAGAGAGACAACTAGAAAGGAAAAATGAAAATTTCTGAACTGGGCGTTAGGCGATCTAGTTCTAATCTTAGCTGATTTTGGCTAGTTATGTCACCATGGGCATGTCATATCATCTCTGTGTGCCTCAGTTTATGCCTCTATATAGTTGTGGTTAGGCCTGAACAGTTGTTCTGGACAAAGAAGGAAAAAGCACATGTATATCTGAAAAAGCTCACCAGAGCACCTTGTCCAGGTCAAAATCACTGAATTACATAGTCTCCAAATCTTTTTCCATCCCTGAAAATCTGATTTTATGATTTTGTGAAATCAATAAACTTGGAGACTAAAGACCTTGTTTTTAACTTTGGCTTAGCCCTCAAGTTTTGTGACTTTGACAAGTCACTTTTCCTCTCTAGACTTCATTATAATTTAAAATAAAGTATTGAAAGAATGGTTTTCTAAAGCCATTCTAGTTCTAAAAGGTTGTGTCCTAAAGTGTAGTAAACCTATTTATATTATACATGTGTATATTTATCAAATTTCTTAATATTGTAGTGAGATAAATAACTGTGGCTCTGTCTTTTGTGTGAATGCATTTGGCATTCTTAAGAATCATGGGAAATAAAAATCCAAGGCTCACATTATTAAACTCCTTTCTAATTTTTTAATGGGAAATGTAAATTCTTGAGCATATATTGAAATGCTAGCTTTCTGTAGTATTTGCCCCCAAGTTGTAATGCAAAAATCCAAAACTTCTACATGTTTTTCTAGGATGTAGTTTTTCTTTATTATTTACAGTCTGTTGTAAGAAAGCTTCAAGGGATACAGGGCATTAGAGCACCACATCTTTAACTAGCTAGGGCATTATACATGATTTGAGTCCCCAATATTTTTTAACAGTAAGGTTTGTTTATTAAAGAAACCCCATGCTGTGACTGAATCAGTCTAATAGAAGCCAAGTTTGAACTTGAACATTCAAATGTATACCCATATATCTTGGGCATATATCATATATAATGATGTGGGGTCTAGACATCTTTCTGGGTTTGTTTATGTCTGTTATGGATTCTCCTCATTATCCATGCTGTTTGAGGGAGACCCCATGGATTCAGCTAGTTTATTGCATACTTTCTATATTTTAAGACTAACTCAGAGTTCCAAGTGGCACATATGTTCCAAGTTGGAAGATTATTTTCTCACTTTCCTGTTTTATGATAATGATTAAGGAAAAATTTTAAAAAGTTTTAGGAAATGGTGACATGTTTGAGAGTGGCTAACCATAATCCTATTGGCCATGTTTCAAATACAGTTTTATAATCTTTATGTTTACTATGCTATTCTTCCTAAAAAATTTTGACAAGTGTGAGTTATAGCATCTGTTTTCTTATTTTTAAAACCATATTGTGTACCATCTGTTGTTTCATTTTATTGATCATAAGTTTTAGGATTTAGTAAAGGTAGATAAAGACTTTAGTTCTTACTAACTTTGCAGTTTATGTATGTACAGTGTACTCAGAATGCTAGTTAAAGTTGAGTAAGTGCACCTTAAGAATAGATTTTAGATATAAAACAATAATTTTTTATTTGTAGTTCCTATTGCTAAATTGGAGCAAGTAGTGTACGGTCGCTTAACTAGCAGCTTTCATTGTTGCTGTTGTTAAAACCTCCCCCTTTGACATTTATTTTATAAAATTAGGTATCTCTGTTCAACTCCTTAATTTTAAAGAAACTACTATTTATATTATTTATAAGTTGAAAAGCTATTTTTTGATCAAGTGAAATAAAAGAATCAAATAACATTATAAAAATTTGCAATCAATATTGAAGAGGATGAATTGTCATTAAAATTTATTATTGTGGGTATTTTTTTTGAGGGGGTGATATAGCACTTTCTATAAATATTCATCTTGTTCTTAAACCTGGAGATATTCAGTGATTAGGTGATTTTATGCCTGTTTATGCTGGAAGGAACAAAAGAAACTTTAAAAACTGAAAGCATAAACATAATTGAACCACCCACTTAAAAGAGAAATTGGAATAGATGTTTTTCAGGGGAGAACATGCTTTCTGTGTAAAAGGGGCTAGTGTAACAAGAAGTCATCTATTCTTGATTTCTTTAGACAGCTAGAGCTTTGTGCCTTGTCTAGTTTCTGTGTTTTAAGAGCTTGTTCTGTGTAGCAGAAATAATACAATAAATGGGTTTAACCACATTTGTCTCAGCTAGACAGTCTGCTTTGTCAGAGATTGCTGGTACAACATAAACAAATTATGTGTTTGTAGTGCTTTTCAATGAAAGCCTATCTAACAGAGCTGAGATTGTATTTCAGCAGCTGTAGATTTAATCTCCTACCTGTCAGTTAAAACAGGCATTTCCTGAACCAGATAAAGACTGGTTGTAGAGAAGGGAAGCAGTCACAGCTGGACAAAGACCTATTGTTATTGGCTGATAATTTCTATGTAGATTCAACTCCTTATTCTACCATGGAAACTACAATCCTAGTGTACTTTTAAAGGAGCTAATCTGACCTTTTTTAATAGTTAAATATAGTTAAATTAAAAAGTTAATGAGAATCAATGCTGGGCTTGGTGTCATTCATATTCGGGAATTGTCATGTGGAAGTAAAAATAAATGTCTATAGTTTTGATCGTCATGATTCTAGATCATTGTGGATCTGCTAATAGGGTAATGGAAAATGCCTGTTCACCAATTTGTAACTACATTTTTAGGAATGCAAGAGTTAGTGCAAACAAAAGTCAAAAATTAAGTCTATGACTAGAACTTTACCATGTGAGGAACATATCATGGGACATATCTTTTTCTTTCTTTTTCCTTTTTTGGAGAGGTGGTGGAAGTGGGTATTTTCTTTCTCTCTTTGTCTCTCTTACCCATAGAAATTTACAAGTTTAAGTTGAACTTACTCAAAATTTGTGGAGTTGGTTTGGAGAAAATATCTCTCTCTACAATTGGTTAAGTTATTATAATATTATTCTGAGTCCCCTGTCTCCCAAGTCATGATTGGCGGATGGTAGGCCACACTGATAGACTGGTCTTTGCATTTATACTAACTTGATCAGCAACCTAAATCCACAGCTTTTCACTTGTCAGCTTAAATTATAATTTAAAGTAGTTCATGAGTTCTCAAGTTTAACAATGGATATAAGCATCTTCATTTAATTAAAATTTTTATAATTACAAGTTAAAGTTTTTATAGCAGTTTTCATTTTGCGAGGATTTACATCTATCATTTACATCTATCATTTTATCTTTACAAAATATTTGTAAGGTAAGTGTAACACTGGGGTTTGGAGTTTACATCTGTTGAAGTGCGAAGGGCAGAGTAGGCAGTAATCAGGTCAAAATTGTCGATAATAAAGACAGTACTATTTTTTTTTAAAGTGCACAATATCCTTTCTTGCCTGCTTGCTTCCTCCTCTTCCTTCTTTACTTTCTTTATCTTTCCTTTAATATTTTTCTTTTCTCTCCTCTCATGTCTCTTTTCATTTATCTTCTCTTATCATCATGTCTCTTTTCAAAAACTATTGTAATTAGGACAAACCTAATACTACCTTTTTTTTGGTGGTGGTACAGAAAAATGGCTAAAATTTTGTATTGTGCTTACCTTTAAGACACGAGTGCTCCTCTTTCTTCTTTATTTGCTTACCATTAAGAATTGTCATTAAGGGCTATGTAATATTGTATTTTAGATGGAGTATGACAAAAAAAATTAATATGTTAAAGTAGAGGATAAAGTAGTATTAGAATATCTGAGTAGAATTTCTTACTTTAAGAACATGTGGGAAATTCAATGTATTAATTTTCTACTTTGAATTCTGGTTATTTTTTTCTATTGGCCTAAGTGGACCAGCATATCTTTCTATTTCTTTTTGGGCTTGAGTTGCTATTCTTTTTCAGCTGCGATTGCATGAGTTATTCCTAATTAGTTTTTTAAATAATTAATTTATTTTTATTTATTTTTCAAGAAATTAATTTATTTTCTAATTACAGATGACATACATTATTATATTAGTTTCAGGTATACAGCATAGTGATTAGACATTTCTATACCTCATGAAGTGATCACCATGATAGGTCTAGTAATCATCTGTCTCTGTCTTAAATAATGCTACTGACCTATTGTTCTTTGTAACAGCAAAGAGTTTTATGAGAGGTGAATTGCTGCAGCATATGACTCCATATTGGAAATTCCAATTTCATTTGGCAAATATGACATTAGTCTCAACTAACAAAAAAAAGCAAGAAAAGTTTAATTTAACCAAGGTTTTAGCCAGTTTGTATATATTAAATTTTCTACTTTTCTGATCTTTAGTAACAGTTAATTTTTTTTTCCCATAGGTAAGTTGGCAGGTAGCTTGAATTATTTTAAATATTCCTATTTTTCTCACACAGAGACTGAATTATGGATTTACATTTTTCATTTCTGTCAGTAAGCTTCTCTGCTTTCTAATATTTTATTAAAAGACATAATATTTGGGGGAAAGAATTGCACTGATGCAGCAGATTAGAAATTAGATTTTAATATCTTGTACTCTTCTCCCTTATAGACATAAAAGAGTACCAGTGTTTGAAAGGATTGTAGTTTTTTGCCTCATCTGGAATCACTGGACAGGTTATGTTTTAGTCAGTTAATCAATCAGTCAGATAATTACTTTTTGTCCTTCATATTTAGAGACACTTTCCTAGTAGTGTGTTAAGAAGCTATCTGCAATGAAAACCATTAAATAATTCAACACAGTATGTACAATGTAAATTTTGATGGGGAAATCTTTGTACTTGGGGAAGTTTTAGGGAGGGATTAAATTTGAGCTGAACCTTGAAGGGCAGATTAGGTTCGGGAAGGCAAAAAAGAGAAGAAAGATTATTCCGTATGGTGAGAAAAGTGGGATGAAGAAAGACTTAGAAACTATTGAAAGCAAGAGTAGAAAAATGATAAAGGGTAGTAGAAAACGAGGCTTGACGGAGTATGTTAAAAATATCTTGGGGAGTGATTTCACTGCCAGCCTAGGCTAGGAAGTTTGGGTCTTATTTTGGTGGGGACATTTCTTTATGTGTCTAAATTATTTAATATGAACATAGTACTAAATAAAAATATAAAAATAAAGAAAATTACTCTTTTAAAATCAACACGTTAGCTTATCCTTATGATTATCTTCAGTGTTGAACATTCATGTGCCTTTTAGTTGGGGATAGCAAGTATAGAAGGGTGTATGTGTGAATGAGAAAGTGTGCATATGTGTAAGTAAGTGTGCATGCTGAGGATGGAGCAGGAGTTGTAGGTGACATTCCAAAATGACATTAAAATTGTGTGCCATTGACTTTTTGCTCTAAAAATACTAGAATGTGATAAAGAGTGAAAACCTGAAGGCTATTTGATTTGTGGCTATAGTCACTATTTATGCCTTTACTCATTACTCAGTTCTTATAAATATCACTTTAATTTACCTCTCTGCAAAACACCCCAACCCCTAACTCCAAATCACATGTATAGGTACCATCTTTCATTGATACTTCCAGGGTGGGTCCGTTTGCCATAATTGAACCCTAGATGTCAGTTGCTTAGATAGACATCTTAAGTTCTGTTTAGAACTCCCACAGTATGATGTTTCTCAAGCCTTCTAGCTTAGATGAAACTGCTTCTGTTCTCCACGAAGCTGATGCTTAAATATTTTTCTTCATTTATTCTATATTGTATTATCAGCTCAGTGTGACATGACAAACATTTTTTTAAAATTATTATGTTGGAAAACCGTATTCTTGGCTCTTCCTATGAGAACAGCTTATTATTTCTGTCAGTAAGGATTATAATTGAAGATGAAATTATTAAAGTAATTTAGAGGCATCTCTGAATTATACTATAGAAGAATTTCAACAGATGTACTAGGAGAGCTCAGTCATTAAAAAATATCTTCAAATAAATTAATAAAGTCAATTTGTGTATTTTCATACCAACTAGTAGATTTCAAAGTTAGACTATAGAATGCCAAAAGATCACTATGATGAAATGTCTTGGAGGAGATGTATAATTCCATTGCCTCAATTTGAGGACTGTAAATGATGAAAATACTTTAAATTGATTCAGAAGATTTAAAAAATCATCAGGATTTTTGTAGCTTAGTTTTTAAACAACATAGACTGAAAGTTCTTTAATGTATTTATGTAACAAATATTTGTTGAGTCCCTATTCTATGTAAGAGAGACTTTTACTAAGCCCGGAGGAGATACAAAGTCCCTGCCTTTAAGTTGCTTGTGCATAATTTTAACGAGACCTGTATTCTAAGATGTAAACCTGCATTTCTGAAGGAGGAATTTAATAATTGAACTCTGGTCATTGCTAACAGAATAAGCTTGTATAAAATACTTCAGGGGTAAAAGCCAGATTGCCTTTATTACAGGTCAAAAGTTTATGAAAGGTTTATATTGAATTTGGTTGTTACAAAGAAAGGAATGCTACGTTCTTCACAAATGTTACCATATTTATACAACATTTATACAAAATTTAAAAAAATGAATTTTCATCTTGGCAAAACACTTTGATAATTGTATACTTAATGGGGTTTTCATTTGAGAACAACAATCATTAGTCTCTAATATGTTTCATACTTCTATGGAAATAAGACAGCGTAGAAGAAGAAACATTCATCTTCACTAGTCTTTGGAAATATCTAAAGTAATTGACTAGCTCAGTCTTCTGTGATGGCCTGGTGACCACTAACTGTGACTATTTGCATAATAGTCAACTCTTCACTTCTGTAGTGATAACTGTTTGTATCTGATTAAAATTAGGACTGTTTTAGTTCTCTTGACTTTTCCAGAAGTTGCAAAAATTGAGATTTGCTGTTCTGCTTTAACCAAACAAATGCACACATGGGGATAACAATATGCTGAGTTTATGCAGATTTTACAGCACGAATCTGAATAAAATACCCACTAATAGATCCTTAAGGAGTAATAAACACACATGAATTTTCCTTAGTTGCACTTTAAAGTGATTTTAACATACTACTAGACCTTAACAATAATATTTAATTGACAAGATTATGCATTTGTATGGATTGAAAAGGTGGTAGATATCTAATTCCAAATGAATCATAAATTTTACTTTTGCATAACATGTTTTATTAATTTCTTTATGGCCAGGATAGTCTACTTCCCTCCTGGTGAGAGTTTCTTAAAACATAGTAAGATAATTTAAACACACTTAATTAACATTTATCATTCATTTTATTAAGTAATCTGATTTTTGTCCTCATAAATACTCTAAAAATTTTGGGAAGTTATAGGCCATAAGATTATGGAAAGACACTTAATGGAATTTTTGTTGTAATTTAGTTTTCTTTTTTAAGCAAATCTTTTCTTTATTGACCCTATCCCAAAGTAAGCTGACAAACCGGATGATTTATAGTACTATGTAAGTGAAGAAAAACCTAATCCAACTACCTGATAAAATAAAGCTATGGACTTCTCTAAGCCTAAGGTATCTTTATATTACTATGCTTAGCATGGTACCAAGCAAATAGTGCTAGGTGCTCAATAAATGTCTATCGAATATTTGAATGAAGGCAGGCACTATTGACTTTCCTCATGGAGTCACTGGTTTCTTGGGAGCCTAAGAGGTCATTTTATATATGTGGAGCTTTTTATTTCAGGGAGTAAGAGGACAAATAAGTAAGAGATACTAGGAAGTACAATTATGTTAGTGCTAAATCCATGTTCTTTTTTTGAAAATTCAATATTTAAACATGTACAAATGAATGAGAGATAAAATAATGATATTTGATTACTAATGATTCTGGTAAATTAATGAGATATTTGCCCATTTTAGAAAATGCAAATAGAAAAAAAAAGAAAATGCCAATAGAGTGGATGTATACAGTATGCTGAGAATATAAAAAGAGGAGTTAATACAAAGGTCAGCATTGGCTAACGTTTCTCTCTGAATATATATACCTAAAGAAGATTTTTAAAATATGTGCTATTGACCTTATAGATGAAGTCATCGTGCTCTTACTCTGGATGATTGTTTCTCTCCTGTGTGACCAAGGAAGGGAGCTAGAAAGTACTAGACTATGAAGTGGATTGAAGGAGCTATCTTAAAGACCAACCTAATAAAGAGAATTGCTTTTGTTTCCATGTATTATACTCTTAGTAGTGAAAGTAGGGATATAGTGAAGCTAGGGACAAGATGTGTCTTTTCCATTTCCCTTGTGAATATTTTAGATTTTCTATTAAATATGTAATAATGCAAATTAGTAAAGATAAGTGAACTACTGGGATTATTTTCTTTTTCTTTAAATTAATTTTTCATTAAAGTACAATATACATACAGAAAAATGTATCATACATGCAAAGTTAGCTCTTCATTAATGTTCAAACTAAAATGTATGACTTTGAAAGATAAATACCTGAGTTTTTAAAGAATGCCTTTAAACTGTAATATTTTAAGTTTGTTCTACCTTTTCAGGATTTTTCTTGCCCCTTTAACGAGGATTTTGAAAAGAGTGATGGCAATAGTATACAAGTTCTAGAAAGAAATTGCGTTATAATAAAGGTGAATGGTAACAATGGTGTTTGTACATTAACCTTGAGTGAGGGGTGGAAGAGTAAGTGAGTAGGAGAGTGGGGTGGGGAATCCTGCCGTAAACAAACAAACAAACAAACAAAAACAAAGTAACATCCTCTTCTGGATGCAGCGACATTATTTTTACAATGTGTGTCTATCAGATGTCGGTGAGAAACATCTGGGAAGATAGTACTCCGTGTTCTCAAATAATTTAGAAAATTTGTGTCCCAGAATTGCTTCTTTTAAAATTTTACTTTATTTTCTTGCTAGAGCTATCTAGACTCTCTACAAAGAAGGTTTTGCTATCTTCCATTAGCTGTAGCCAGCCAGAGTTTTGCTAAATAAGACAAATGAAAAGCAAACGTGATATCAAGATGTATTTAAGTCATTCTTAAATTCTCTCCTGGAATGAGAACAACTAAGTTCTATACCTTTTGCAGTTGCATTAACGATACTGCCCCATGGAAACTGGTGCTCAGAAAACGAGTTCTTAGGTCTTAGATGGTTCTCACATTCCTCAGTTGACACAAAATTCCTACTATGTTCTTAGCCCTATGATAAAGGAAGTGGGGTATATGGAAATATAAATGGCACAAGCCATTCAGGATGCTTTACTTGGGGAGAGAAAATTAATGATTTGAAACAATTAGTGAATGTTCAGCTAACACATATATATAATCTTCTTTGTGTACTTCAGACTATCGTCAACCAAGAGAAGTTCGATATGTTGACCATTGCAGTATGCTTTCTAGGGGTCTTAACATTTTAGACAGATTTTAACAACAACAAAAAAGATTTGAAACTAAAAAGGTTTCTGTTAAAGGAACTAATTTATCCTTTCAAATGAGACCCTTTTCTTCCTAACTCTCCAGCATTAACTTAGGTCCATAGGGTTCTGCATGCATTTTTTTGGCAGTAAGAAGACACCTCCCTGACCTTGATGGCTTTTCATGTAAGATTTCTGGGGACTTTATCTTTTTCACTTTAGGCACCGCAGTTTTTACAGTGGTAATACTTTATGCAGATGACTCAGTTATTCTTTGCAATAAAGAATGTGGCCATTAAGAAAATTCCCCTCACCTCCCCACTCTTTCTGTCTGTATGCCCCACCTCTTCCTCTCTGATCACTTTTTTTCACTCTATTTTCTATCTTTTTTTTCCCTTTCTCGGTCATGATTTACAAACATAGGATACTTTCCTTCCAACGGATTAAAGACACTTTCTCCAATTAAACCACGTGAGGAAAGATTTGCTAGCAATAAAGCATTAAAAAATCTTCACTTGCTCTCTGTCTTTAACTGAAAAATAGACATTAATATTCTCATGATTTTCAATACAAATTCTTATTTCCCATCACTAAAAAAGTCAAATAATCTTCATGAAAGAGAAAATGAGCCCCCCTGGGTGTCACTCTGTTTGCACATTAGCATGTAGCCAGGTCTCTGCCAAGTTGCTCTCTGACTGACTGCTGCAGATGCTCTTTCTCAAGTATTCTGAGTCATATCTTTAGTGCAAGTCTTCAGGGACAAACAATAGCACCTGTTCCTCACAAGATATCAGGCCAGTTAGCCCATTCATGTATCTTTAATGAAGCTCTGGGGCAGATGGCAAAAAATGGCATCATCAACAACTTAGCACAGAGAAAACAAAGGGGATAAGTGTTGATGCAACAATGCTGTTTTACGAATCGGAAAAGACAGAACCTAAGTGTTTCACATGCATCTGTTGCTGTCTTGACTGTCTGAACTATGTAAGGAACACTTGAGCAATTAAAATTTCCAGGCGTGTACCCTATTTGATCAAGAATGTGTTTCCCACCCTCTCCAAGAGGGAACCGATTTGGTGAGGGATTGTGGAAGTTTAGAATTAATAGTGTGTCTTTCATGACACACTGACTGAGCTTCACCTACGATGGGTTCCTGATTTCTCATTAGTCATTCAAATTACATATTTAGTCAGTTTGTGCTGACTTCCAAAGCAACAAAAATAATGCAATTTCATACTCAGAAATATATTTTTGGCCACATCAAGTTTTACTCTGTTATTAACAAAAGCAGCTTTACCTCTTTACCTATAAGATAATTAAAGCATCTCTGAATTTGTGCTAAGGAAAAGCTACACTTTCAAGAAAAAAAGAAGCTATTTGAAATTTTGTTAACTTCTTGGAAAAGACATGTGGAGGCTGGTCATTCTGTGATGGAGTGAGGGGAATTCTATTATTTTTTATTCTTTAGTAAAATGTTTCTGGATGTTGCTGTTTCCAATGTGACTGCTTTTCCTGGCATGTCACCAGATGGGAAAATAAGATGATAGGAAAGAAAAGGAAAGACAGTGGGGCTTTTCTCTATCTTCAGAAATCTTTATCTGCCGTAAGCACTGACAGTCCAGTGAACTTAATTCGCGATTTCCATAGGAAGAAAATATTTTGTATGCTTATGTGATTCTTATGTGGCCGCCAAGCCCTCTTTCCTTATCTCTCCCCATTATCTTGCTTTGCTTTCCATTTCTGTCCCACTTTCAACCAATAATCTTCTAGTAAGTACAACGAATGGAAAACTATGAAAGGGGGAAATTGTTGTTTAATTCATGCTTTCCACTTAGACTACAACCATGCACTGCTGAATGACTGGCATATGTTCTGAGAAATGCCTTGTTAGTTGATGTCGTTGTGCGAGCATTGTAGAATGTACTTACCCAAACCTAGATGGTATAGCCCACTACTGTAATTGTATGTATTACACTTTTATATGGCTGGCAGTGCAGATTTGTTTACACCAGCATCACCACAAAAGCGAATAATGCATCGTGCTAGACGTTACAGTGGCTACCATGTCATTAGGTGATAGGAAATTTTTGGTTCTATTATAATGTTAAGGGGCCACTGTTGTATATGTGGTCTGTCATTGACCGAAACGTCATTGTGCAGTGCATGACAGTATGTGCACTGGGTCATACTGATGAGCTTTCTATAAAAGGTGGTAGTTGGATGTTTTCATAGACCTCCATTATCCTTGCTAATTTTTAAGACACATAATTTCTTGAAAGTAGTATCACTCTGAGGAAATTAGAATAAGGTTGTTGACTTGTACCAATGTCAGTACCCCAGTTTTGATATTGTACTCTAGTGTTTCAAAATGCTACCATTGGAGGCAACCGAGCAAAGGGTATAGGGGATCTCTGTGTATTATTACAACTGCATGTACATTTACAGTTATGGTTATAAAACTTTCAGTCAAATAATTATCACAAAGAATTATATTCTTTACCTCATATAGATCTGTTTAGCAAAAGACAACTTTATGTTTAATATCAGATGGTACTTTAAAAGTATAGACTTTGAGCCTGGTTCACTGGGACTTGAATACCGGCTTTACCACTTTTTAATTGACCAAGTTACTTAACCTCTCATGGTTTTGTCTTTCTCATTAAATGAATGAGAATAATAATAGTAAGAGTAAGTATGCCATAGAGTTTAGAGCATGTAAATCACTTTTCCAGTGCTTGATATATCAGAAACACTGGAAAATATTAGCTACTGTTATCATCATCATCATCATCATTCTTATTAATTCTGTAATTAGAACTAGAAAGGAACTGTACATCATCTTTTCTCAGCCTCGATTCTGATTGGCTACTGGATATTTTGTCTTGTGTTTAATAAAGGGCACTTTGAATTTGCAATCTTTTTATTTAAAATAAGCTAAGGACAGTTTTATCATTTGGAGCTAAATGATCATTGCTAATGAATGAATTGTAGCAAATTATTGGAATTAATGACAGTAGATTTGAGATCAAATTGTTCTGCGTACAAAATTAGAGAAGAAACTGAAACTGAACAACATAATATCTGTACTCCAGAGTCATCTGCAACAATACACCTCTGAAATATAAAATTACTTTTAGTTGCAGACCTCCAGATTTTCTCCAGCAACAGAGTATATACATGTGATTTCCGTTTTTTCTATCACTAAAGTCCATGTCATGTAATGGGAAACGCACTGAATAGGGCAATTAGCAGTTCTGGACTTTAGATCCAGCTCTGTCATAGGCAGTGTGACCTCAGGCTTATATCTTTTACCTCCTCTAGCCACCTGTTCCCCTACGTGTAAATTGGGAGTTTGATTTAGATTAGTGATTCTCAAAGAATGGTCCCTGGACTAGCAGCACCAGCTTCACCCAGGGACTTGTTAGAAAAGTACATTCTCAAGCCCCCACTTCAGAGCTACCAGTCCAGAGACTCTGAGAGCAGGGTAGAGCAATCTCTGTTTTAACCCTCCTCCAGATTCTGATGCACCCTAAAGCTTGAGCATCACTGTTCTGAAGTACAGTCTAAATTTTAGATAGCTAGACCCAACCCCCAGAGTTTCCGATTCATAGGTCTGGGATAGAGCCTGATGATTTGCTTTTTTAAAGTTTTTAGGTGTTGCTGATGCCGCCAGTCAGGGACCACACTGAGATCTAGTAGGTTAGATCAGCTCTAAACGCCATTCTACCTCTATGAGTCTGCCATTACCATTGCTTTTACTATTCTGTCCCTTCATTTTTACTTTGACCCTCAACTTGATGAAACTGCCTCTGAGTTAACAGCATTGAAAGTATCTGACATATCCTACTTTGTGGAGGGTAATGGACAGAAAAATAAAGCTTTCCTAAATTCTTACAGCATATATTAATATGAAACACCTACAGTTTTTTGGCATTAAAAATGACCCTAGATGGTTTACTTAGTTATCCCATGTACTTAACTAGCTACAAAGAAAGTATCTTCAGGCACCAAGATTCAAGAATTAAGGTCTGATACCTAATTGCCATTGTTCTCTTGATCTGAAGAGCTCGAGCACCAATGTAAAAATAAAATTATGTTACATTAGAAGATGCTGCTTAATGAATAACACTAAAAAATCCAAATTACATCTTCATGATCCTTGTAATCCCACCTCTTCTTTTTCATGGTTTTCTAGATACTTGGGATGGGATAATGTTCTGTGAGGCATGATATCTGCTAAGAACATGACAAGCCTCTGCCTGCCAAACCTAATTATTTAGTTGGCTCATGTTTTCTTTTCTGAACTAGAGTTGTGAGTAAGATCTATTGCTTCTTGTTTTATCAGTAAAGCGATAATTTTCTAGTACTGAATATTCAAACAATATGAAAAAAAGAGCAAGAATCTAACATTTATTGAGTGCCTATTATGTGCCAGTCACTGTGCCACAAGTGTTACTTTTCTCGTCTGTTTAATCCTCACAGTAACTTTGTAAGGTAATATCATTAGTTTTGGTTTTTACATGAGGGAATAGACTCAGAAAGGTTCAGTAAGTGTTCAGGATCACACAGCTAATGGAGCGACAGTGTTTAGATTTAAGCTCATATTTGTTTGACAACGAAACCTTTGTAGGCAGAGTAGATTCTGATTAAATGTGTGTTGAATAAATAAAGGAATGATTATATCATATTATCTTTCTAGTGTTGGCTTTTAAACAATCAAGAATTATAAAGTTGAAAAGGCTCTTTAGGTTGTTGTCTAATCAGGTTTTTAATTATGTATATCCTTCAAAGATGTTTTTAATTTTACTAACTTATTTAACCCAACATATCTAAAATATTATCATTTCAACATGTAATCAATACCATTATTATTAATGAAAAAGTTTACATTCTGTTTTTTTGCTCTGTCTTTGAAATCCAGTGTATATTTTATACATTTACAGCACATCTCAATTTGGACTAGTCATAGTTCAAGTACTCAGTAGCCACTTGTGACTAGTGGCCTCTGTACTGACAGCACAGATCTAGTTAAGCCTCTTGTTGCTATAGATAAGGAAACTGAGGCCCTGGGATGAGAGGTGAATTACATCAAGATTCCAGCTTCAGAGGCAGGGTTAAAGCCTAGTATTTGCAACACTCTTTTAGTCGTACCAAGAATTCTTAACATACATGTGTACAGCCCTTACTTGACTACCTCCAAGGAAATGGCACACGTGACCTCTTTAATCAGAGTGATTGTTGAATAACTCATTATTTGTAACTGCTCAGACTTAATCTGGTTTTTCTTCCATGTAACATTCCTTCACATGTTTGAAGATAACCTGTGTCTTCTCTATCTCAAGCTCACTAGCCCCACTTTATTCAGCAACTTCTCAAGATCCATAGCACATAATAAGTATTTGTTAAAATGAAAGAAGGAAATAATAAATAAACATGACACCTAGACTTCTCACTTTCTTGTTTTCCTTCTTTGAGGGTGAAGCATCTGTGCTATGTTCTAGATACATGCTAGGACCATATTTCTAGAAGGAAATGAAGTGGTTTCCTTTGATATACTCTTGCACTGAAACAGTAGTCGCCTACAAAAAAATATTGTGTTTTATTTTCTGAAATAGAACAGTGCCCTCATCTTTGACATCTCAGATTTGCATCAGGTCACAACAAGCTAGAGTTGAACAGCAAACCTAGTGCATTTCTTCAGGGTTAAAGGCAAGACTTGGGCACTAGGGGATCAGCTCCAATTTAAGCAGGCTAAGTTTGTACTCTAATGTACAAAACTTGGGCTTACCTCAGCTAAAATGGAAGAAATAGCTGCCCAAAGCTAGTTTCTTTCACGCCCCGCTGGCAAGGTAGTAATTGCACAAAGACCTTTTTATTATAAGTTGATTTTCCTGAGAAATGAATTCAGAAAAATACTGTAAAGTGTTTATTTTTTGCTTGCCCTTTATTAACCCACATCTTAGGGCTTTCCCTAGAGAAAAACTGTTAGTAAATGAAACCTCTCAGACCCACACAGAAGCATTTTGCACCATGTCCCTGGCTGCGGAGGGAACAGGGACAGGAACAGGGACGGGACACTGCAAGTTGGTGCCATTTAAACAGGTCATCAGCCAGTATATGGAATTTTGCCTAAAGAGAAGAATTTAGGAATTTAAATAGGGAAAGCGATTGGGGTTGGTAGAATTACTGGTAAAGATCTGTATCTTAAATGGGAAATAATGTAGCCCTTTTATACTGGTAAAGAGGCCAAAGACCCAGGTTGAACTTAAAGATCGTTTCTGTTAATACATCTAGTTTTGATCTCTAAATAACAAAAGTCCTATAGTTCAACCTATAAAATCATGCCCTAGAAGCCGGGGCAAAACCTTCCTGTGATGCTCTTCTGGAATCAGGGCAGCATGCATAGAGTAAAGGGAGCTAGGAAATTAAAATGTGATTTTCACAGACATGATTCTGTCATAGCTCTTATTTTTTTTTATATGGAATACAAATACTGATATAGAGTGAAGATTTTCTATTTTGCATTTTTGTGCTCTTTGATACATTTATTGAGGTCAAATGAAATTTGATATAGTAGGATTTATTATGAAATGCTCTCTGAATACAACTCCATAATTACTGAGCTACATGGTAGTGCATAAAGCTGTAAAACTGCTTAGCCAGACAAGCAATTTATATGTTACATCGAGGTGTGTATGGCAAAGAATATTAGTTTAATTGGGAGCCAAGATGTAGTAACCTTAAATCTGAAGAGCTATATGTTTAACATAATGCAGTGAGGCTTTGAAATAAGATACCTAAACTGGGTAGCTACAGTGTTCGGAATATATAACAGTTAGACATTATTTTCTGACCAAGGATACTAAATACTATTTTCAAAATAAAACACAGAATGCAAAGCAGGTGAAAGGGCAAAACCTTTTAACATTGTACGTGTAAGAAGTAAACATTTCTCCTAGTTCTTGGTTTAAAAAAAAAGAGAAAAATAAAAGGAAAACAGTCAAGATAAAAGGAAACCGTTAATTACAATTCAGTGA
>NW_006430061.1:1549818-1573182 GCF_000325575.1 Pteropus alecto
GGAATGTAGCGTTCTCAATGAGGTTATTTTCTTGGTGTGCTAATGGAATCTAAGACAAGAGATTTGGTAAAATTTGCCCAAATTTTCTCAGGGAGCATATTGGAGATGAGGTTAGGAATGGGTGGCTGTCTGGGTACCAGAGCACCACCAGGAGTGAAAAACAAATACTTCTTGGCATATGTTTGGTCTCTGGCTGAT
Source organism: Pteropus alecto (assembly GCF_000325575.1). Taxonomy (NCBI): domain Eukaryota; kingdom Metazoa; phylum Chordata; class Mammalia; order Chiroptera; family Pteropodidae; genus Pteropus; species Pteropus alecto. Next base: position 1,550,017 of record NW_006430061.1, read on the forward strand.
CATAGGCTCTCTTCTGTTTAGCAGGTTCAGGGTCACATGCCTCCGCTCATGATCCCAATTTTTCCACATGACCAGCGGACCCTGGCAGCAGCTGCTGCTGCCCAACAGGGATTCCTCTTCCCCCCTGGAATAACATACAAGCCAGGTAAGTAGAGAGGGATTGAACATTCTTTTGGAAATGCTAAAATTCACATGTTATTGCTTAATAGTCACAACAAACACAGGAGCATACTAAAGAACTATGAATAAGATGATCATAAAAGCTTATTTTAAAGAAAAATTAGAGTTGGGAAGTTAATTGGGAAGGTGTCATGTTAATAAACTAATTGGTTGCTAAAAACTTTTACTTTCTCTTCTTCCACTTGAGTTTGTTTTGATTTCACAGATAAAATGCTACTTTCCCTGGGGACTACCAATTTTTGTCAGCTCTCTCTCTCATACCTTTACTGTGAATAATTGTCTTTGGTTCAAGATGCTTTCCTTCCCCTGAGAGCTTTTATATTCGGGAGAGTGGTCACATACAGTATAAAATGTTATTATTGTTTGTTGTCTGATTTATCTTAAAAGAAAAGTTAAAACTGGACTGATTTAATTAGCCTACCATTAGTAGGTAAAATTCTTTTTTTATTTTAGTTTAAATAATGAAGCATTCAGTAGTATTTTCACATTCATCTTTGAACCTCAAAAAACGGGTCACATAACCTTGCAGCGAAATATGTTTTGAGATGATTTAGCAAATGTTATGATTTTTCTTTATTCCTCTGAGTTTACTGGACTCCTGGGGAATTCAATTAGGAACACATAATGGTTTGAAGCTTCTTTCAGAGCCTCCTTGTAAACAGGGCTTTAAATGTTTAAAGATATGTTGCCAAAGGAATCCAATGTAAGAAGATAGTCAAGTAAATAAAAGTCAACCTTAATTTCATTTGTGCATTCTTTGTAAGTGACCTCAGCTCAGAAGTAGTGACCTTGTTCTACTCATTAATAATTTCTGTGTCAAGTTCTTTTTAACATACTAACCTGCTTATATTAACCGCCAAATCTGCATGCAACAAATCTGAGTGTGGCAGTTTCTTTGTGTGTGAGATTTATAAAGTGAACAAAGGCATTTTAATATGCTTAAGGCAATAATAAACTATAAATCACTTTACTAAAATTTTTGATAAGGAAGCTTACTAAATAGAATAAAAAGAAATCCAGTGAGTTTTTAAATCTATTTTAATTGCTCATTGCCGTCTATGACTCTTTTGCAGTAAACCCCTTTCCTTGTGAGGAAAGGTAAGATGTTGATGTCAAAACTCAAATGATTCAAGGAATAGAGATGTTAAGGGATTGACTAATTTAAGGACTGATGTTGAAAATTCCTCAGGTACAAATTAGTCAAACCTAGTATTATCAAAGGTTTTTGGATACCTGAGTGAAAGAAAATTATGTTATTCAAATTGCTAAAAATTGATATTTCTAGAGAAGAATTTTCAGAACAAATTATATTCCCTATGAAATTGGTATCGATATTAAAAACAGGAGTATATTTTGTCAGAGAATATGTTTCTGTCAGTGCAGTGGTTTAGTTCTCCTCTGATCCCTATAAGTTGTTCTGAACTGTGTCTTCATCTTGACTTCCTTTGGAATGTTGATAGAAACCAAATTTACTGGTTTATCCTGAATCTGAGTTGCCATCCCTATACCAATCTTAGAAACCTTTTAAGTGAACTAAATGTGGAAACTCTATTTAATTTCAGTGTTTTTAAATTTAAAAATTTTCACTTCAGTATCAGAAAGGGGCTTTATTTTCTACATCAACATAGTTAACATGTTACTTACCTAATTTTGTTAAAACAATGACGTTTGTCATGGGGGAAGATGTTGTAGAGTCAGTGAATTTGGATAATTTTTTAAAAAGTCTTCTTATACAACTTCAAAGGAATTATAACATGTAACTGAGAAGAATATAGAGATTGAGACAATATCGTGCAGGAGTGAGTTCCCTCCATTGAACAGCATATGTGTAGCATAGAGTAGCATCCTGGGGTAGCAAAGTTGTGTTTATTATGTTGGCTAAAACTTTTTTGGGTAAGGCAGGACAATTGAGTTGGACATGTAGGATTATTTTTAATCACAAGCAAGGCTGGTAAAAAAAAAAAAAAAAAAGAAGTATTTTCTGGTGACTCCTAAGTTATGGCAGAGAATTTAAGTAACCATAACTAAATTTTTTAATACTTTGGCTAATCTAAGCTTCATTGTGTATATAAAATATACTTTAAAAGGGTTAAAATGATATGTTCTTATATAATTAGAGGAATTACTCAGGAGACTTAATTTATGCAGTGTTCATGTTATTCACATGATTGGGGGAGTAGAATACTGTTGGACTAGAGTTTAGACCAGGAAAACTTTTTTGCCCCAAACTGAGCTATGATAATTTCACTCGAAATACACATGAATAAATTTTTAGAAGCGAGTAGCTTTATCACATATAAAAGCCTTGAAACAGTGACATGACTTTATATTGTGGTCCCCAAAGCAAGAGGATGAGCAAGTGCTCTCTGGGTCTTTACAAAATTACAAAATAAATGACTCTTTCTGTTTCTTTTCCACCTTCCTTTACTTAAAACTGTACATAGTGTTTGTTTGTGCCTCCAGCTGTTTGAGTAATCGTCTTGATTTCCAGAAAGCCAGGTCCACCTTGGGTGATGTTCACTGTCAAAGTTGGCTGAATCCATACAAGGACGGTCTAGACAAATATATTTAGGACTACGGGCCTTCTCCCCTTCAGATGAATTGACCATTGCTCAGAGCATTTCAGGGTCTCAGTGTGCAGTGAACATCAAGCAAGTTCTCTGACCTTGAGGTTGCTGATGAGGCATGTTGACCACAGGGATTATGCAGTTTTAGGGTAACATCTATTCGATTGATCTCTGTAGAAATAGCTTTATTGAGTTTTAATCCTTAATAGCTCCCGAAATTTTAATGGTTCTATAATTAGAAACTTCTTTCTGGAAAGGAACTCAAAAGGGCCCAGAATAGCAACCACAGAATTTTGGTTGCTTTGCTCTTTCACATTATGATACTGAGAGATGCAGCAATCCAAGGTACGATAAACACATTTAGCACTTATATTTGAGAAAATTAAAAGATTAAGCCTCTTTCATAGATGCCAATGTGTATATCAGATCAAGATTGAATTGCCTGTGAAATAAAAACAATGGCCTCCTTCATGTGTTAGGGATGATGCTGCTGACCCATGGACTTTGTATATTTGGGATTTTTTAAATGATTGCTGCAGTAACAGCACTCGACATTTCGCGTGAGATCCTGGGAATAGGATCTCTGTCTGCCCCTGGCTTCTCTACTCATTTATTAGTTGTAATATGACAATATATAAAACTTACTGAATAGTTATTTGTGCCAAACGCTGTCCTAAATATTTTACATGGATTATTTTAGTTCTTACTTGAATGTATCATTTCACCTTGCTGAGCTTCATGTTTTTGTCATCTTAAAAATATGTTATGATTTGTCCACTGCTCAGTGTGAGTGTAAATATTAAATTTGTTAAAATGTATGGAAGTTCTTTGAAAATTCTAAAGCACTAGCTTTGGGGATTAAGTCTGACCATGAAACTTATTAAATTTAACTACATTAAACTACATCCTTATCCATTAGAAATGTGGTTCAAAAACTGCGCATTTGACCAAGATATACTGTCCCTCTGCCTGATGACCAAAAGCAGTTTTACAAGTGTACCTAATGCTTCTTTTAAAAATGTTGTGATAAAATATATGTAACATAATATTTATTATTCTAACCGTTTGTTAATGTGACGTCAATACATTTGCTATGTTATGTAACCGTCACCACCAAAAATACTCTGTGGCCATTAAATAATAACTCTCTCTACTCCCCTACTCGTAACCCCTAATAATCTCTCTTCTACTATCTTTCTTTATGAATTTGCCTGTTCCGAGTACTTTATATAAGTGGAGTCATACAACATTTGTCCTTCTGTATCTGGCGTATTTCACCAAGCATAGTATTTTCAAAGTCTATTCATCTTATAGCATATATCAATTATCTATTCCTTTTTATGGGTGAGTGATATCCCATTTTATATATATATGTCTGTATGTGTGTGTGTGTATGTTATTTGTTTATCCATTCATCTGTTGATGGACACTTGGGTTGTTTCAAACTTTTGGCTATTGTGAATAATGCTGCTGTGAACATTGGTGTACAAATATCTGTTCTAGAAGGATATATATGTAGGAGTAGAATTGTTGGGTCACATGGTAGTTGTTTAACTTTTTGAGAAACTGCCAAAGTGTTTTCCACAGGGGCTGCACAATTTTACAGTCCTACCCGCGATGCAAGAGAGTTCTGATTTATCCACATCCTCACCGACACTTGTTATTTTCTGACATTTTTAAAAAAATTATAGACATCCTAGTAGATGTGAAATATTATCTCATTTTGGTTCTGATTTTTCATTTCCTTAATGGTTAATGATTTTGAGCATCTTTTCATATGCTTGTTGGAAATTCGTGTATCTTCCTTGAAGAACGTTGAAGTACTTTGCCCATTTTTGAACGGGGATTTTTGTTTTTCATTGTTGTTGAATTTCAGAATTTCTTTATATATTCTAGGTATTATCCTCTATCAGATATATGATATTTTCTCCCATTCTGTAGGTTGTCTTTTCACTTACTTGGTGGTATCTTTTGATGTGTAGAAGTTTTCGGTGTTGACGAAGTCCAATTTATCTATTTCATTTTTGTTGCCTGTGCTTTTGCTGTCACATCCGTGAAATTGTTGCCAAATCCAACACAGGATTTACTCCTGTATTTTCTTCTAAGTACTATACTTTTAATACTTAGAAGTACTATACTTTTAGTACTTAAGTTTAGGTCTTTCATCTATTTGAGTTAATTCTTATATATAGTATAAAGTTAAAGGTCCAATTTTAGTCTTTTGCATGTGGGTATCCAGTTTTCCCAGCACCATTTGTTGAAAAGATGTCCTTTCCCCATTGAAAGGTCCTGGTACCCTTGTGAAAAATCAATTAACCATATATGTTAGGATTTATTTATAGGCTCTTTATTCTGTTTAATTGGTCTATATATCTGTTCTTATGACAGTACCATACTGTTTTTATTACTGTAGCTTTGTAGTAAGTTTTGAACTCAGGAAGTATGGGCCTTCCAAATTTATTCTTTTTCAAGATTGTTTTGGCTATTACGGTCCCGTGCAATTCCATATAAATTTGAATATCCGCTTTCCCATTTCTATCAAAAAGAATGTTAGAATTTTAATAGAGATTTCACTGAATCTGTAGGATGCTTTGGGTAGTATAGACATCTTAACAATTTTAAGTCTTCCTTTTCATGAACGTAGATGCCTTTCCTTTTATTTAGGTCTTTTAAATTTTCTTTCAGCGATATTTTATAGTTCAGTGTTCAAGTCTTTTTACATCTTTGGTTAGATTTATTCCTAAATATTTGATTCTTGCAGATGCTATTGTAAACAGAACTGCTTTCTTAATTTCTTTTTAGATTGTTCATTGCTCGTGTGTAGAAACACAATTGATTTTTGAGTGTTAATCCAGTACCCTGTGACTTACCTGAATTTATTAGCTCTTGTAGCTTTCTTGTGGATTCTTTGGGATTTTGTATATATAGGATCATGTGCAACTAGAGATAGTTTTATTTCTTCTTTACTAATTTAGATGCCTTTCATTTCTTTCTTTCTTTTTTTTTCTTGTTTTTGTTTTTCTTTTTTTTCTTTTTTTGGTCTAATAGTGCTGGCTAGAACTTCCAGTACAATGTAGTATAGCAACAGTGAAAGTGGGCATCATTGTCTTGTTTCTGATATCTTAGGGGGAAAGCTTTTAGTATTTTACCATTAAGTAGGATGTTAGCTATAGGTTTTTCATAACTACCTGGAAAGGGTGTCAGATCTTTTCAAATTCATTTTTGCATCAATTGAGATGATCATGTGGGTTTTCCCCCTTTGTTCTATTAATGTGATATAGTACAACGATTTTTTTTTTTTTTTTAATGTTAAACCACACTTATAATCCTGGGATAAATCCTACCTTGCCATGGTGAATAATCCTTTTAATATGCTTTTGTATTCAATATGCTAATATTTTGTTGAGGATCTTTGTATCTATATTCATAAAGGATATTGGTTTGTTTTCCTTTTCTGCGATGTCTTTATCTGGCTTTGGTTTCATGGTAGTGTTGGCCTTATTACCTCATAGTTAGGAACTGTTTCCTCTTCTTCAATTTTTTGAAAAATTTGGGAAGAATTAGTGTTAACTTTTCTTAAATGTTCCATTGAATTTACTGGTGAAGCCATTTGGTCTAAAACTTTTCTTGGTTGGGAGGTTTTTGATTACCGATTCAATCTTTTTACTTGTTATAAGTCTGTTGATATTTTTTATTTCTTCTTGATTCAGCTTAGCTAATTTGTGTGTTTCGAGAAATTTGTCCATTTCTTGAATTTTCTAATTTGTTGGTGTGTAATTGTTACCTAGTGCTTCTTTTTAATTCTTTTGTTTCAGTTAGTATTTATTGAGCACCATTTATTTGTCAAGATACATATATATATAAAATTTTATATAAATAAAATGATATATATTTATATAAAATAAATGACATATATTTATCTAAAATAAATGTATATAAATATATATAAGTATATATTCTCATTTAATTTTCATAAGATATAACTTCTAAGATATAAATGGCATTATCTCTGTTTTTTGTTAAAAGAAAAAAACCCTAAAAGTCAAAGAAGTTGATTAACTTAGTGGAGATAGAATTTAAATTCAAGTTTCTGATTTGAGATTTTACACTCTTGCAGACATGGTTAAAGTGTGTACGATATTAAGAAAAGTCTAGCTGCTTTTTTTTTGCTCTGGAAACAATGAGATTTATATGTACGGAGTTATCCAAATGCTTTCTTGTAAAGCTAGCCATTTCTACCTCTTCTAGAATTAAAGCAGAGGTGTGTAACCACTGTTGCTGGAAAACTTGATTAAATCTATCTACTTGAAATTAAAGCATTTGTGGTTCTTCAGATTCATATTCTCATTTTTAAATGAAAATGTTGAGGTCCAAGAAGAAAATATATTCACCCACGTAAACTAACTTGGTTTTATAGAGATCATTTTAACTCTGCCCTCCTTTAACTATGGAGGCTATATCATGGGTGAGCTGTCATTAAGGCATGAACTATGACTTCTTATTTTAATTTGATTTCTTATAATGGGATGACTTTATATCAGTTAATCCACCTTCACTTAATTAATTGCTATTGTGACACATTCCATGGATTTTCATATCATTGGTCAAGGGTCTGGATGCATTTATGAAACAAGTAAAGACATTAAGATTGATCCTTGATTCTTAGCTCTTTAAAAGTATGAAAAATAATGTACATGCTCATAGAAAAAGTCCTACGATCAAGACTCTTCTCATCATTGATCTATTGTTTGATGAATAGAGAAGGAGAAATTTAGTAAGAGAAATAAGAGCATGGTGAGCTCATCAATATACACTATAATTCTTGCCAAATTTTATCCAGTTGTCCTCAGAAGAAATGAATGGTTTTGTTTCATTTTTAAGATTCTAAGTGTATCACCCATTACCTGCTAATTTTTGATGCAATATGCTGTCTCACAAAGATAAATTCAGCTTGATTATGACATTCTCTCAGAATATAAAGGAGTTGTAATATTTTGCTATTCTAAATACGTACATCTAGACAAGATGCAGTGTGGCATGTCCAAGTTTATATTGGTGATAAAGATTGGAATATTTCCACATTATAGCAAGAATGACAACAGTGGAGTCTATCTATAAGTTATTTGGCAACTCAAATAATTTACCATCATTCTATAATATCACTACACAATAATCTGTGAGATAGTTAGGGATGTATAGTATAGTTTTTCTTCTGTTTTGGAGGGTAGAAAATGAGGAATGAGACTTTGAGCCAGTTACTGAAGAATCTTTGAATCCTGTCTTCCTAGTTTAATTTATTTTTCTTTTCTACTTCTCTCAATCTCTCTAAATGATTTCCTTAGTTGGTTAATATTTGAAGTTAATATCTCAGACCATCCCTTGTCTTTCCGAAGAATCAAAGTAAATGGACAGAATTTTACCATAAGATTTTGAACTCTTTAATAAAAGTGAAATATATATATTTCTGAATTACACAAACTAGGAGTACTCTTATAAGAGGTAGCCTGAGCCTAATGGGTCCTAGATTCTCCTGTATTTAAGTCTTAATAAGTTTTTGCCTTCATTTCAGTTTCCTTGAAAATTAAAAAATATACCTTCTCTCATCTAAGGACTCTTGCTGTGGAGCTACTTTCATTCCAAAGGAATGTTGCCTATTGTGACAAATGAAACTAAAGTCAGGCAACTTCTCCATAGGTTTTTAATCTGTTTTCTATTTGTTCTATAATCTTCAGGTAAAAATAGTTGGAAAACCCAGAAGGCTGGAAAAATGGATTTACGGAATGGGTATTATTTCCCAAATTGGCTTTTTGAGGTTGTCTTCCTACACCAGAGGTAGCAAGGGCCAGATTACAGCAGTGCCTAAAACCAGCCTGTTCCAACAGGCTTCGTCTTCCTTTGTACACATTTAAAAAGAATGGGTCCTCACGCAAGCATTTCAAATCCAGAGACAAATTTGAAAAAAATTGCTACAACATGTTGACTGATTCCTTGCCAAGGCAGCCACTGAGAACTTTTACTTGATAGACTCTTACACAGAGAAAATTAAGAGGGGGTTGAGGAGGAAGAACAAGTAATTTTGTTACCAAAAAAAAAAAGAAACTTTACAATCCCTAAATTCCTCTCCCTCTTATATTTTCCCCTTCTGCTTTTAACCCCTCTCTTTCCTTTGCTCTTATCTTCTTCCTCTCCTGCCTTTTCCTTTTTCTCTCTTCTAATTATTGTTGGTGATATTCTCTGCTGCTCTAATGTATTCATTTTTACTTTTAGTATCAATACAATGATATGTTCTGGAGAAATACCTTTCCAAGGATTATATTTAGATATAGAGATTCAAACCAGCAGAAAGGTTAAGAATGTTTTTAAAATATGCTTGTCAGCGGTGAAAAGAAAGCTGTTTGTAGCCAGCAGGTGAGCTGGAGAGTACTACAGGGTGTGGTAGAGATAGTAATAAATTAACTGGCAAGCCAAAAACTATTTTAAAAAATCAGCTATTTCATAGCATAGAAGCATGACAGCTATGAAAAAAGGAGTGCCCCAGGGAATTCTTTTAGAGTTTGATTTTTTAAAATATGTTTGACATGAAAAATGTTTTAGTACAAATAAAGCAACTGGTATTAAACTTACAGGGAGGAGGGGTTGTGGTTTAGAGTTAGTATGAATAATGCATGATATTTAAAGAAAGAATAGCTCTAAAATGTTCCGGGAGGCAGTCCATGCTGATGGTTGGAATGGTGATTTTTTCCCCCTATTTTTGAAGCATCATTAATTCAGCATCGCTTTGTGATTTTTTTAACCTGATAAGATATTGACCAAAGAAATACTATTTTACTTAGTTTAGGGATATTCTTTCATCAGATAATTTAGTTTAAATATCAAGAAGATCAGTAGAATTATTTAAGCATAAAGCGACAGTCATTTACTATAAAAAATAATTTGGCCTAGTTATCTTTTTTAAAAAGCTCATGTAACACTGCAAAACAAAATCAACCTCATGGAAGGGGAAAAACAAGATCAGATATTTTGAACATTACTCCATAGGAGATCAGCACAATATAGTTTAGTGAATGCATTGTAGCAGCGCTCCATATGCAATCAGAAGCCAATTGTTACTGGACTGTGTACAAGCACACACTGTGCTCAATGGTCTGATGAGGTATTATGGATATGATGCAAAGAGACTGTGTAGATTAGAAGCTAACAATTTGTTAAAAGTGAAAGCAACTTAACATTTACATTGGTCCAGCTGAGTAGCACTTCATGTGGCAAGCAGGATGAGTTCCAAGGAACCAGGGGCATCAGGAAGGCTCCAGGTATTAGTGTCCATGCAGAAAGAAGAGGTTTTGTTGCTTTCCAGTTGACTACCTTTATTACTGTGATTCTTTCTATACTGTCTCTTCATTATTGCATTCAGCTTTCAGTGTGGAAAAGTTCATGCAAAACCGTATGATTATTATAAATGTCAAAAATGTGTGGAGGAACAGCCTATTAAAATATAGCCTAGAGATAGTACATAACACTGACTTTAAATAAGTAGCTGAAGCCAAAGTGATACTCCATTAAATCACTGATATTGTGTAATTTATCCATAAGTATTAATTTTGCTTTCAGTTACCACTATCACAGTACATTCCTCATCATTTTCTCTTGGTTCTCCTGGTCACTGCACACAGCCTGTGTTCTTAGGTCACAGACAGTACTTCATTCCTATTTAGGAGTGGTGTGGAGTCAGAAACACATTAAGATGTAGCATTGATCTCTGCTGAAAAATGAACCATGCTCAATCTCTACCAGAGTTTTAATGAAGATGTTCCATGTAAAATGCATGGTTATTTAATGAAATCATCATCAAAGAATAAGTGATAAGTGCGTAGTGTGCATGATTCTGTACTAGGATCCATCAGAAGTTAATCCAGAAAAATAAGGTTTCCTCTCTCTTTGGGATACCAGGCATTTCAAAGAATGTTGGCAGATAAGATTAGCTTCTCTCTCACCCTATCAAATTGAAAAGGATGTTTTAAAAATTTTTTTTCCTATTTTTTATAAAATAAAGTTTAGGGTTATAGACGGTCAATAGCTCATACTCTTTCTTGGACTCGAATGCTCTGCCTTGTGTACCAAGCCAAACTTTTTGTTGTTCTAATATAAAAGCCTTTTCAGTGAACTGAGTGTCAGCCTGGCTTTAAGATTTTTTTTTTTACTTAAAAAAAAATGATGTATTACAAGATTTGTAATGGAGTGAACATGCTTGAATTGCACATTTAATTTTTTAACATCACATTCATGTTTTGCCAGTTTGCCTACCAGCTATCTGTTAACAAAAAGTTCCAAGGCAGCACTGCAAGTCTGTGCCCAACTAAGCCTTTTGTTTCTGCAGATGTTTGGGCTTAGAGCAGTGTTGTAAAGCTCAGGCAATCCAAGGACCATGTTTGTACTTGTCTGCTGCTATTCCCTGTGCATTGTCTAAACCTGTATGCATTGTTCTTTCCGACAGGTGATAACTACCCCGTACAGTTCATTCCATCAACAATGGCAGCTGCTGCTGCTTCTGGGCTCAGCCCTTTACAGCTCCAGGTAAGTGCCAGAAGAAAAAAATGTGGGACATGAGCCAGAACTTTAGTGGAAAACTGCTAACCAGCTGTATGCTAAATAATGGCCTGAATGTTAAATAATTTTTTAAGCATAGCCTAGAAGGATTAACACCTTATGTACTTACCATACTGCAAATAGAAGAGAAAACTGCCAGTTTCAATATTTTTTAAAGGAAAAATGATGTAATGACTTATGACTATATCTTCTCTATCAGATGAATTCATGGTTTTACAAGGTTTTTTTTTTTTTTTATGGTTAGTTGTTACTGACTATATTAGCTTTTTCCATATCAATTTTCCATCCATGTCTTCATTTATGTCCAGATTAGCTTTTACACATAAGCATCAAAACAGAAAACAATTTTGGATGTTTTCCTTCTTGCAGCTCATAGAATAGGGGGTTGTTATTACCAAATTACTTTAGCTATTTAGTAAAATCTAAACACATTGCACCTGAAAATGTGCAGCCTCATCCTGATCCTCTTCCTCATGCCAGGTCAAAAGTGTGGGCATGGTGTCTGACCAAGCGCTCTTTACTTAAAAGCTAAACTTGGGGAGAAAGTGTTTAGGGAGTTGAATAAAAAACCGTTTGTACCTTATCTCCTTCACAGTAGAATGAAGGGTTTACATTAGGACTAGGTGCTCTTGATACTCTTTTGGCACGCCACTTTAATGGGAAATTGACTTTAAAAATGAGTATTTATTTTAACAAAAAGGTAGTATCATTGAAATAATGGTTAAACCTTTAGAATTTGAATATTTTGAAAATATGTAATAACTTTGAATTTCAACAGCGAAAAGATAGTATTTTATTCTTATAATTTACTGTGATTATTTTTGAGTTTTCTTAAATAATCTAAGGAATAGCATCTGGCTAGGCATTTTTATTTCTTCTTTGTTATTCCCTATATGACATGAACATAAAAAATGTACAAATATTTTATCATCCAAAAAAACCATTTTGCGCATTTTCAGTTGGGTCTGCAAATAAAAAATTTTCAGTACTTTGAGAACTGTTTATCATAAGCCTCATTCAGAAAGCCTTAAAGATATTACTTGTTATGGACTATGTAGCAGAACTACAAATTTTGACTAACAGAAGCAGCAGTGCTATTTCTCTTCCAAACCTTCAGCTTCCCCACTACTAACACTGAAACTTACTGAAGTTGGTAAAATCTAGAAAGAAACCTCACTCATAAGAAATCTAATTTATTTCTCCTTTTCTGACAGCTATGCTATACAGTATCCTTGAATCAGAGGCAGAAATAAGAACCAGTACCGTTGTTTGATCTTTTAACCAAGTTTTTATGAAAGAGCATCCGGGTCTTAAACCTTCTACTTTCTATTCATTGATGTGGTCAACACCCTGGGTTTAGAAGTATGTGTTCTATTTCATGAGTTCTGACAGTATGTTTTGTCTTTTTTTTTTTTTTTTCTGAATATGCTACTAAACAGAAGGGTCATGTCTCCCACCCACAAATTAACCCAAGGCTAAAGGGCCTAAGTGACCGTTTTGGCAGGAGTTTGGACACCTTTGAACATGGTGGTGGCCACTCTTACAACCACAAACAGATTGAGGTATGAATACTTCCATGGGTGCTTCATTGGGTGGGGGACTGGATTGTTCAGTCATATTCTAGGCTTTTTTAAAAAAGTGGCAAACACTCAACCTAAACACTATAATGTAACCTTTCCTTTTTTCTCACTCCTAAGGAGGCTCAGTTTTGTTCCTTTTCTTTAAGAAAGAAAGACAAACCTCAAATTGATGTCCCTGAATTAGATTATTGCTATATATTTAGGCAAATTCTTTACATTACGAATGTCTTCAAAACAATCTTTATTTCTCTTACTCTTCTATTTTTTAATGTATAGTACTGTACTGTGTTTAAAAAAAAAACACTTAAACATTTTTTTTTTTAAATCTCATTTGACCATAGAACCACCCTGTAAAGTTGATAGAATATAATTCTGCTTGTACAGACAAAATGACAGACGTTTAGAGAGGTCAAGTTATTTAACCAAGGCTTATATTCATGGAGTCGGAGTTATTACCCAGGATTTCTAACTCTACCTAACTCAGGTTTCCTAGTTTAGTTTTCTCAGGCTGAAGTAGGGATAGGTGCTTGGGCCAGAAATTGCCTTTTGCCCCATAAACTTCTATAGTTATTCTTTTCATATTTGACTTTCAGCAAAGCTCTTTGTTATTTTCGTGGGATAGTCTTACTACTTGGCAGAAGGTGGCATATGTGGCTCTTTTGAAAAACCAAGTACTTTTCTTCTATAGGGACCCAATCCTTCTCTCTACAATTTCATGCTTAATTCCTCCCCTGTCTCACTGGTGTCCCCCTCTGGGACTATCAGATACTGGAAAGTTGCCAAGAAAATGGAGACAGGTTACCTCAGACTGAAGCACACAATTAACTTTTTAAATTTCATATTCTAAACTAGGATGGGAAATTCGATTAAAAAAAAAGAAAATCATTACATCTAGCAAAGTTGTATATTCAGCTCTTATTGGCTCTGTTAGTCTATACATATCAAAAACTATGTACTCAGTAAAGGGTCCTTTTGACATCTCTGTGCCTTTTGAATCTGCATTTTTGGAAAATGATAAAGCTCACTTGTAAGAAGAAAGAAGAAGACAAAATCAAAGTCCACCTTGGAAGTTGCCTAAGGAGGAGTTCCAGAATTCATTGCCCACCTCCCTTTTCCCTTTTCCCTTTGATATAAAAGGTACACAGGGGGTTTCCACCCGGGCAGGACCAGGCATATACTGTCAGAATATCTGTTGTCTTCTATACAGCCAGAAGGGATTTCTTTTCTAAGGCTTTCTTTCGAATGTAGAAAAGGTGCCATGTTTCTAGACACTCTGAAAGTCTGCCATGTTGGGGATTGACTGCTTAACAGATAGATACCTGGACATTAGCAGCAGGCCCTCCTATGTGATGATGGTTAGCAAGCTGACGTGCTCAAGACAGAGAGTTTGTGAAACTTTTAAGTGCTTGATAGAATGTGAAAGCAGGTGGCCTTGGCATGAATGCAAGACTTCCTCTACTCTTTGACTTTTATTTTCTCTTGAGGTGTTGATTTCCAGCCCATAAACCTTCCCTTAGCCAGTTTTCTACCTGGTCTTTTCTTTTACTAGTTTTTCACTTAGGTTGACTTCTTTCCTCAAAAACATCTCTGGTTCCTGATGCTGTCAAATCTGGCTTCTGTTGGATTTCTCAAAACCATAACATCATATACATGAGTGCTAAATCTGGGTATTGCTATAGCAATGCTGATCTAGAAGCACAACATAATGCCAAATGTCTGTCACTTTTATTAGGCTAAATAATAGAAAACCCATTAAAGCAGGAGCCCTCATAGCTTTGTAGTTTAAGTTTGAGCTGATTTGAGAGTTTCCTGGTTTTTTTATTTTTCCTGCTTCTATTTTTTGCAACTTTTCACTGCATGTCAGGGAAGCTTTGTTCTGTTTGCTTGTATGATATACTGGTTAGAAAAGATTGACCTTGTTTGAAAAGGCATGTTTCCCAAAGTTTTCTGGTATAACATGTTTATGGGAATGTTTTTGAACAGCGTAGTAGATACTCATATCTAAGCTGCTATAGACATTAACATTTTAAATCTTGAGCAAGAGCAGAGAGAATATTTAATAATATCTTGCTTTATTGATTTTAAACTCTACGTTCTTTTCTAGCTAAGATTTTCTCTGCTCCTTTGACAAGCTAAAATGTCACAGCTCTGTCAACAATCATGATCATGATAAACTGTTGATACTAAGGAAGCATTACAATTATGTTAACTGGTTTTATTTCTAAACAGAAATTCTCAGGAAGAAAAGTCCACAATGCATGCATACCATCACCATGCCACCATGCCACCATGCCACCACCTCCACACACACCCTCAGCATTGCTCAGAACTGGTCCTATCTGACATTACAATAAATTTGTCATTCAAAAATATTGAGCCTGAAATATTGTTATCAAGTAGAGAAAAGGTATTTAAAGTGAAAAAATACCCTCTTTACATTAGTGTATGCCAGTTCTTTCTTTAAGATAAGGAAGATGCAGGAAAGTTTTTTTCTTTTTTTTTTTCTTCTTCTTTTTTTTTTTTTTTGTTTTCTGTGCTAATCTGAGGCATGGTTCTCTCTGCCTCAGGGGCACAATATTAGAAGAGAGCAGGCCAAAGAATGCTATTTTTAGTTGAACAGTTCAGCAGATGGAGCCATGAATACTTATATATCTGAAGGTTGAGGGGCTTAAACCATTAATTTTGATAATGTATTTAACCCTGGGAACAATCAGAAACTGTAACTCTAAGGTTACAGTGCTTTTGACCTTTAGAGAACAGAGAGCACTTGCTACAGTAAACAGTATATTATATTGCTACTTATTCCAATTCTCTACCCATATAAATTTCAGGATCAGTTGCCATTTGCTTTCCTCAGCTATGTTAACATTGGTCCTTCAAGGAAGTTGTAAGGAGAAGAGGAGGAACCAGTATAATGAGGTGGTCATGTAAATATGGCTTTTAAATAGCTAAGATGTTAGGTTGTTTCTGAAGAAATATTTTCCTAGAAACCAAACTCTGAATGACTTCTTTTAAAAGGAAAAAGTGGTTTCAGTGTATTGATTCATCTTACATGGTAACTTTCAATATGATAGATCCTTAAAATGATTTCGTTTCGTTTTGTCTTTAATTGGGAGTAATGTGGCCTCAGAGTTGTAGCTTAAATTAAACACAATCTGGTACCGTGTCATGCCAAGTGATACACCTGTCTCATGCCTTCTTATTAAATGATGCATGCTTCTCTTTAACAAATACAGCAGTTAAATATCACACAGCTTAAGAATTTCTAATTAAAATATCTCCACATGTCAGCATATTGGTAATGTATTATTTTAATCCATTTATTTTGTTTATGAAACAGTGACATATGTTTAGATTGTGAAATATATGAGCCTTAAAAATCACTTTATTGAAGAAAATTAATTCCTACAATACTGTCTTGGTAATGTGTTCACTCACCCAGTCAGTCACTGGCAGCGCTGCCAGTCTTAATGTTGGGTAGACATACTTACCAGTTTTATCTCATAACGGCCTTGGAAAGAAGCAGTAACAGATCTTTTTCTTAGCTCCAAATGATAAGGCTTTTCTTTCTTTACTTTTTTTTCTTACTCATTAATTCAAACCTGTCCCCCCAAAACACTTTTGTTGCTTCTTTTTTTTTTTTTTTTTTTTTAAATACAGTGAAGGATGAGACTGAGTCTGTATGTATAAGGGATCCTGAAAGACCAATCAAAATTAAAAACAAGCTAGTTACCTTTTCGAAGTTAGACATAGTAATTTGTTTGTCAGCAGGGAGATGTTTGGGTCAGCTCTGAGATAAAGTGACTGTCAGCAGTTATTCCTACAGGACAAGTAATTTCACTCAATGTATTACTGACAGATTGCTCACTTCTCTGAATCACTGGAGAAAACAAACTTAATATTGTTACAGGCAGAGTTTCTGTCTTCATTAGCCCCAGAGAATGATTTTTATTGAGCATTCAAAGCCTACCAAGCTTTGGTTGGAACATATTTTAACAGACGAGTTCTTATAATGATAATAGTAGTCTAAATGAAAGGAATTAAATATGAAAATTAAAGAAAATTAATATAAATGCATTTGCACTTTTATGTGATGGACATTATGTATAGTTTGGGGGAAACCTGAGAAAAGGAGTATAATTGGAGCCTTAAAACACCAGGAAACCCCACCAACCATAAGTTATTCTTAAATGAAACTATTAAAGTCCTGCCAAGTTTGCAAAGATGAAGGAGAACAATTGAAGTTTTTGCAAAAGTGAGTACAAACACATATTTTATTTAAATGATATTGTCAGTTTTCATGCTACAAATGGAAAGTGAAGAAGTGCCCATCAACACTGAGAATACTCTGTCTCTATTTCAGTTACAGCCTGAATCTTTATGGTATTGTATTTAGATATTTTTCTCTGGCTCATACCCTGTCTTCTTGTTTGCAATTGTAAACATGCCTCAGTTCTGTGGAGGAATGAGAGGGTGACTTAGCTATGCTGGGTGGGCTTGATAGGTTGTGATTTCGAATAGAGAGTTGAATAAGGAGTTGATTAGAATGACCTATTACTGGCTACCCAATGGAGAAAAAGGAATGCACTGATTCGAAGCTTGTTTTGAGGATGCCAACTATGGGGTTGTACTTTGAGGAGAAATGCTTGTTTTTCTCTTAATCAGCCTTCCCTCACCCCCTTTGACTTTTAAGAGTGTGATGGAACTTGGGAGGACTGTTATAGCTTGGATTGGATGAGCTGGGAACTAATGGAGTAAACTCCACTTTGGAATCCGTATCTCGGATTAAAGTTTCTACTATTACTTACTTGCTATGTTGTCCTATATTAGTCTCAGATTCCCTTATTTTTACAGTCTGTTCATTGTCAAAAAGGGATATTTATTCTCAGGGCTTTTGTAAATAGTGAATGGGATTATGAGGCATATGTTAGATTTCCACACACACAAAAATCATCAGAATAGGACAACACTTTTCAATATCCTATTAAATAGTCAATTCTACTCTAGCTTTGCTGCCTAAAATGCTTCTGACAGGTAACTAATCCTCTAGAATGTAAGTCACTGAATTCAGGGACTTTTGTCTCTTTCATTTACTGTTGAATCCCTAATTTTGCCTGGTACAGTAGTTGGTAAAATGAATGAATTAATGTATTTATTATTGGGGGGCCATCTGGGACCCAAACTCTTTGAAAACCTTTTTTTTGGGGGGGGGGGTATGTTCAGTCAAGTGCTCTCTCTTTAGGAGGCATTATTTCATGTAAACAACTTTTCATTTCTAGGTAGTCTTCTTAAGAAAAATGGCAGGTACCAGGTGAGTCCTGATGGAGGTTAAAGAAATATAGGCAGATCAGAGAAGGCTACAAAACGTGAAGACATTCCCTAGTGTTTGGAAATCTGATTGTCATTTTATTCAGTGAAACAGAGTAAGTTTATAGCTATCCACAAAATTAAAACATTGAATAAACTGGATTTTCTTTTAGAAATTGGATTTTCAGTTGGTAATATCTAAAAAGCGATAGAGTACAGCTCTTCTTATACAGCTCTGTTAATTACTGTATTTAAGTTATTCGATTGATGGAATGTTCAGCTATACTCACGGAGATGGTTCAGTAGGAGCACAGGACCTTGGAATTACCAAATCAGTGCAGTCCTCTATCTTTCCTAATGTAAGATTTCTACCAACATTCATTTAGCTCCAGCCTCACAAATTAATACACTCAACAGGGAGCTCCCAGTGTGTGAATACTTATATTTAAATGGACTGTATGTAAAATGCAATATTTTCTAAAATAGTGACTGGTATTTTTATTCTAATTTTTACCAGACTGGAGTTTTGAGGTATTATTTGGTTGGTGCCATGTATCATATGTCTGTATGTGTATGTGTTATAATGAGCTACCTTAAAAATCAGAGAGATGATGTGATTAAGGATATATTGGAAGATTAGAAAGAAAAATACTAGAAAGCAAAACATTCTAGTATTTTAGAAAATGCTTCACTCCAGTTTCCAGCCATAGAATAAGTCAAGATATGCAACCTTTAGGAAATTTAAATCAGAAAAGATATGATGAAGTTTTTTGACATGTCAAGTAACAAAACAGAACAGGGCAAAAACATTTTTTAAGCACTTTATTGAGGTATGATTGACCTACAAAAAGCTGCACATATTTAATATATATGGCTGAATGAGTTTGGAGATAACCAAACCATGCCACAATCTATGTTATAGTCATCACCTCCAAAAGTTTCTTCCTATTATTATTATTATTATTTTTTATTATTATTATTGTTTTGTTGTTATTGTTATTTTGTGTGATAAGAACATTTAACATAAGTTTTACCCTCAGTAAGTCTTTAAGTGTACAATATAATATTGTTAACCATAGGATCTGTGCTATTCATTTGATCTTTAGGACTTAAGATTTTCATTTTTATTTAAAATTTTCATTTTAAAGTTTCATTTTCCATAAGTGAAACTTTGTATTCTTTGACCAATACCTCCTGTTTCCCTTCCTCCAGTCCCTGGCAAGCACCATTCATTCTCCTCTCTGCTTCTCTGAGTTTGACTATTTTAAATCCCTCATATAAATGTTATCACACAGTATTTGTCCTTATGTATCTGGCTTATTTCACTTAGCATAATGTCTTCCACATTCATCCATATTGTCGCAAATGGCAGGATTTTCTCCTTTTTTTTTTTTAAAGTTGCAGAAGATTCTGTTTTATGTACATACCACATTTTTTTATATCCACTCATCCATCAATGGACATTTAGGTAGCGTCTATGCTTTAGCTATTGTAAATAATGCTGCAGTGAACATAGGAGTAAAAATACCTCTTTGAGATCTTGATTTCAGTTATTTCGGATACATACCCAAAAGTTTCAGGTCTTACATTTAAGTCTTTAATCCATTTCAAGTTCATTTTGTGGTTTAAGATAAAGGTCCAATGTTATTATTTTGAATGTAGATAGTTTTCCCAACACCTTTTATTGAAGAAATTGTCCTTTCCTCATTGGGTACGCTTATTACCTTTGTCAAATATCATTGGGCTGTATATGTGTGGGTTTATTTCTGGGCCTCTATTGTTTCATTGGTCTATCTGTCTGTTTTATGGCAGTGTTATACTGTTTTTATTACTGTAGCTTTATAATATATTTGAAATCAGGAAGTGTGATGCTTCCAGCTCTGTTCTTTTTGTTCAAGATTGCTTTGACTATCCAGGGCCTTTGTGGTTGCAAATGAATTTTAGGATTATTTTCCTATTTCTGTAAAAAATTCCATTGGAATTTTGATAAGGATTGCATTACATCTCTAGATCACTTTGGGTAATATGGACATTTAAACAATATTCATTTTTTCAAACTGAAGTTATTTTTAATGATATTATGATTAAAAAGGATTGAGAAGTGCAGTTGGATGGATCCCCCTTATAGACATGCCCCAGCGAAGGGACAAAACTTCTGACCAGTAGAACTAGCAAATGGTTATTACTATTCTGCCAATCTTCCTCTCTGTTTTATCTGTAGAAAAGTTTATGTGCTATACGTATGCATGTTTGCTCATATCCATCTGAATTGTAAAGTCAGGAAAAATTTTTAATGTTTTAAGCTCTCTGTACTGATTTGAAATCATCTTGCTTTGCTTTGACTGTTTTAGATTATTAGGATTATGATAATAACTAGATTCTCTTACATATCTTTCAAACCTAAATAGCCCTAATAATTGATTCTTTTCTCAATTAAATGTAAATGTAAATAACAAATACCAGTACTTTGTACTGGTTGCTGTGTGGATAAAAAAAATCATGGTATATTCCCTTTTTTCATTCCTCCCTTATAACTGAGAACATCAGTAGAGTCATCCTGAGTCAAAATGAGAGAAATTAATTTAACATTCTTCTTTTCCAGTTTTATAAACACCAGTTCCTTGATATTTATAATCATTTAATGTGGATTTAACTAAGTATTTGTATTTCCTATTAATAGATTAAAATGTGGAGGCAAAGTAGAGTCAAATAAATTTCACAAGGCCCCCACTCTCTTGGTCATATGGTAAAGCAAAGACTTAAATGAGAATTTTTAATTTCCAGTAAACTGCATTGAGTTCATTCGTTGCTTTGTATTTCTCTTATAGCACCGGCTAAAATACCTGTAACCAACCTTTGATATCATGATATATATATTAATCTAGAGCATCATTTTAGTTACTTTATCAGAGATTTCCCTAATGTTATTGATCTTGAGCAGAATGAACTAAAACAAAAATAGATAAATAGATAAATTTTTTTAAAAAATTGATACACGTGTTGAATATCTCCAACTCTACAAAGTGAAAACATAACAGTGCTCATTTGAAACCAGTTTGAAATAGAGTTGCTTTTAACCTGGAAAATCTATTTTTGGGATGTTTATAAAGTTTTCAGCCTAATTTACTTATTTCTTTAAATTAAAGAAAGAATGAAGTATTACATTCTTTCTTTTTAAAATCTTGTTACTTGAAATTATACTTGTTGGCTTTGAATATGATCATTACAATGACATACCACTCTTTGTATGTTAGAGTTGTATCAAAATTCTTTTTCTAAGGGAGCTTATAAATGATTGTATGATTGTGCTCAGGAAATTTGAAAAAGTTTGTATGTAAATCCAAACATAACAAACTTAATCATTCAATTATTCAACAAATATTTATTTAGGGCCTATTACGTGCCGGGTACTATTCTAGACCAGTGGCCTTTAACTGGAGGCAATAAGTTAACAATGTCTGGAAATATTTTTGATGGTTATGACTTGAGGTGCAGGTGGAGATACTACTGACATCTAATGGATGTAGAAGCCAGGGATGCTGCTGAATACCTTATAACACACAGGAAGCCCCCACCCCTGCAAAGAAGGATTATTCAGTCTAAAATATCAGTAGTGCTGAAGTTGAGAAAACCTGTTTTAGATACTGAGGAAAAAACTTTGAATAAAACAAAGTCCTTGTCCTCATAGAGTTTACATTCTCGTGAGGGAAAAAGAAAATAGGGAGAGAGATAACCAAGACTTGAGATTGCAAATCTAACTAATTTTAACAGAAATATTTCACATAACTACCTGTTTACCTGAACCTGGGTGGGCAGAATTTTTAAAAATTGAGATCTATTTGGTTGTTTATTCTCAGTTCTTTATTTCATTTTGATCTTCAAAACTAAGACTTTTATTCTAGCCAGTCACTTCTGGCTAGAATAGTCACAGTTTTCCTCAGACTCATTTTTTCAATTGTATTAAACATATCATATACTCTGGCTTTCAGTAAAGGAATATTATTTCTGACTATTATAGTATATAAGTCTATCTTTTAGAATGAAGTAAATATGAAATTTGGTGGGGACCTGGGAGCTGTTCATTAGTTTTTATAGGATGCTGTTTATTGAGATCCCGTAGGATGAGTGGAATCATTCTTGGGAGAGCATCTGTATTTGCAGTGTGAATTGGATATTACAAAGGAAGCCTGAATTTCTTTTTAAAAACAAAACAAAACAGATATAAGAATAGTATGAATTATATATGTATACACACACACATATATACATACACATACATAAGTATGATACATATTGTATAGTCTTTTGCAGTTTAAGCAATTTATATTTAGGCTTTATAATAAATGTGCTTTAATATTATGTCCATATTTTAGAAGAAGAAAGTGAGGCCCAAATGGGTTAAGTGACTTGGACCAGATTACTCATCTGTTAAAAAAATAGGACTATAATAGATGCTTTAAGTGTATTTTAAAATTTACTACTTGACTAGATTCTTTGCTTTGAACTCTGCTGACTGGTATGTAGGAAGCACAGTCATTTAGAAGCTTTCTTGCATAACTTATTTTCTCTTCATTATAATATGCAAGTAAATTTAAAGTAAGTTAATTAAGTTATAAAGGGACAAATTTCAAAGTCCACATGACATTCTAAGGATTCCACAGTTCATGTATTTTCCAAATTTTCAGTTAACTGTCTAGAAGAAACTTTAAGCCTAATAGAATTTAACAAGAGTAAGAAGACCTATCACGAAATCTGTCTTATTCTATAGCTTGCTTTTGAGGAAGATGCTTAGACTGTTTTTGCCAAATGCCAGAGCTCTATTCTTTTGAGAGTTTCTGGGGCTGTCTTATAATTTCAAAGTTTTGATGAGTCTCCTGGAGTAGCTAGGGAGCGTGTCCTTGCCCATCCCTAGCCTGCGCTGCCCTCTG
>NW_006430061.1:1573237-1642114 GCF_000325575.1 Pteropus alecto
ATGGAGCGTCTGCTGCATCAGGAGCTGGGGATCCCTCTTGACATCTGGACATTGCTGGGTCGGGCTGCCTGCCTCAGGCTAGGAGACTGCGGGAGCTGTGGGGGCAGAGAGCATAGAGTCTTTGCTGCTCTTTAAGTGATTAGTGCACTGAAGCAGCAATAA
This sequence comes from Pteropus alecto, assembly GCF_000325575.1. Taxonomy (NCBI): domain Eukaryota; kingdom Metazoa; phylum Chordata; class Mammalia; order Chiroptera; family Pteropodidae; genus Pteropus; species Pteropus alecto. The sequence goes on from NW_006430061.1 coordinate 1,573,400, forward strand.
TGTTGAATTATCGCTTGGCTGCTTTCTTCTCAGGAATCTTGGGACAATAGGAGAGTCAGGAAGGAGCATTTACAGTAAAGTCATGTTCAGAGAGACAAGACTAATTGTAGAGTATTAGAGAGCTTTATTTTAAATGATTTAATTTACAAATAGCTCTGGACAGTACATGAAACTTTTAGAACCATAAACCCAGTAGCTTAAAGAGACTTTTTAAATTTAAAATGGCTAGTACAGAACCATTATTTCAGCAATTTTTCAGCTTTAGAGTTTGGTCAAGTTGTGCTACAGAAGATATAGCACTCACAAAAAAGAGAAAATACACTAATTCTTGTAACTGCTGGATGAAAATTCTCTAACTTGAGGAGAAGGAAGACTTTAGGTAAGAGATTGACTGAATCTGTGCACTGGCTTTTACAGTCTCACTTTATCACACTGAAAACGCCTGTATTTGCTGCCCAGAGCTGAAAACATCTGTTACACCAATTTCCTTTATGATATGTGTTATTTAAGCACAATGGATGTGAAAATGGGTAGTTTAAAATGTATTTGCGATAAACAGTTGTCATGTTATGTTGCTTTTTCTCTTATAATTTTTCATTAGTGAGACCTCTGTGCTCAAAGAAGTCTTCTTATAAACAGATTATGGCCATTTGTGTTCACAGTAATATATTGGAGAGGAACGCCATGATGCTCTCACTTAACCTCTTATATTCTAAGGGGGTTATATTTAATTAACACTGGTGAGAGGCTGACCTGAGAGGCTGTGGAAAGTGATCGAGCTGCATTTTTCAAGCTCCGCTCTAGTCAGCTGGGACAGAATTTTTTTCAAAAAAATTAGAAAGTACTATTTTCTGAAATTTCCTCTAACTAAGCTATATTTCAACGGACCATTTAATGCTCAAATGGACAAAGGTATTACTTCAATCATTGAATTGTATCAAACTCCTTCTCAGAGGCCCAGTTTAAAAACTCTATAGGAAAAGTGGTTTAACATCACATTCTCAATGGATTATCACTCAATCTGCTTAAGAAGAAAAAAAGCATATAAATTTACAAAAAAAAAAAAAAGAAGAAAGAAGGAGAAACACCCACTGTCACTAAATGAAGCAGAGTTAGTGCTCCAGCCAGTCCTCCCTACACAGGAATTGCCCTCCAGCATTTGGAGCTCCTTAGGCCACATAGAAAAAGATAACTCTTCTCTGCAGCGCTGCTGTTGTTCCCCTGCTCAGAACATCTTCCGCAGGTCCCAGGAAGGGTTTGCTCCGAGGCCCAAGGGGCAGCCCCTGAATAACGCATAGTTGAAGCATTAACTTCGACAAAGCACAACTGAGAGTGAGAGTAAGAGTGAGAAGCCTTGTTGAGATAGAAGTCTGGATGTCGCTTCTCTACACATTTATCAATAGTTTTAATAAAGAGTCATTTCTTAGTTGCAGAAGGAAAGTCATACATAATTCATTTATATCCAACAATACCATTCCTGATTTTAGATCTACCTCTCCCATATTTCCTGATTATGAATCACTATCACCAAATACAGACATACCTCACTACCGAACAGTAAAATAACTATATATTATCAGGTGATGATTAGTCACCATGTGTTGTAACAACATGCTTACTTTTTATCAGCCAACTAGCTTGCTCTCTGACGTGTTTTTAGTCTAGGCAGTAGTGAATGGCTTGGAGGGTTCAAGAAAGCAATGCTTCTTAGTTCCACAAGACCTCTTTAGTTAAAAGTGCTATGTGAACTTGAGCTAATTTCCTCTGAACCTCAGTCTCCTCATCTGTGAAATGGAGATAATGACACCTCCCATATTGTGAATATTAAATGAAGTAACCTAAGCTAATTGCCTAACACAATGTCTGCTACATGGTCAATATTTAATAAACATAATTTCCCTCATTCATTCATTAGTTTAACAAATGTTTTTAAGGCGTGCGCTATGTATTTTAGATTCTCTATTAAGCAAGCAAGCTAAGCAAATTCCTGCCTCTATAGTAATAGTCTAGGAAATCAATTAAATGAAAAATACTTCAAAGCAATAAGAACAGTTAACATAGTGCTGATCATTTGTTATCTATGTATATAAATGGACTCGTTTATTGATTGACCAAGATGGTTGTGTATAAACTTTGAAATCTTTTTGTCCTAATACCTAATCACCTGCCTGATGATTGTTCCTGAGTTGAAAAAGCATGATGCTCAGTGAAGTACTCTTTAGCAAGAAGTGATGGCCAGGCAGCAATTGAGGTACTTCAAACTGGACTTTCTACTAATCAGAAAAGATGCCACTATATTGGAAGAAAAGCCTTTACAAATAGACAATGAAATTGTAAAATTGCATAGACTTTCAGAGGGTCAAATCCTAACCCTTCTACTGATTCCATGAGCTTTGGCAATTAATCTTCTTATACCCAGATTCTATTAAATGGGATTAGGAATAGTAGTACCTCCATAGGGCGGTTGTAAGGAATAAATAAGAAAATCCTTGTGAAAAATGCTTTATACACTAAGTATTATATGAATCTTTTGGTTTTACAGTTGAAGAGACTGAGGCCCAGAGAAATAGATTAACTTGATTTAAGCCACACAGCTTGTAAGTGACCTGGGTTAGAATGCACAGAATTGTGAGGCAACAGTGTGAAGAACTAAATTTGATTGCATCTCATAAATAAATTTGGATGAATTTAACTGAATTAAAACAGATGGCCAAGAGGATAGTATATCTCGCTTCCATTAATGAGTTTTTGTAGAGATATATTTTGCAATTGAATGTACCAACCTAACGAAGATTATTGTTTAAAAAAACAAAAGGCATATCAAAGCATAAGGCCTTGTAACAGTACTGGTAATAGTAATAGTGAGGAAGCCAGAATATAAACTTATATCAATTTATATGATTAATTATTGAACAAAAAAAGGGATTAATTATTTAGTTAACTCACACATTAATTTCCCAAATGTTTATTAAGTGCCTATTGTGTAATAGGTCCTCGCTTCTATTTGGAAATACAAGATAAGTAGAACTTCACCCTGTCCTCAAAGGGCCCACAGTCTAGTAAGCAATATGGTAACTGTTAAAATAGATCTTTTTCCAGAATACAAATTATATGGGAGGAGGAAGTAGTAAGCTCTGCCTGGGGAGGAATTGGCGATCTTCATGATGGAGGTGATGTTAAAATTGAATCTTGAAAGTAGAGTGGAAGTTCATTAGGTTTATAGGGGAAGGATGCAGAGTGGCGGAGAAAAGAGGAAAAGCAATCCAGACAAAGAATACAGCTGGCCTATAGCTGTAGAAGCAATCGACAGTGTGGCATGTTCAGAAAACGACAATCTGGCACAGGCTGAGTGTACAAGAGCAATAGTAGGTGAGATTGGAAAGGTAAGTAAGGGGTCAGATCACAAAGTGCCTTTTACACCACACTTGGGAATTTGCAATGCATGTGGTAGACATGATTTTATTCACACCATAAATGGTAAAGTGGTATAAGGTATAGCGAACAACTTTATGATGTGATATTCCTCTATTAATTTGATCTCTAGTTTACATTTCCCATTACACTAGATTTAATAGTTAGGGAACTATGTTTGGAAAGATTCATAGTCCCTTTAGTACAATGGTACCCTGTGGCAAGTGAAACTGTACAAAGAGTGTAATGATATACACAGAATAAACAAAACTTTAAGATTGAAGCAAAGCCAAGGTTCAACCATTTCTGGGATTTGGGGAAGTCTTGTAATCCGAAGTTTGTACTAAACCCAATCATATTTAGCACATGGCTTCTCAGTGAATAGGTCTTGATACTATATTTCAAACAAATGATGAAGCAAGGAGTAAAAATCTATATAAAGAAAAGCTATGGTTCTTCTAATTGTTAATGCCTTGCAATTATGCCCCTTTCTGGAATAATAAAATGTTCCTTGGCAGAGGTCAGGATCTCTGCCACTGACTTATTTAACAGATCCTCTTAACATCTGTCCTGCAGACTGTGCACTTTATTAGCAGACAAGAGACCCAGCAGACTTAGCCTGCTGTGTCCCTTTTTCACATTCACACAGCTGTGGATTAACTCAGACTTTCCAGAAGAGGACCAACCAGAAGGGATAGTAATGTTATTGGCTGATTCTAAAAAGATGAGAAAAAAGAGGAGAAACAAATGTTGCCCTCGTACAATTCGGTGTTTTTAGGGTGACAATTACCAGTCTGTTTTAAAAAGGAATAAAAGCGGCTATTTCACTAAAAAAAGAAAGTCTATTCATATCTGTGTGGGAACCTAATCAGGCTCTTGTTTCCAATGACGATGGCTCCACAGTCGCACCAGGTCTGCGACAAGAATGCTCCTTTTGTATGCCGATAATGTGGAAACGATAAAATTTCCTTTAAGAGACATATGTGTTTACATCATGAGATGTGTTATTTGACAAAACGCTTTGTTCTTCTCATATTTTCCATGCAGAGTTTCATGCTGGGTTGTTTGGCTGGAAATCTTTGATTAACTAGAATTAGTTACTGAAATAAAGTAGACACTTTTGTTTTATGAGTCCTCTTGCTGAGCTGTAAATTATAGTAAAACATATAAGGAGTGACAGAAAGAGTGCTGATTTGAACCGCTGACCCACAACAGGCACAAAAACATAAGATTATTCCTTCAAAGAGCTGCATAGAGATATAAATATTCCATGGTCCACTCGGAATTATGCCCTCTTAACAAACTAAAGCTGTGATTTTACATCATGTAACATGAGTTTTTGGGGGGTGTTACAGTAGGCTTAGGGAAAATATTGAGATTCCAAAAAATCCCCTCTAAATTAAGACTTTGAATACTTGAAGGTTTTTCTCTGTTCAACAATGGACAATGAAAAAAAAAAAAAAAGTTCCTGTTCCCTAAATGAATAGCCAAGGATGGTTTCTTTTTTTCCAGAGAAGTGGCACATTTTATAAATCTTAAGGCTTTCTTAAAGCCACATTGGTTCCTAGCGTGAACATCTTAGTTCTGCTGGGCACGCCTTTGGGCATAGCCAAAGGAATGGGCTGGGAGGGAGAGACATTACTAAAAGTGGAACAGAAACTCTGTTAGCTTAACCACATAACATGTTGCAGGGATTGGTGTCCATTCTGCTCAGGGTTTTTGTTGGTGTTCATTGTTGTTGTTAAATAATTTTATAAGAGTATTTAAAAACTTTTAGTTAACACAGGATATCTTTCTGGGGCTTTATGGTAAGCAAAGCCCACCTAACTGTCCTCAGTCAAAATTAATTGTGATGGGTGTGTTAACAAACCTTATTGTGGCAGTCATTTTTACAATATATACATATATCAAATCATCACATTATATATCTTAAACTTGCACAGTGTTGTTAATTATATCTGAATAAAGCTGGAAAAAAACACCTAATTGTGCCCAGTAGTGATGTTTCACTAGTAATTTATAAATAATTCTATTATACTACTCATCATATTGTGTCTTTCTCCCTTTCTCTTTCCTATCCCTGCTGTGAGGCTCCTGAAAGACAGTACATCTTCTTCACCTGTATATCTCTATGTTTTGCTAAACTGAATAACCATGCCAAATGTTTTTCTGAATAAGATCTTTGGAAAAACATCTCTTAAAGAGAATATACTAATAAGAATGAGAGCCTGCAAGTATTGAGTCTCTATGGTGTATCCTCTACTTAGTATGTTATGTGCATTAATACAACAATCTTTTGGAGCAGGCACCCTTATTTTTCCCGTTTTAAAGATCTGGAGATTTAAGGTCCAGAGAGATCACATAGTTAGTAAACAGTCGTTCTGACTAAAGAGTGTGCACTCTTAATCACTATGCTGTTCTTCATGTCTGAGAAACATGGAAACCTTATTTTTCCAACTTTCTTCAGTCCTTTATATTAATCATTATATTAATCTATTATATTAACCATTAACCTTATAGCTTCATCTGATTTTTTCAGAGTGGATTTTTGAGTTATGTGTCAGAATCATATCTAGTGACAATAAAACACATTGTATGCTTATTACACAGAATTCGAATACTTTTTTACTATGCTTCCTATGTATAAGGTAGCATTCCTTTCTGCTAATTAGGGAGGAAGTCATAGGTATTCCTGTAGGATACAGATGGTATATTTACATACCGCAAAATACGCTGAAGTTCTGCAATTGGCAATACTGATAATTTGCAGTTTAAAGATGACAGTGAAGGTGGCTCTGAAATAGGGTAAAACATTTTTCTGAATTAAAAAAAAATGGAAACAAATATAAGTGGAAAGTAAGAAGAGGATTTTTGTGTTATTTCTTGCTCATTTTACTTGGTCACTTAAAAGTTAATTCATAATATACCCTTATCTCTCAATATTTATTATAAATGCACATTTTACATTATATTATTAACATGAAATTTCTGTTTAATAAGTCCATACATTTCATCATAAGTATGAATTTTGTTCATTAGTATGATTCTTGTGTTCAATCTTCCAAAGTCTTCTGAGAAATTAAAACCAAGTTCAGTTTAAAAACAGTAAAAACCTTTTCATATAATAAACATGTTTACTTCCAACCAGCAACATTTATTCTATTGATTAAAGTGGAAAAGTAGCATTTAGAAAATATTATACTTTCATGCAATTTTATTTTCTCAAATATATATTAACAATTTAAGTAAAAACTTTTTTTTATTGCATGTTTACCCATATTTGTCTTCATTCTGTGTTGTTTGAGAGGCTTTATTATGGGTAGAAAAGGAAAGGCATAGAAGCTGGGCAGTTGTAAAATATTTTTCAAGCAATAGCATCTGGTTTCTTGGCAGTCATCATGGGCCAAGGCAGAGCAGCCCTGGCATATCTCCAGATTTTAGTGTGGGTATTGCTGAGGGATTTCCAGGTCTGCCATGTTGTAATGGTGTTTCCTAGAAACTCAGAAACTCATAATGGAATTCAAAATCCGTTAGGTTGTACATAAAGTCTACAAGATCTGGTCACCTTGCTGTCTTTTGGACACCTGACCAATTACCCTTTGCCCAGCTCACTCTGCCCCAGCCACACTGGCCTTCTCGCTGTTCCTCAGACATTCCGAGGACAAGCACATCTTTACCTCAGGACTTTCACCTATTCTTTGCCTCTGTCTCGGTCGCTATCCCCAGATGATGATATGGCTTGCTCCCTCACAGCTTTCAGGTCTCTACTCAAGTGTTTCCTTCTTTTAGTTTTCCTCTATATTTAGCTCTCCCTCCCCCATATTCATATACCTGATCACTTTGTGTTTCATACCACACATCACGACCAGAATTACAGGTCTGCGTGCTTACTTATTTGTCTTCTCCCCACTCCCTTCCCCAAAGTCACTGCTCACTTCTGTTTTCCCAAGTAGTACCTGGCCAGTAGTGACTACTCAATAGATAATTTTTCAATGAACTTGAACCAGAATTCACCTTTTGGTTACAAAGAAACGATGCTTTTAAATACTGGGAATATGACATATATTCACATATTAAAAGTAGTTGATTGAACTCAGTACATATACTCAAATACATATACCTATTGGAAACTTCCCTATGGCTCATGGAGAATCATGCTCAGATTTCAGATCTAACTTCTAGATTCATTGATGAGTTTTTATATCTTATCGATAGATTCAAGACACACTTGTTTAAGGTTTTCCTGATGAGCTACAGCTTTGTGACTGGAGAGTTAAAAGAGCATTACAAATGCAAGCCGCACCACTTGGAGCACATTCATAGAGCTGGATCTCTTCAGCTTTGCCTGCCCAGCTCTTGGAAACAGAAGGAAAACAGTCAGATCCATTCCCCTACTGCCAATTTCCAACTGCCCTCATTATCACCTCTTCAAATACCTTGCTTCAAAAACCAAATTACTGATTGTTTCAATGACTCAACTTTTATTTCTGTAAATAAAGAATTATGTATTTACATATTTTATTTAGCACCCTGAAAGAAAAGATACTTGGAAGAAGCAGAAAGATTGAGTTTTCTTGTTAAAACTATTGGAGGTTACTTTGTTTATTCTTTGTGATCTGCACTGTGCAACTATGTTCCATAAGGAAAAGCTCTTCTGAATGTATTCCAGTATAATTGGTGCAATCCAAGAGTGAATTAATTCTGTCTGTTCTTTTTTGTTTTTTTCTTTCTTTCTTTTTTCTTTTTCTTTTCTTTTTCTTTTTTTTCTTTTTGGTACAGACGACTGGGTGCTCTGTTTCCTGTTGGATTCTGATTTTTCTTTAAATCTCTTTGCGTAAGGGTAGGACCTTTGACCTGAGCCTCTCTTTTATTCTTTTTTATTTTTACAGCTTCTCTCCCCAACACCCAACATGTTTCTCCCACACGCCACCCCCATGCCATTAGCACCAGTATATCAGAGGAGCAAGCTACTCCGTGTTTGGGAAAATGGGCAAGAAGATCTCTAGCCAGGAAAACTCTTTTTTTCAAAAAATTCATTTTTCTTTACTCGACATTCTTGAGCAGGCTGCAGGGAATAATGAAATGAATTAAACAGGTCATGGTTCTCCAGTGGCTTATAGTCAGTGTTTGTCCCATTTTTCCTTCTGTTGTTGTGGAAGGGCCAATGGCAGAAGTCTCGAAGGAGGTGATATAGGGCTGCTCTCACCTGAGACAAAGTTTTGTCCCTTTACGTGTATTTGCATAAACTTTAATTTTAAAAATCTGAAAACATCTTAACTTGATTATAATTACCTTAACCTAATTACTACGGTCGCATTTTTAAATGTGTACGTTTTAAAACAATTATTAAAATAAAATTCTAAAACATAAATCATTCTCGGGTACCCAATCATTACTTTTCAAGGACATATCAGATGAAATTCTCTTAATCTTAGGAGAATGCTGAAAAAACATCCTTTTTATTTAAGACAAACCTACAGCTCTAATACAATGCACAAATTGTATTTGCAGTCAGTTTCCTAAAAGAACAGAACACAAAGACAAATGAGTTGGTGTGAACACTGGATGGGGAAAGTAGGGAACCTGGGTTCTACATTTTATTCTGCCTGCTACTCACTAGTTTGTATTCTTATGCAAATCACATTTTTTCACCCCTCTAGACTTGAGTTTTCTTCACCTGTAAAGCAAAGAGATTGGATTAGATGACGTTTAAATTCTTTCTCCTTCTGACATTTTGTTACCTGGTGTTTATAATAAAATCAGTTTATTATATGGTGAACCCATGTGCTTTAGGTTCAAGAAAACAAAAAGAAAGAAAGATGACTTCCATCTCTAGGGTTCCTTTTAGAGAGAATGTGGGCAGAAATGATAGCAATTTCAAGAAGATAGAGACAAAAATGAAAATGAAGGGGTTTTAATGGTCAGTGTTTACAGAGCACCTAGTAAATGTCAGGCATTAGGTGCTAAGGTCATAAAAACAAATAAGACCCAGCCCTCCCCTTAAGGAGCTCAGAATTTGGTGGTAGAGAACGGCATGGGAAAAAAATTCTATAAAGTACACAGGGATAGAGATGTGATACGGTGGGAACACAAAGTAGGTAGTGGTCAGATAAGGCTTTAAGAAGAAAGTGGTTTTTGAGGTGAGAATCAAAAGACGAGTAGAATTATGACAAAGTAGAGGAGTTATTAGGAAAGGAAAAAATATGGCAATATGAAAATATGCAGGAGGGGCAAGGAGATTGCCTTGGAAATTAACCCAATATGTGACAAGTAGGAGTGGTAGTTCTTCCCTTATTCCTTCTCCCACCTCCTATCTACAGCCAATTTTCTTTGGTGTCAAATATTAGGGGTATAGCTAAACAAGTACCTTCTGTGCTGAAAACAAGGACTTCAGTTCTTTCCTTCCATAAAACCACAGCTATATTTCCTGGATCATTTTGTTGACATTGGAGGTTTATGAGAAGTGAAGGTATTTGTGATCTCTTTCAAATTATTTTTAAGCTCTCTCCCCCACCCCTCCTTCAGTCTGTAATGACTTGTTACTGACACACTCTCTTCCCTGTGCTGAATAAGCACTAAATCAGGCTGCTTAATTACCCGTCTCCGCTCCACCTTTTCACAGCCTCACAGCCAACCTTGTCCAGCTTTGTAGCACGCCTTGTTTGGTGGACAGAGGAGATCGTCTGCATTGTTTTGAGAAGGTAACAAAACCCAGGATATCCCTGGAGAACTGAACCAAGCTTGGGGGCCTAGTGTCAGGCAGAATCAATCAAGTAAATAATGACATTTCCTTAAGGATTCTCTCTGCCCTACTCTGCTTGTTTCCTCAAACATCTCCTGTTCTTCCCCTTGAGTAGAGTCTGGTACACGAGAATAGAATGTGAGTGAAGCTGGGGTATTCTTGGGATATCTTGGGATATCCCAGACATAGTGTGGAACCACAGCAAATGGGGTGAATGTAAAGGTAGGAGTTGAAATCTTTCAGTAGCATCTGTGAATCTGTTTTTGTAGTATAGCATTTTCCCCTTCTCTGCCTTTCCTCATTATCCACCTATAGGCAAGTTGCATTGAGGGAGAATTTGTTTTCTCTCTGGGACAGATTCTGACAGGCCACTTTAAAATGCTCTTTCTAATTGAAATGACAAAACACAGGAGAATTTGCTCCAAAGAGAATCCAATGTGTGAAGTTATACCTTCATTTTTATTCTTGGCTTCTATATACTGGAGCATACTGATGCCAGTTTGAAGCCCCTGTTAGTTTCCATTTTATCCAGTTCTCCTATTTCTACCTGTACTCTGCATAGTTCCATTCGCTTTATCAGTCTATTAAAATGTGTCACTAGGGTATTTTCGGTGTCTTCTATTATGGCTTAAAGATTGGTTGGAGAACTGAGTTGTTTAGATAAAAATTGTGCCTCTTGCTCCTTCAAGGTGGCTGGTGGTCTCTATTTGAGGATTGTGAAATGCTATTTTAGAAAAAGTAGCTGTAAGACATCTGGAAATATAATTTGCTGTTTGAGAGCTCAGAACAGCAGCAACATCAGAATCTCTCTTCTCCTTGGACAATGATCTGTGTCTTGTGGCTAGAGACAGGAAATAGGTTTTATTATTTAAAATAATTTAATTTTAACATGCAAAAACAGAAAAAGCATGGGCTTAAAAGTGAGACTAACTCTAAAATAGATAATAATTCCTATCTTATATAATTATTTTTAAGATTAAATAAAACAATGTGAAATACCTAGTACAGTACCTGAGTTAGTGCTCAATATGTGTTTGTTGAGTAACACAGGAATGAATGGGGGCGATATTTGGATGATTGGTTATATGATTATGTGAAAATCATGTGATTATGAGAAGAAAAGGCCTTGTACCTTTTTTTCTGTGGCACTCTCCTTTGGAGATATTACATGGTTTCATCACAGAAAGCAAATGTGTACACACACACACGTGCGCACACACACACACACACACACACACACACACACACATATATATATTCATGTTATAGTAGGTATTAGATACACTGTGACATCACCCATTATAATTGGACATGAATTTGGCTATTTGGAGGGCAAAACATGCCTCTCCTCTCAAATGCAATAGTGTTATAAAATGACTCTGACAAAATACATTTCTTAGGTCCTGGCTGTACACTAGTGTGTGTAATCGAAGACACCCAAGAATTTTACCATAAGGCTGAATTTGGTTGGTAAGATCTATTGTTTTGTGTTGAATCTAAGCAGTCAGTTATTAAAGTGTCACTAATATCCAAATGCAAGATAGGTTTTCCTTTAAGGCTAGTCTCAGGACACAGAATTCTAGAAACACTATTAGGGGTATATATTTATGGATTTGTGAAATCTTCATATGACTCGCTTAATCAAATTTATTTAGAAGACTGGTCAATGAATTGGGTGGTAAACCGTAGAAAAGCTTCTTTGTGTCTTGGTTTCAGTTCATTGCTCTTTGTAGATACTTCTCTTTTTGAGACAAAGTCTAAAATTTTTAATGTGGCCTCTCTGCCTCTTCTCATGCCACTCCGCATTCACTCAACAGTCCTGCCACATTGGCCTTTGTAAAGTTCCTCAAAAACGTTGCCTCCTTTTCTACGTCAGAGCCATAATAATTGATGTTTCTTCTCTGGAATGTTCTTTATCAACCTTTCCATATGGATAATTCTTACTTAAAATGTTACTTCCTTAGAGAAACTATTCTGATCCTCCAGACCATGTTAAATACTTTTGTTAGATAGTCTCTTGACATTCTGTATTTTTCTTTCTCAGCACTTATCTTAACCATAATTCATAGTTACTGTCTGAGCATTTGTTTAATATGTTTCTCTTCCTAGCTCCATAAAAGCAGGGGCTATTTCTGAGTTGCTTGTTATACCTCTAGTTTTTAGCTCAGTGTTTAAGTTAATAGTAAGCATTTAGTAAAGATTTGTCATTTAACAAATTCATCGATGCTGGAGATGTGCTTGAAAGGTGCAAAGGTTGGTTCAGCATATATCCATTTGTACTTTAAATGATAATATTGGAAATGAGAGCTAGAGAGTTTTTCTTCTAGCTCCAATACTAACTAGTTATATGATCTTGGGCCTGCTGTTTCTATTCTCTGGACTTCAGCTCATCAGTAGAATGAGGAGGTTGGACTAGACTAAATGATCTGTTAAGGTTCTTTTAGTCCTAGGTGCCATGTATATTATTGTTCAGCTTACCAAAATTTTAATGCTGACTACTTTATTAAAACTGAATTAATAATAAAGGTGGAATACTTTTAGCCATAAAATAGTAAAAGCATTTCTGAAAGTACTCCTATAAAATATGAGTGATTTTATAATTTTGAAAAAATATTTAGCTAGGCTCATTTTTACATGCATGCACAGCATTTATTTTATATATCTTGGATAAAGAAACAATTCAATATCCCAAACAATCACTGCACATTTTTCAAAATTGAAATGAAAAAAGTCTATATTTACAAAAACAGCTTTACCAAAGTTTAGATGTTTTTAGGACTTTGGCTAAGCCTGTTATAAGCTTTACTACGCTGCTGATTTTTAAATCGTCAACTGTGTTTGAAAATGAATATTCATTATTATTATGATTATGACTATGAACTATGATCTAAGAATCCTACGTAGCATGACATTTTTGTAAACCCTTACATGATAGTTCATCGGAGTTCAAGAATTTTCTAACTAAAGCTATTTATTTGAATAACTATTTTATGTTCTTTAAAGAAAGGATGCAGTTGCAGTTAGAGAAACTTTAAATTTACAAGTAACTAGACTGAGAAGAAAAATTGGTACTGCTCTGTAATTACTGATTAAGCAGTAGAATTTGTAAAAAAGTTTAAGACAGGTCAGTGAAACTCACAGTTATTGAGCAGCTCTCTAGTCAACATTTTAACAAATGACTTCAAAAGAATCATTTCTTGTGAAACAATATAATTTAATTTGGACTAAATTTATTTTCCCTTTTTTTGACTCAACACTGTAAAATTATTCATTACATCTATGATAAATATAATCATATACCACTTCTGATGTCTCATTTATTTAGAGAGAATATCCTTTCTAACATCCAGTGATTTTATATACTGTATGTTAATTCAGAAAATATTGATTGGTTATCTTTAGTTGCAAGGCACTATTCTTGATGCCAGGTATTAAAAATAATTAGGTTGATTGTGACTTTAATAAGCTTATAGTCTATCTAAGATAATAAGACATACGTGCATAACTAAACACAAGGTTTAAAAATGTGAGAAGCACCACAAGAAAGGTATAAATCAAGTGTTATGGATCTATATCTTACATCTCCTCCAGAGCAATATGCTTGTTCCAAGACACTGAATCTGCCTCAGCATCTAACACAGAGCCTTGCATACAGAGCATATTCAATTAATGTTAGCTTAGAAGATGTGGTATCTGTGAAATCATTTTCTAAACTTGTACCTATTCACCAAATGAGATTCTTTTTATCCAAGTCAGATCGAAAGTCTTCAATCCGAAAAAACATGATACTTGTATCTAAAATAATATATTTTGTTAGACAGAATGTGAAAATTTTGTTTTCACGAGTGCCTCTATCTTTATAGCGGACTCTATTTTCTGATTTTATTTCAAAAACTCATTCTATTAAATCTTATCTGATATCCTACTGTTCATTTTACGTAGATCTGTAAGTTATGAGGAATGCGATCATACTTCCTCATGACTCTCTTGTATCAGTGATCACAACCCACAAGGAACTCCGAGGAATCACAACTCAGAGGAATCTCAGAGTTCTTGGGGGTCTTACCTCTCTTAGGTATAACCCACTAGAAAGAGATATAAAATAAATGGTCATCCAAGCTTTAGAGGAAGCAATGGATACTACTCTATTTCTAAAAAGCAGCTGTATTGTTCCAGCAACCTGAAAGATTGCTGAATTTAGGCAGCCTTTTAAAAAATGGATTTGTTTCCAAAGACTTGTTTTTCTGCTTTTTTCCCACTCGTTGAAGTTCTCTGAAGGACTTGAGATTGAATAAAATTGACTTTCTTCTGATCTTGTGAATTATTGGGGTGAAATGAAGGCATGAATGATGTCTAAGGACTGTTGCCTTCCTAAGATTTCATGACTCTTTAATACTCAGTGGTAGGGCATTTGCTCATGACACCAGCTACTACGTAGCCAACGCTTTTTCAATTCTTCATCCTTTCCACTCCTTCCAGTATAGAACTTTTCTACACTGGCTTAATCCAAGCAGAAATTTTTCAGAAGCTTCACTTGTGCCCCTTCTGAAGATACCTGGCTGAATTTCAAAGGAAAAGGATACAACAGAGTAAAAAGGAAACAGAAAAGAGCGTCCCTTTTACTCCCCCAAGTTCTAGCAGTTTGACTGACTCTTACTTGTGAATTTTTCTTGCCACTTAGTCATTGCACACACAGAATTATGAAACTTTAATTTCTTTAGAGGCTTGTTATATTAGAAAAATTGTTCCAAAGAAAGCAACAATCATGACATAAGCACATCTGGCTCTTGCAAATTATTCTTTATTAAGCTTTCATTTAATTACATGTGCTGAAAGGTCTGTTTTTGATTACTGTAATTTTTTTTTATTTGTCCATCTGAATGATAGTAATGCTGGAAATTACATACAAACCACCTGTTTTTTCTCCCCTACTAATGTGGCAAAGTTTGAGCCATTTTCTCTGTGGTTGATGAACTAGGAAGCTTTCTATTTATTATGATAGAAATAGGACTATCAAGGTAATGGCTTAATCTCGATGACAAGAAGAAAAAAAATATTTGAATGGAGTTTTCAAGCATTAAATAGTTTTAAGATTGAGATGTCTGAATTCTGGTTAACTAGCAGATCTACATATTCATTTATTGCCAGTTTCACCCAAAACCTAGTAAATTGACAGTTAACGATTTAACATCTTGTGCTAGGAAAAAGAAGCTTGATTTTTATTTTATTATTATTATTATTTTGTCACAAATCTGGCTGTATTCTCTTAAGGGGTCTTTTATATGCTGCTTCGAAATAAGACCCTGAGGAAAGAGTCACTGCCATTGAGCCTCAGGGATCTTGAGGGCAGCACCCTCCTCACCCAGGAGGATCGGCATCCCCAGGGAAGCCTGGTCAGTACTGAATGAGAACAGTGTTCTTCCAGGAGTCCCTAGGAACGTTCAGATTCCTTTCTTAATTCATGAATATTAAACTTTCAAGAATGGACATATCAACATTTAAAGAACTTTTTATAAAGATTTTAGGTACTAGAAAGAATCTCCGAGACTGTTTAGTCAAATTCATTTTTGTACAATGAAAGACACTGAGTTCTGGAGTGATCGAGTCCTTTGTTCACGGTCTTAAAATTATTGCTAGAAGGACCAAGGACAGAACGATGACACCCCTACCAGTAATTGTTCTTTCTGTCACATTATTTGGTCTTTCTGATTTTCCTCTTTAAAAAAAAAAATAGTGAAAGAGAAATTGCAAGGCTGAGAGATGTAGTTATCTAACAATACGGTAAGTTTTTGTTTGTTTGTTTTTTTGGAACTCCGTTTCAGCTACATTTAAAGAGATAATGTTTGTCTTCCCTGTTTTGCAGCAGCTCTATGCCGCTCAGCTGGCCAGCATGCAGGTGTCACCTGGAGCAAAGATGCCATCAACTCCACAGCCACCAAACACAGCAGGGGCAGTCTCACCTACTGGGATAAAAAATGAAAAGAGAGGGACCAGCCCTGTAACTCAAGTTAAGGTACTTGCTTTGCAGGATTGTGGAAACGGTTTGGAAAATAGCTTCACAAGAAAGGTAGTGAACCAGGCTGTGTTGGGAATAAACAGCAGGAAGCACAGCAACATAAAGGATCCCCCAAAATGCTCCTCTTTATGGTAAATTTCATGATTGAGCACTGAGAAACAGGTGTTTCCCTTTTGATAACAATAGTGCCATATTGTGAGATCTTTACCTAAATCTGCCAACTCACTTCTCAAGAGTTTTTCCCCTTTGGAGTCTAGCTTTTATTTTTTAATGTTTATTGGCATGAGTGGCCGTGGCTTTATTACCACCGTTTGTCATAGACTTGCAACACTTCTCTCAAAGTTTCTTAAACACGAAGAAGGATCTCAAAACTTTAGATTTAAAAAAAAAGAACAAAAAAAGAGCCTGGTGCTGGGCTTTATATGGCTTGTTGATTAAAGATCTCACCTTCAAAAATAGTTAGAAAGGTTGGCTTTGAAGAATGATGGTATCATTACATAATCATGCTTCACGTCATATAGTTGTAATGAGAGAAAAAGGCTCTCCCAAGTTGTTACTGGGACATTAATAGATACTTTTTCTCACTGATTTCAGTGTCTTAAAATGGGGCAGCCAGGACATACTTAGCGACCGAAAGAAATTGGTGATCCATTCCAGCTTTGTGCTGCAGCTGGTACCTATAGGTGGTACCGGTTGGTTTTTATGATTGCCTTTCCTTCCTATATTGAAATAACAAATTCAAACAGCTCACAGAAACAATTGTTTTGTATAATTGACTTATCTATTTAAAGAGGTATACTAAGCACAGATGGATTACTGTAATGTGCACAGAGTACTGCATTTGGAGAAAATTTACAATTGTTAAATCTTCACATGGAAAATATCTAAAGCCAACAAAACAGCATTGTGTGCTACAAACTCACTAAAATTGTTTTTTTCTCTAAAATTTGCAGATAGGAATTCGGAGATTTCAGAAGAGTTGTTTAAAAATATGGATCCCAAATACCAAAGATAAAAAAAAAAAATAAACATCATTGAAAGAAGTAGTTTTGCCTGTGCCTTACCCAAAAGAATTAACTAAATGCCACTCATGCTCTTAAGTTCTCCAAAGAAATAGATGGACATTTATGCTTTGTTGTTAGAAATATTGAGATATGACAATAGTCAGTTTACATTTAATAAGATCACATAACTTATGGAAACAGACTATCTATTTTTGTGTTCTAAGAGTTTCTATTTGTGAATAAGAGTCAGAACACTACAACTCAAACCAAAGCATTTCATTTAATTATACTTGTTAGGGTATGAGCATATCAAACATCAGGGACTTGAGGTATTGAGTATTAGGTATTTTAACATGAAAAAGTCGCTTTATGAGTGAGTTGGCCAAATGGAACTGCACCAAACTAAGCCTTTACTGGATGAGTAAAATGTTCCCTGGTTAAATTCACGTTTATATCTGCTTTTACCATTCCAGCTCTGTGGGCCAACTGAATTTTATTACTCACTTGACCACATGAAAATTCTTAGGGAGTTCTCTATATAATTTGACTTAACTGTATTTTATGTTAATAACAAAGGAAGCATTTCTTATCCTTATTAGTTTGTTTATTTTATGCATGGGTAAAAAATATAGACCGAGACATAAAACAAATGTTTTAAATTTTAAAAATAGCTTCTCTCTATTATTGAAGAAGTTCTGAGAAAAATCTCATAGTTTTCTAATTGGTAGAATTATGGTCATTAAAATACTCGATGTTTCTGTCTATAGTCATTGCTTTCCCTGAGTATATAACATGACCGCATTGCAAAGGACATAGTTTGCTGAAGGTAACAGAAATAAACACAAATGGTTTTATGTACCTTCTTTTCCCCAGAATTTTTATTTGCTATAATTGTCAACATCAGAAGTTGGAATGCTTCTGTTCAAATGTCAGTTCTGCCACTTTTACCAGCCTCGTCACATTGGGCAGTTTACTTCCTTCTGCTTTAGTTTGTCTCCTCCATAAAATAAAAGTTAATATCATTATGAGTCTTACATGAGATAATACATCCTCTAGCATATAATGAGTATTCCATAAATGTTAGTATATTGATGATGATGATGATCTGACGGTAGTAAATAAGATGGTGGTGGTGATGGTAGTAGTAGGGCTTGTGATTGACATTTCTAGATGTATACCAAGAGAGATCCTAACAAAATACCTAGAGGATTTCCATTTTTCAACCACGATGAAGGAACAGAGACCAGATTTACTCTCTCAGCTTAAACAACTAACACTCAGGGTAAAATATATAAAACAGTGGTTTTCAGACATTTACAATAGAAGTACAGAATAGTCGTTCCTGACAGACGAGAAATAGGTAAGGCAAGCACGATAGTTGTTTCAGCTTACTCTCTAGAGAGAATTTCCAGGCAATAGGACAGGGAGGGGTACCCACACTGAGTTTCGCAGCCTCCCTTAGTAAAGAGACATAGTTTGGAGTTTAGGGATGCCCAGGTAGATGGAGTTTGTGAGGCAGTGTACGAGAGAGGAGAGAGCTGCACACTGAAGAGTGCGCACTGAAGATCTACAGAAGGTTCCCCTGCATGTAGCTGAGTATTGATCGACATGCATGATATGTGGGAGAGAGCTTTCTGAGGCCAGGGGAAATACCAAATTAGCAGACAAAACAATTCTGAGGTTCACAGAGGACTGAGAATGGTTTGTATTCACATTAGCCAGAATGTAAATATCTTCTGACAAATGGGACATCAAGTCCATTCCTCAGAATGGTATTATTTGAGTAGTGGGGCCAAATTATCCCTAGATTAAGAGCTGCTCTGGACTTGTCTAACTAATCTTAAAAGTTAGAAGGATCAAATTGTTCTGTGTCTCAGAACAAAGTCTACAAATATTTAAAGGTATGCACAAACTCTGACACCCAACAACATCAAATTTATGATGTGTAGCATCCATTCAATAATTACCAAGCTTTCATAGGAGCAAGAAAAGAACAATATTGAGGAGAAAACTCAATCAATAGAAACAGACTCCAAAATGACATATATGATCTGAATTAGTAGATAAGACGTTAAAAAAAAACAAAGCCATCATAAAAGACTTACAAGTATAGCCAGGTGAGGAGGAAGGCAAATCTGCTCCCTAAAAAACACCTACAAAGTTTCTGTCAGGTCAGGGCAGGCTGTGAGGACCAGCAGCAGGCCTGCCATTGTGGAAAGGGATTTACGTGATTGGGAGTTGATATGCTTCCCATGCCCAGTGGCATTGTTGGTGGAAGTGGTAATTATTGAATTGTAAAAATAAATAAATTAGGGTATATCCAAAGCTGAATACAACCAGATGCTATTAATTCCATATGTTCAGGAAGGTAGAGGAAAACATAAGCATTATAAGGCAAGACATGGAAGACCTACATTGAATGTCGGGAGATGAAAAATACAGTGTTCGAGATAAAAAGTACACTGGATTAGCACTGTTTGAGATTAGCAACAGATTAGACGTTACAGAATAAAAGATTAGTGAATTCAATGACATAACAGTAAAGCTATCCAAAGTGAAATATATGGAAAGGACACAGTGCCTGGGAGGGACATCAAATGACCTAACATATGCAACTAGAATGCAAGAAGGAGAAGGAACAGAAAAATGTATTTGAAGAAGTAATAGCTGAACATTTTCCAAATTTGAAGGGAACTCTGAACTCAGATATCAAAGTTCAGTGAACCCCAAAATAAAGAAACATGGAGAAAATGAACTAAATATCTAGCATATGAATCACTATTATTTAGATATGCATAAAGGAACTAACTAGTCTAAATACCTTTTGAGATCAGAGCAAAAGGAAGTAACTTGAATAAGCATATTGGATAATTTTAACATTCATAACTGTGTTTCCTACGAACCTATACCATGTCTGGGTAAAAAGAAAAGAACATTGCCACATAGATGAGCCTGATTACCTATTTCCTACCATGACCAAAACAAAACAAAACAAAAACAAAAACCCTAAGGCATCACTACATTATCAAATGACTTATTTTCTCTGATAATATAGTAGAAAAAGGGTCTGGGATTTGTAGTCTAATAAACTAGAATTCAAATTTTGTCCCTTCATGTATGGCTTTGGGCAGTGACTGTATCACCCTGTCCTCTTCTTCCTTTGTAAATTTAAAATAATGTTACCCAACGTCATAGATTTATTGATAGTTAAATGAGCTAATATATGTGAAAATGTCTAGCATAACGCTTCGTATGTAGTGGCTCCTCTGTGCATGTTATTTTCTTTTTCTAATTCTTTCTGGATAGTATTTTCTGGCATCCTTTTTTGTTTCCTCTTAAACAATGACCATCAGTACTGGAAGGGACCTTAGAGATCAGCTAGAATCAGTCCTTTTCTTTCTACAGAGGAAGAAATTGAGCTCCATAGGGGTCACAGTTTTGCCAAGGGGAAGAGTGTTCTGTTTCCAAGCTCTACTGTGTGTTTTTAACAGTGACTTTAAAAGCAAGTTCTCTGTGCCTTCTCAGGAGCAAAATAGGAATTAACATTTGCTGACAATTTTATTTTAGAACACAATAATGCAAATCTTAAAACTGAACATTTAAATGAATATGCTCATATTACACCAAATTTCTAGAATGATGGAAATGTTATGGGTGTTTCATGGCAGGATAAATGAGACAAAATAAAGGCAAGAAGCTTAGCTTTCAAGCTCCTGGTTAAACTAGAGTTACAAGCCAGATATTTGAATACAGTGCTCAGTATAGGGCAGGCGTCTTAAAATAGACATTCTGTAAATATATGGAGCAAAGAATATAAAGAGACATCACTTTAGACATGAAAAATAAATTGCATGTAGCATGGTATGTAAAACATAATTATAATGTGTGCTTGCTCTTTGCAAAAATTAATTTTAAACATGAATAGAGACCAGAATATAGACCATGAAGAGTGCCCACACCCAGAAAGCCACATAGAAGCCATGCTGTGGCATGCGGTTCCCTGGGCAGAGGCCCAAGAGATCAGAAGAAGGCCTTCCGTGTTTCCATTTTTAAAGTACTTGCGATTGTTTGATTTAAAATATATATTAAAAAATTAGCTGCAGAGCCTATTTATAGTTCCAGGAACTTTTTAGAGAGAATGACACAAAAGCACGATAGAACTGCAGAAATTTTAAATAATTCTTTGTAAATGCCCTAGGTTAATTTAGATCCCTGAAAACACATTAGGAAATTAAGCTGTAATGTGAGCTAATTCAGATTTTAATTTGGCAAAAAGAATGATCCAGCTACACAGTTAATGTAAATAGAAGCATAACACAGGGAAATTAATGAGGTTTCCTTCTGATGAATCTTCAAGGAGGTAGATAATTAGCTTCTTTTGTTATTATCGTAGGAGAATGTGGCATTGTCTCTGAGGTGTAAAATAACTGTGGCTTACTAAGTGATAATGTGCTTCATTTGTCTTTTTAAAAAATAATTATTTATGTTAACCTCTTCTAGGATGAAGCAGCAGCACAGCCGCTGAATCTCTCATCCCGACCCAAGACCGCTGAGCCTGTCAAGTCCCCAACCTCTCCCACCCCGAGCCTCTTCCCAGCCAGCAAAACCAGCCCTGTCAATCTGCCGAACAAGAGCAGCATCCCCAGCCCTATTGGAGGAAGCCTGGGAAGGGGATCCTCTTTAGGTAAATGGAAAGGTCAACACCAGGAAGAGACTTATGAATTAGGTAAAAGAAAGCAAACCTGTTGAGTCATGACTGATCTTTATTTCCAAAGTGTTCTTAGTCCAAGAAAAAACATAATAAAGTAAAATCTATTCCACTGAAACATAACTCAATTTGGTGTCTTGGATGATTAGAACTTTGGGGAAAGGCCATAATGTAAACCCTGATGGGATGGGTTCTTTAGATGATGATGAGTTAGATCCAGCAAATCAGAGACTTAGGAATTTTTGTGTTTGGTCAGTGCTTTGCTGCTAAAGTAACTCTGAGCAGAAGGAGTGACTATGAACCCTCCGAGGACCTGACCTCAAAGATGCCTGCCAAAACTCCAAGATTCCTTTGAAATTTTATATTTTCTTTTTAAAATGTGTGTGACTTTTACATCCAATCCTATATCAGTTTGCATTAAAACAAATATGAATGACATGTTTCAGTGACACAATATGAAATAAAATTGGAATCATATAAGACATGTTATAATGATCCTCTGGCTTCTCACACTCTCTGATATATTGCCAGTTATCTCTAGGAATATTCATACCCCAGTGTGAGAAGTGTAGAGGAAAAATATGGCCTTTGGCATCAGACAGACTTTGACTAAGAGCCTTCACCTACTACCAGTATGACCCTGGGAAAGTTATTTAATATTTTTGAATTCGATTTCCTAATCTCTGAAAAGAGAGTATTATTAACTAGCTCATAGATTGTTATGAGAATTAAAAGATAAAAAATGCATATAAAGTGCCTAACATGGTATCTGGCACCTAAAAAGCATGCAATTTAAAAACACTGGACTGAATACCAACACATTTACATATAATATACAACGAAATAATAAATATGAAAGTATTCGTCAGTAGCAGAGTGCCAAATGTCTTAACATTATTATTACCATAGTCTTTAAGTCTCCTAATTTTTAAAGACACAGAGATTTAAAGAGATTAGGGACTGGAATCAGCATTTCTGCACCATATTATCTTCCTCACGTTATTGAGTCCTGGAGCCCGAAATGCTTATTATAATAAAATAATGTGTAAATGTAGCCATTTACAGTTTAAAAAACATTTTGCCTATCTTATCTCATTTGACTTTTCACAGTAATCTTATGAGTTAGGTAGTGTAGTAATATTACCCTCGTTGTAGAGTAAATCATGGCTCTTACAGGTAAAATGACTTACCCACAGGCATGTAGCTATTAATCAGCAGAGCTAAGACTAGAATCCAGGTCCTCTCACATATAACGGTGCTGTTTTGAGGAACTCACAGTTGGGATATTTGCTGAACTGTGCAGAGCCTAAGTGAATCTTCCTCATTGAAATTGGCACATTAGGAACCACATGGCAGCCTATTCTAATTTGAGTCAGGATGCCTCTTTCCATGGCCAGGAGGTTTTCAGCCCAAGTCAGTGGTATCGCTGTGGAAGAGAGAAGTGGATCATTTCCAGAGTGTGAATGCGATTGCTGGATTGTTGGAAGTTATGAGATGACCAAGAGCCAATAGAAGTAAATAATAGACTTGATTTGAAATGGGCCTCCTATAATCTGCTTCTGAGTTTTGTTTGGAAAGCATTTGCTTGCTATTCTGAGCATCATGAGGGACAAGGATGACTATGTCACAGGCCCTGTTCTTGTGGGATTTATACGTCAGCAGAGCATATTTCTTAGATCATGGCCTAGAAATAGGCCGAAGTAATAGCCCTCTGGTCCAGACAATATTGGATAGAATTTTTATCAGAAAAGCTGCAGAGCAAAAGGTGTGAGTTTTCTATACTCTAAACAGTGACTGACTAAAAATTTTTTCCATAGATAACCTTGGGAATATTTTCTAAACTCAAATGCATATGCACATGCTCTGCACACACATGGAAATGTGTGTGAGCTTGACTATAGTCTGGTTTCCTCTGTCCTGTCTGTGTGAGGTGTGTGCGTGTGTGTACACACACACACACACACACACACACATGTGCTATGAAATGCTCATACCACAATACAAACAAGTGGATCATGTTCAACTTTACCACAGCAGCTGAAATCTATCAGTCAGCAAGCAATGGCTTTCTTTTTGTCTAGAATTGGAAAAGATTATCTAAAGTATTAAGTTTAACCTATAGTAAAATGCAAGATACGGAGGAAAATTAGTCAGTTTAATTTTGATTTTTTTCCCCACTGTGTTGCATAGAATATAATGAAAGTAAATACTTATCATTACTTTATTTGAAGCTCTGTACTTATGCGAAAACTATTCCCAGTCATACAGCCTCACTATCACGAAGGCAGGAAGCTGAGAGCAGTGGGTGTTCGGGTTGGGGGCAGGGAATGGGTTGTCATTCTCTTGGTAAATAACTGAGGCAGCATGATGAGTAGAATGCTTCATTAACCAGCCAGTGATTGGGGAATGGAGAGTGTGGTGTATTCCTTCACACAGCCCCTCCCCTCTCTGCAGTGGACATATGAACACAGAGATATAGATGTCACTAAAGTACACATGTAGACTCACAGATTTTTCTGCTAGACTCATAGCTTTTCTGAATTAGCACACGAAATATAATGGGCAGCCTGATATCTCTGTACCCTTCCCCACCCGCTTCTTCCCCACTGCTACTCTGCCACCGATTGTTAGATTTAGCCAGAGCAGATAAGTAGATACACTCACAATTTGAATCTAGGAACCTTCATCTGTGAGGTTGGTTGACAGCTCAGATAAACTGGCATGGTGGGGTATCCTCCAAGAGCTAAAAGTCTCAGCACAGCTTGGTTGCTCTGGCTTTCTGTGCTCCTTGCACAGTACTGCAATTTTCTTAATGGTAAATGTGCCCCTTCCTTGTTCAGAGAATGTAACATTCCATAGGGGACTGGTGAGTGGCAGTATTATTTTTAAGATTCTCACCTCACAAGCTTTTAATAATGCATCCTGTGTATGCAGATATCCTGTCCAGTCTCAACTCCCCTGCCCTGTTTGGGGATCAGGATACAGTGATGAAAGCCATTCAGGAGGCTCGGAAGATGCGAGAACAGATCCAGCGGGAGCAACAGCAGCAACAGCCACATGGTGTTGATGGGAAACTGTCCTCCATGAATAATATGGGGCTGAACAACTGCAGGAATGAAAAGGTAAAACTTGCTTCCCTCCTCCACTGGCCCTACTGGACTCATTCGTTCATTCTCATCCGACTCTTTCTGGGCTCTCAAGCATCAACCTGCAGCCAAAGATTTGGGCTTCCAGCTTGAGAGCTGTCTTGTATCACACTCAAGCATTCCTACTGATTAACAAATATACCCTTTCCCACTTAGTGTAGCGTAGGTTGCATCCCAGGCACCCAACCAGGTACTCAGCCCACCTGCCTTTTGGTGTCTTTCTGTCCCATTCCAAAAGTCTTAGAAATATCTTATAATAAAAGTAATATATGAAGTTATTAGAATAAGAAGAAAATATCAGAATAGTAAAAAAAGGAAGAAGCATATATGCCCATGATAAAGGCTAATATAATTACTATGACTAGGCATTGAATTTATTACTAAGCTTCCTATCAGCCAGAGCAAAAAAAGTAAAACAAAGCAGCTTACAAAATGCATTTATGAATTTTTTGATTCAACAGATTATTTATCAAGTGCTTATTCTATAATAGATGCTGTTTTAGGCACCGGCAATACAACAGTGAATAAATCAGATAAAAATCCCTGCTCTCTTAGAGCTGACATTCTAATAAGGGAACATAGACAATGAAAAAATAAACATTAAATCCATAAGATAATGTCAGTATATTAGGAGGTGAACAAGTGCCAAAAGATAGACAGATTCCCCAAGTGCAGGGAATGGGGAGAGAAGGGGTTGTTCCTTCAGATGAGCTGGTAAGGACTCTGAGGAAGAGACGCTGAGTAGAGACAAGAATCAAGACATGGTGCAGGCTGTTTGAGGAGCAGGGGGAAGGGCAGCCAGGCTGTAGGAGCCGTAAGCACAGAGGCCCTCAGAGTGTAGGCCAGTGACAAGGAGGCCCGTGCGGCCAGGGCGGCGTGAAGGAAGGGAAAGCGGTAGGATGGAGCATGTTAGACCTTGCAGGCCCTGGAAAGGCTTTGCACTCTTGAGTGATGGGAATTCCGAGATGGGTTTTATCCAGGGCAGTGGTATGATATGATTTACATATAACAGGATCATTCTGCCTAATTCATGATGGTGCACTACAGGAGGTTAAGGATGGAAATAGGGAGATGAGTTGAGAGGCTTTTGTAGTACATTGGGTGAAAAATTCTGATTATTTGATGAATCCTTGCTATTCCTTGGCTTGTTGCTGCATCATTCCAATTTCCGCCTCCTTCTTCATGTGGCTGTTCTATTGTGTCCCTGTGTCTCCAAATTTCCCTCTTCTTAAAAGGAGTTAGTCATTGGATTTAGGGTTCATCCTAATCCAGTGCGACCTTATTTTAATTTGATTATCTCTGTAAAGACCCTATATTCAAATGGTCACATTTCAGGTACAAAGGGCTAGGACTTCAATATATTTTTTGAGAAACACAATTCAACCTGTTGTAGTGTGATATAGAGCCATTACTCATGTCGAATCAACCTCTCATCTTTGATTGATCTATATTCTTCAGGCATTCCAGGAGACAACTGGGGAATAGGGAGCTGAGAAGGGTTTGGAAGGGATAGGAGTATGATGAAACTCTCGAAGCTTGTCTCCCAGATCTCCCAGATACAAGAATCTCAAAGTCTTCACCCAGATTAAGAAGCTTGCCTCTGGAAGTGTTGACTTCCTAAAGCTTAACAAATAATTGACATCATTAATACTGATGTTAACATTTATATGTATAAAATATTATGTCAGATTAATAGAGAAATATTAACATATATAATATTTAAAATTGATCACTATTGGAACCCCTGCCTTATTAATCCTTTTGGCAGGAGGTTCAGATCCAGGTGGGAGAGAGACCATCTAGGGGAATGGTGGGTCTTTTGGTGCCTGTTAAACTGTAAACTTTTATATACGTGGGACTTGTCATGCACATGCCAATCACTGGATCTGTTCAATCAATTAAGTGACTCGTTCCTCCATTAAGTGCTCCATCCTTGGCAGTAGGTTCGCAAGGCCCTTCTTTAAGAACTGCCTGAATAGAATGCCACATATAGAGTGAGAGTTCAGGACGACAGAGAAGAAAAGCCTTGCCCCTAAAGCTCTTCTACTACTCTGATATTAAAGATAAACACAAAGTCATTCTTTTGACCTACAATGCTGTCTTCTGCTTAGTGGGAACACCAGAGAATAATAGCATATTTAATCTTAATGTAAATAACTTTATAAGATCCTTTTTTGGGATCTGGGTAGGAAAGCGAGTTTTGGCATGGAGTTACTGAATGGGAAATTGGATTATTACAAGAGAATACGTGTGCCAAGGATCCTCTCCCACTTTACAGTTTTGTTAATGATTAATCCTAAAATTAATTTGAGAAAGATGTCAGTGATTTGAGTCTTTTTTTATTTATTAGTTTTCAAGTGAAAGTAATGTATGTTTACTGAAAATTCTAATAATACAGAAAGATACAAGGTGAAAAGCTAATTACCCTCCTCACCCCATTAACTACCATTAATGATTCAGAAATTTTCTCAAGTAGTAAGAACCCTTAGTGATTCAGAAATTTCCTTTGCATATATGAGAAAGTATCAATGAGTTTAAAAATATAATATTCTCACTTGGAATAGTAGTCACTGGGTTGTCACTTACCAGCTGTGTGATATTTGGCAAGTAAATTAACCTCTCTGAATCTCAGTTTCTTCATCTATAATATGCAGGTAGTAATCTGGGTTACAATGTAATAAGATTATATGACTATACCTAGTGCAGCTCCTGGTACAGACCTTACCTTAAACGGAATACCTTACCTGTTTATGGCCTTAAACGGAATGTAGGAACTTTCTTTTGTGTGCCATACCTTAAACAGAATCATTGGTGACCTTTGAATATATGGAACAAATATACTATTTTGTCACAGATATGACATCCTCATACAATAGTGGGAGGGACAGCAGAAGGAAACTAAATTTTTCAGATGTTGGCGTATTGGCCAACTCATTTAGTTAAACTCCTTTCCAACTGTTTGAAGAGTTGATCCACAAAGCTATGGAAACTTCAGATTTATTAAGTTAGATCACGGTTTCTCAGCCTTAGTATTATTGACATTGTTGACACTATAATTCTTTGCTATGGGGGCACTAATCTGGCCTCTACTTATTAGATCCCCATAGCACTCCCTCCTTTTGTGACCACCAAAAATGTCTCCAGGCATTGCCAAATGTCCTCCATTGAGGGAGGGAGGACAAAATTACCCCTAGTTGAAAACCACTGGGCTAAATAAAATATATTTAGAATGAATCCACTTCAGAAACTTCATTCTACACACACACAAAAACAATTTCATTAAAATAGCCGTACTTATTGTTAAATTATGAAAAATTATTAGCCTTCGATGAATGTTATGAATGAAATATTTCTTTGAAAAATACATCTAGAAATTTTTTTTTAGAATATTAACATGGAGAACATTTAAAATAGAATGTATATATATGCCATTTAGTTTTGGGGAGAAATGAGAAATACATTCAATATTGTTGCAGCAACTCTTTCAGTAAAGCCCCTTTGTCATATTAAGCAGGCTTAGAATAGCAGCATCCTAATCTGTGTGCACTAAACCTAATAGTAAATTGGTACTGGACACACCTTGCTTCCAGCAGTGAATCTGTCTATCAGTGTGACTCTAGATTATTGAATTTGTATTATTGGTTGGAGTTGAAGTTCAAACTTAAGATGCCATTAACTTCAAATACTACAGTTAGTTTTAAGTATTTCTCATTGATTTTACTTAATTCATTTGGAGAGAAGAAGTCTGAGGTTCTGAAATAATAATGCCTTTTTTTTGCATTATAATACAAGAGATACATATAGGCGAGAGATTAGGTTAAGACTGAAAATAATGATAATAAATGTAAACAACCTAAATATAACTGAATATAACTGAGCTTCTAACGATAAGCGGCAAAGCGGCTTCTACAGAACCAGAAAAACCTTGGTTTCCTAGTAAAAGGGAGTGTTGTTTGTTGTCTCAGTAGATGATTTTAGTGAAGCTGAATTTGGAGCACTGGAAAAATCCGTTATATTCAGGGATATTGTGTTCATAAGCTCTCCTTAACATGATCTCCCTTCCAAATACTGTCACTGTTTTAAACATATATTTCGTGGTTTTGCAGGCTTTGTTGTTTCTAGAGTCGATATTTATTAGTTGCAGCCAGAAATGTAAATCAAGAACAATATTAAAGGACTCCTGTGATGGTAGCTTTGGCTCTCTTATAATCAAAATATCCATCTTAATTTTATGAGGTTCCATAGTACACTAGTTTCTCTTCTGAGGATCAGATTTTTCTTGAGGTCAAAGAGGGTAAATATATAATGTGCGGTAAGATTGATGAAATGGATTTATGACAAATTCAGTTTAATTGTCTTCAAAAACTGTCTACTTTGGAATTATCTCAGTTTTTTTAAATATAAGGATCCATAAATCAGATTTATGAATTTGTTCTTATAACCTATAATATAGTTTTAGAGAATTTTTCACAGTGTTGCTGTCATAAAACCTTATAATTTATTAAGCTTACCTGGTCACTTTCTTTTTTGGAACATTCTTTACAAAGACTTATGCCACAGATTTGGGTTTCCTGAGAAGCAGACGATGAGATGGAGATTAACAAGCAGATTTACTAGGGAGGGCTCTTTCTGATTGCTGCTGTGGAAGGGAAGGGACAGGACGGGAGCAGGATTGGACAAGACCTCAGCCAACCCCACATGAAGCTTCGAGGCCGCATAGTCATTCAGAATTGTCCCAGAATTGACAACCTGTCTGAGGTCTTAGTTGGGTGGAGGGGTAAGCTTTTGTACACATGTGTCAACCAGTTTTTGGATGAGAACTACACTAGGAAGGGGACATGATCTTGGATGAGGTTAATCTCTTTAGCCGAGGCAATGCCAGCAGCTGAGGGTGAACTACTGACAACCTCCCCTGCAGCCGAGGGAATAAATCTTTCAGTTCTGAAGGGGGATCTGGGCAATGCATCACAATGTCCCCTGTAGAGTGTTTATGTGATATTTAGTAGCCCTAGATGTATATAAGACATGCTTTATATATATCATAAATGTAGACAAACACTACATAGGTGTGAGGTGCTTATGTCTTTGTTAACACATATGGAATCTCATATACATCCATATGAATACTTGTTTACATGTATTTCACTTTATTGGGTAATCCCTATTTTGGTGCTTTAAAATGAAACATTGTTAACCTCATCAGCCAGAACAGCACCAATGGAGTTGTTTTGGTCGGCTGCATCACAGGATAGTTAGGGTCTGTTAAATATATAGATTGTAGGGACAATAGACTGTAACGGCGCCTTGGGAGCTGTTATGCTCCATCATGTCAACATAGCTTCTGTGCATAGATTGTGAGTGTCCTGCCAGCAGAAGTCTAAGTTACTGCCCTGGGTTTTAACTTTCCACACCAAAAACACCAACCATCTCCAACCCGTAGTACCAGTACAGTTCAGTGATATTGTAGGCTAATAGCTTACCAAATTTAGTTGTTTTGACATCTCCATGATATAATTTTAGTCATGACAATATACAGAGAATTTAAAATAGGATGCTTCTAAGCGTCCTTAGAGCTAAGCTAGAAGAGAGGCAAAGCAGAGTAGGCTTTCTGAGTCTTAAAGTATGTTCTGTAACTTTTCTGATCTTCTTGGTAGTTTAATGCTGACATGGTGATGGATTACAGCATGTTCCTGCATGGGTATTATGTAACTTGGGAATCCAGTTATTTTGCTCATCTTAATCATCTTGAGGAGCCAGTAGATCACCTTCTGATCAGAATTGCCCATAAATAGGCAGATTACACATTCATATACATATAGCCTGAACTGTCGTCACCCTTATCTTAGGAGAATCTCTTAAGAAAAATGCTTGACCTCATTGGGTGGTAAAGTGAGCTACCGTGGACACTATTATTACATCTGCCTGCCTCTGAAGTATATTCGTGGGATTAAATTGTAGAGCAAAAGAATTGGGGGTTGGTGGGGGCGGAGGGGACATTATAATTGTTCTGGTCTAATTACTTCAATTCACAGATGGGAAAAACCGAGACCTACAGAAAGAAAATGACGATCATGGTTACATGGTGGGTTCATGACAGAACAGGAACTAAATCTCAGCTTTCCTAATTCTTAGTAGTATTTCTGCTTATAGAATAGTACCAGATTAATTCATTTTCTATGAGGTATTTAAGCCTATTACATACCAAAGTACTTTTTACATTGACAGTTTCAACCCTGTGATGGAATAAGAGAGAGTAAAAATAAGAACTATGAAGCAGAAAAACATTGAGCCCCCTGTTTCCTGTATGATTCTCACCTGTCTGGGTAGGTCGTTGTTCCTTGGCATGACGTCCATTGGTTCTGGCTCTGGAAAGAAACCAGTCAGGAAACAGAAGATTGAATGATGCTAATATAGATGAAAAGATAGAAGTAATGGCTAGACCTGGAGGAGTAATGGAATTAGAGGCCTCATGGCATGGGTTTTGGAGTTGATTAATCCTGGGTCTCAGTTTCTAGGGTTAACCTTGGAAGTAGCCTGTGCTGTTTGCTGTTATTTAAGTAAGTTACTTAACCTCTGTGAGTTTCAATGAACGTATCAATAAAATAGAGATAATTATCCTTTCCTTGAAGGATTGCTTTGAGGAAAAACATATGTAGAGCACTTATTTGGCATAGGAGATGCTCCATTAATATTAGGACCTTTTTCTCTTTAAGACCTTAGACAGGTTGTCAAATCTGTTGTTAATTTTGTTAAATTTTCACTCTTTGATTCTGTCCAATGATAAATGGATTAATCTATTGCTTCTTGGGGCCAAAATGTCTTAGGATAGAATAGAAGGTTAGTAAGAAGCTAATAGGCACCTTATTACAAACTGAAGGTATGCATTTTTCTTTTTCATTCTTTGAATGACCTGTGTATACTAGCTACCTGCTAGGATCGGGCCACAGCCTACGTGATAATGTTCAAATTTGATTATATTAGTGTGCTAGGGAGCTGTTGTTCCTATTAATTTAATATAGTCTTCAATGTATTTCCAGAAAATTGGAATTTCAATCCATGATTTTTGAAAATACTTAACCTGATTTTTGATAACTATATGCATTTTTCATGCCAAAATGATACTTTTTCAGTCAAGTAACTAGGAAAATAATAATCTACTCACTGGAGCACATTGTAAGCTTATTTCTATTTATTCAAAAAAACAGTTGTTCCTTTTCTGCAAGTGTAGATTCTTGCTCCTCACCATACTTTGCAAAAATATCAGAATAGTATATCAGTATTACACTGATGTAATACTGCCCCCTTTTACTAGAAACGGAAAACATTCTGGACATCTTCTATTTCACGATGTCAATTGGCACAGCTCCTTGTTATTTATACAATTGATTCAGATATTCATTGTTGCATGACAGGATAAGTTCAAACAGATGATCAAAGTAGCCATACAATAAATGAAAGGAGATTGTGAAAAAATTATTTAGTGAAGTGTGTTTGAAATGACTAGTGAGCTTTCGTTGTTTCTAAAGGAGCACCTAGTGCCGATTAATCAGGATGGTTGTTTTTTGTGAGCATTTGACTAACGTGTTCAACTGCAGTGCTTTTTTTCTATGTCAACCTGTTCCCAAGATAACAACAACTTGTCCTGAGAGGGATGTGGACATATTAGACATTTTACAGTATGCCAAAAAAAAAAAAATCTAATTTTAACATCCTCATTTGCAAAGCAGAACAGTTGTTGGTTTTTAAAGAACATTTATGTAGTACTTCTCACATCATGACAAGAAATATTTTTATAGTGCTTCCGTGTTTCAAAATTGTTATCACATATATTGTCTCTCTTGAACCTTTCCAAATTCAGGGATATAATACTACCCTTGTTTTGCAGTTTAGGAAACTAAGACCAGGTCTAGATCACTGTATTCCAGCATTTCCTCTGACATCTCATTTGTTCTCTACATCTCTGCGAGATAGACAGGGTGATTTTACTTAAAATCTAAAAGAAGACCTACATCTGAGTTTCAAACATCAATTTTAATGAAGTGAAGGCTAAAATCATGAGGTAAAGAGGTCTACCAAACTATATATGCTTCATGCATATTTCTTTGAAAGAGATAGCTATATTTATACTTGTGATAGTGTTTTTCTAAAACAGGATACACAGATCAAAATGCTATAAAATTATTAAAAAGTGTAAGTTTTATTAATTTTAGATTTTACATTTGAACCAATAACATTGGGCAACTGTGCAGTGCTGTGTATAGGCTCCTGGCTGAATATAATCATTAAGTTCCTTTTATTTCTGTTGTCAGGACTACTTGATTGGTTGCCTAGCTACAAGTTTAAGATCTAATTCATAAAAATCAACAACAAACTTGTTTGGTTCCTTTCTTCTCTGCACATTAAATGGAAAGAATGGTGAGAATTTATATAAGTTTACCAGGTTCAAGATACTTCCTAGGAATAGGGGTGGGGATAGAGCAAATATAGAGTTTTAGTTTTGTTTACAAGTGACTTATATCAAAATGCCATGCCCAGCGAATGGATTTCCCAGTAGGAAGGTTAAAATTTGATACATCACAGTTAATAACTTTGCATAAAGAGTTGTTGGTTTGGGTGTATATGAAACAAATTTACTAATAATAAGGACTTTATAGACCTAACCTCCCACTATGGCAGGTACTTTCTAACCCTTAATTTTTCCAGATCTGATCTCTTAATCTTTCTAGATCAGCTGTTCACAACTCTGGGCCCCTTTACACTCTTAAAAATTATTAAAAACCTCAACGAGATTTTATTTATATGGGATACATCTATCAGTATTTATCATATGAGATAATGAATCTGAAGAATTAAAAATATTTATGTAGTTATATGAAAATAACAATAATAAACCCATTACATGTTAATATAAATAAAAGTTTTGAATATTAAGTATAGTCTTTAAAATAAAAAAACTAGTAAGAAGAATAGCTTTGTTATATGTTTTTCTAAATCTCTTCGATGTCTGACTAAGTAGAAGACAGCTTGATTCTCATTATCTGCATCTGCATTCAATCTTTTGCTGTATCACAAGGCCATGTAGTTTGTAAAAGAAGAGGAATGAAAAAGACAAATAATGTGTTAGTATTATTATGAAAATATTTTTGGTCTAGCGGACCCTCCGAAAAGGCCTTTGAGATTGCCGGCGGGGGACTCTTTGCATACATGCTCTTCTAGATCATACGGTGCATACACATGCAGTGTGGGTTTTAATTGCCTTCGCCTTAACTTAAGAACAGCCTTCACTGATCAGTGTAAACATTTAGAAATGATTATTGGTTTTGTTCTATTTGAATTAAGGAGAAAACCGTTAATTAAATTATATTGCTTAAATTTATACCTTACCTTCATACATGAACAGTTTTGGGTGATTTGCAGTGATACATATACTAAAACAAGATAAAAACTGAATAGAGAGGAAATAGTGGGAAAGAAAATTAAAAGTAGGAAAATAAGGTAAATTAATTAAAGCTGGGATAAGATAAGTGCATAAAAAATTTTGTCATACATTTGTACATGATTGCTAGAGATGATTGTGAGCTTCCTGGTAACCAAGCAAAAGGAAGTGTGTCACAAGTATTTCTGCTGTATGAGTAGAACAGTTTCTCAGGAGAAACATGTGTTTTCTCCTACGGGTCCTCATAAAAGCTTGAGACATACTCCAGAATGTTTCTATAATATTTAGTTAGAGAACTATGATAATTTTGCAGGGATTTTCTTAACAGACCTTCTCATTTATCTTTTAGACCCATCTATTTTTACCTAGCTTTCTTTGTCTTAGAGTATTGTGACTGACAGTGCATTTTTCTTTTATCCCATGAACACACGTTTTTTTCAATCCCCTTACATTTTAACTAAGTCCTTACTATATACAAAGCACAGTATTGGATATATGTAGTGAAATAGTAACCAGGGTTAAATCCTGGCTTTACTACTTACTAAATTAATACCTCATAATAAATATTTCCTCCTTTCCTTCCTCTTTCTCTGTTCTCTCTGTCTCTCTCATTGTCTCTCTGTCTCCCTCTCTCTGTGTGTCTCTCACTGTATCTCCCTCCTTTTGTCTCTCTGTTTCCCTCTCTCCCCACTCTCCTTTCCTTCTACTTTCTCCCTCCTTCTCTTCCTCTCCCTCCCTCCCCCTCCTTCAGATCCTCCCTCCGCCCCCCCTCGTCTCCCCCTTCCTTTCTTTGTTTCTAGCTTCCCTTGATTAAGGTTGTGGATAAGAGCAGAAGATTTGAAGTCAAGACTGTCCAAGTTTCTCTAAGAAATGAGCATATTCATAGTTTCTAAGCACAAGCAGTGATTATTTAATAAAATAATCCATGTACCAGGCCTTGTCCACTGCCCGACATATAATCAGTAGAGAGGGAGTTTGTAATAGATTATCGCTGTGGCTAGTTCAGGTTTATTTTTATAGATAATTGTGAGCCATTATTGGTGTTTATAGATGGGACACATTTAATCTGAACTATATTTTAAGAAGAAATAGGAGAGAACTTTAGAGAAATTTGTAAAAGTGAAAAGAATGTGTGTTTTGGAGTCAGACTGACCTGGACTTCAGATTCTGGTTCTATCTATCACTCACTAGCTCTGTGACCTCTCTGAGCCTCAGTGTTTGCATCTGTGAATAATAATACAGTTTCTCAGTTGTTGGGAAATTAATCAGGAAACTATAAGGCAAGTTTCTAGGACTATGCCTTTAAAAAAAAAAAAATCCATGCCTTTCTCTTATGTAGGATTTCCAAGAGCATTTCTGTAGGGGAAGCTTCATTTGAAATTTATTTAAATCCGCCTTAGATTATTTTGCAATCCTACTCTTCCTGAGCTTAGAACCTGTCCTATTGTCGCAGAAGCAGACTTTTTCAGTGGAAAGACAACCGATATGCAGAGAAAGGATGTGTTACAAATTTCGTGTCAAATGGCTTAAGGTTGTATCACCCTACATAAGAAAATTTATTAAATATTCCAGAAGAATTCTCAACCTCCAAATTGAATCAGTTCCACCTACACGGCCACTCAATATACTATATAATTTAAAAAATCTGAGTTATAGAAAATTTAAAACACATGTTATCAGGAATTTTTCACTTTTTAAAAAAAATGTACATTAAAGAAAAATATAGTTATGATTCTCAATTGAAACAAAATATTAAGTTTGAAGTCATTTGATTACAGAGTTTTAAAGATAAGAATGAGATTATTAAAATGACAAATTATATTTTTAAAAAATTCAAGTAGAACTTGAACAAAGTTGGATTCAGTTTAAAATACAGCCTTAGAGAGGCTGAGTAGATTATAAACTACTGTCCTTAATTTTCAGAAAGTTCTTTGAGGCAGAGTACCTCCTCCTAAGTCTAACAGTCTGTCTAGATTTTTATTTTTAGACTTCTCAAAGAAACATACAGTTGAAAACACACTGTATTTTACTCTCTGCTTGCCTTTGGGAAACAGGACCCACCTGGATTTCCCTAAGCTAGGGGGAAGGTGCTTTGCCTGAAAACTGTGGATTTTCTGGGGATTCTGGCATCCCATTCCACAGATGTTGGCTTCCGTATATCCTGAAAATTTTTCTCAGGGACCTTTGCTCTGGGAGTCAGGGCCCTGATAATTTCTTCTCTTTCCTTGAATGTCTGGAGACCCTATAAAAATCTCTCAGTCGATTTCCATTCTTACAGAATCATAATAAGTTGCTCCTAAGATATTTATTTTGGTGACTTTGAAGCATCATATGGTCTCAAAGTGCTAAATTCAGTCTTAGTGTTGCTTATATTGTATTATAATCTTTGCCAATAGTGATGCCAAGTGTGATATTATATGTGATTACTTGACTAATCAGAATATTTGGTTAAATGGAACATTGCATTTTTCCAGCATGCCTGACACACAGTAGGCACTCAATAGAATATTAGCTGATTTAAGTTAATGCCAGTAACAGAATTTTCTGTACTTATATTTTATGTGGAAGTTTAGTTTCTTAGAGCTGAATTTTTTTTTTTTTTTTTTTAAGATTTGCTTAAGCTTTTATAGCAGTGGAGGATAATAACTTTCATTCTTCCTAAGAGCTTTCTTTGCCAGTTGCAGTTTTAGGAACATAACAATCACCAATATATCAGTCTTTTTAATTGTTTGAAAAACATTTTTCAAAATTTATTATCATACATAATCACAAAAGCCATTCTTAGAGTCATAATTTTTATCATTCCTCTTCTACAGATGAAGATGAGGTTCAAAGAGCTCAAATCGTTTACTTACATTCACACAGGTGGTGTCAAAGTTGAGGCTCTTCAAAGTCCCTATTTTCAAATCTCACATTCTTTCCACAATAGCAGGCAGTCTTCACTCTCCTCCCCAGTGCTAACCTCTGCCCACGTGGTCTGGTGAGCCCTGAATACAAGTATACATCACTCATTAACTATGATTCTACATGTGTGTGTGTGTGTGTTTGTGTGCATGAGTTGTGCATCTATGTGTGTGCATCTCTGAGTGCTTATGTGTGTCTTTCTCATTATGGGTATAAATCTGTGTGTGAGTTTTTACGTATGTCTGTCTGTGTGATTCTTTTCTCCCTGCGCATAACTCTCTATCTCTGAATCTGACTACTTGTGTACTTGCTACCTATGTACATGTGTGCATATGTGTGTCTGTCTGTCTGTCCATGAGTCTATCTATATTTGTGAGAGTGGATGTCAGCTGTGTGTCTGTCTGACTGTATGCATTTGTGAGTGTGCCTGTGTATTTGTCAGTATCTCTTTGTGTGTGTGTGTCTATTTGAATGTGTGGCTGTCTATCTGGATTCGTATGTCTATAAGTATGTCTGTGGGTCCATGTCTACATCGTTCTCTGAATCTCTGTGTCAGTATGTCTATGTTGATCTTGGTATGTATGGGTCTCTGTAACAGTGTGTATATGTATGTCTGTGTAAGTATCTTCGTATGTATTGTACTCTCTTCTCTGCATGGAGTTAGGTACTAATACACTTGATTATTTTCATTTTCACCATGTAGTCACAAGGCTAGGTATGGAGAGTGTATATGAAAGCTCTGCACATAGATGTACTTCATGCATTCTTTCCATCATTGTTTCCTTCTTAGCATTGTCTTAAATCTGGTTATCAAAAATGTGCCATTGGGAGCACTCTGGAAGAAGTTCACTTTTAGCTAAGATCTAATTTGCTATCTTTGACATTTGCAACTAAGGTTAGGATTTCCCAAAGTGCTGTCTTCCTACTATGGATGGAAATGCTTGCTTTTATTTTTGGTGCAACCCTGATTTGCCCTTTATATATTTTTATAAATGATGTCAACGTTATTGGTTCTGAAATAACACAAAGGACATCTTGTAAAATATACTGCTCAGTAGCTTTAGTTCCCTAAACTTTCTAGGCTGTGAGTTCCCCATCGTTTTCAATGAAGATCACTCTAAAATTGTTTTCTTCTTGTATCGAGAGTCAACGTAAATTTTATTAAAAGAGAAACAGTAAGTTTGTGATTGTCTTGCCTATGTTAATACTGCAGATGTTAATATTAAAATTAATTTCAAGTTTCCCATCTGTAAAATGAAGACAAGAAGGCAAACATCTTCTCTAAAGAAACATTGTAGTGAACTCTTATGTTAAAAATCATGTCAGGTTATCAAGAACTATGAGTTGTCTAACTTTAGTAGCATTCCTACTAGAGAAGCAGTAATAAATTCAGTTTTTCTTATTCTAGACTATGACTGTGATTGTTGTAAAATGATCCCCCCAGGTTTAGGCAAGACACTGATGATTTTCTTTCATATAGGACACTTTTAAATCAGTTACATCTAAGTCCAAAACTCAGCTTTACAAACTAATTGGTGATCGTCTCACTTTAACACCATTACTGGCTGTGTCACCTGGGGCCTGTTAGTTTTCTGTGCCTTTGGTTATGCACTTAGAAGGTAGATATAATGAATATACTGTATAAGATTGTGGAAAAATTAAATACGATAATGTACATATAGTAAGGTAGATGCAAACAAATGTTCTTCTGGCTCCCTTGTTGTCTGCGACCATGTGATATAACAGGTCATTAGGTAGACGTGCTCATCATCTGATGCATGAAGCATAGGGTAGATGCTTGAGATTCAGAGAAATATTGACCAGTCCCTTTCTGCCCTCAAGACTATGTTTATAGTCTGATTTGCGAGATAGGACAGATACATAAAAGGGAACCTGACAATGTGGGGTCCAAGTGCCAAATGAGTGAAGGGAGTTGCAAGGGTAATTAAACTCATGAAAATCAATGACTGAAGTGGAAAGTGGGGTTCCGTGGAGCAGGAAAGACTTAAAATGCCTCAAAGAAAGGACAGGCAGGATAAGTATGCAGAGAAGACTAAGCAGGCAAGATCCTAGCATAAGCCTAGATGGGGCATGGGTTACCTCATATAGGGAATAATGGCTGGATGACGGTTCATTCAGGAGAGAGGTAGGCTCTGGGTTATAGAAGGGGCAGAGTTCAGATGATGGAAGCCTTGAATGCCTGGCTAGCAAATTTAGCCCAAAGTTCTGTGTGTGTGTGTGTGTGTGTGTGTGTGTGTGTGTGTGTGTGAGCGAGAGAGAGAGAGAGAGAGAGAAGAATGGTAGTGGTGGCTGGGATAAATTGAGTGTATTTCTCCATATAAATAAGCTTGCGGACAGTCATCCTGCTTGTTAAATAGAAACTATAGAAGCAACTGCTCAGTGATTCTCATCTCAGTGGGAGTAACCTCAGGGTGGTATAGGATTATAAACCCAAATTAAAATTGGAAATAATTCACCTTAATTGATAGGCATTTGTGGATGATAAATACTTTTATATAAAACTCTCATTTGATTTTATAAAAATATTATGAGAGAGATTATTGTTATCTATTATTATCCTTCATTACAGATTAAAAAACAAAAACACCAAGAATCATGGAGGTAACTCTAGGTTCAAATGCCAGCTCTTCTCTATGTAAATTCTATATTTTCCACTGCGCCACACACTTAGGTTATTATTATTGGGAACTTGAAGGAAGAGCCCATATCTTACACTTAACACTGAGCCTAAAATGCTTAGTCATTATTCGTTGATTGCTTGCCTGTGGCTAGAGACCAGACATTAGAAAAAGCAGTTACTCTTATGGGGATAAAAATTTATTTTCTTCTGCGTCTGTCTATGCTTGAGTGTGTATCTGGCCTTCCTCAGACAGAAGAAATTCACATTATAGGAGAGTTGCTTCTTATTAGACCTTAGTTAAAAGAATTTTGAATTCTCTTTTAGCCATTCTGTTACTCTGCCTCATGCCACTTTCTCCTGTCTTCTGTTCTGGAGGTGGTTGATCAGTTTTTGGCAGTCTGTACTTCTCCCTCTCTCTGCCTCCTTATGTATGAGCGTATATTTCTCTCTTTTCCTTTCTCTCTCCCTAACCTCCTCCTTACCCCGCTCCCCATCTCTCTTCACTCTCCCATCTTCTCCCCTACCCTTCCTCTTCTCTCTTTTTCTTTTCTTCCTTCCCTCCCTCTTTGACTTCTCATCTTCCATTCTCACTGCAATCTTGTGCATAGCCTGGGGGGTCAGAGAGACAACCAGTCCAAATTTATTCAAAATCTAACGCTGCTTTATTTATTTAAATGGCAATGCAGTAAAGTTCAGGTTTTGACCTGAACAGCTACCTTCAGAAGTTAAATTTATAAAAAATACTGACTTACAAGGCTTTGGAAACCAGCTTGGTTCCTAATCTTCCTGATTTCATGACCTGTACCTAAAACTGAGTCAAGGCTGGGAGAATGGGGTGAAGGGTTAAAGAAGTACAAATTAGTAGCTGATAGGTGGTCACGGGGATGGTGAGCACGGCAGAGGGAATGCAGTTAGCATTAATATGATGGCTAGGTGGAGGGTCAGGGGAGGGAGGGAACAATTGGAGAACTTCATAGATGTCTAACCAATGTACTGTATACCTGAAACTAATTTAAATAAATAAATTAAAAAAAAAAGACTCATTAAGTTAAGCTGTGCAAGAGTAGAAGGAATTCAGCTTGGGTTTCAAATCTGGAAACCTGTCTTCTAGGTCTATCTCTGATTCTTACTATCTGTGTGATCTCGGGAAAGTCTCTACTCCTACTGAACTTCATAGATGTATAACTAATGTACTGTATACCTGAAACTAATTTAAATAAATAAATTAAAAAAAAAAGACTCATTAAGTTAAGCTGTGCAAGAGTAGAAGGAATTCAGCTTGGGTTTCAAATCTGGAAACCTGTCTTCTAGGTCTATCTCTGATTCTTACTATCTGTGTGATCTCGGGAAAGTCTCTACTCCTACTGAGCCTCAATATATTCTGTAAAATTATGATGATTATGCCTTACAAATGACATAAGTGTGTAGAAGGACTTCACAGTTTTTAAGATGCTGGTGGTTAGCGAGACTAAGTATAGGCCATTTTTATTGTGTGAAAAGCAGGGTAACGGAGTCAGTGATTTCTGCTGGGAGGGAAAGTTTTATGCTGTTTCTCTCCTGCCTCCTGTTTCATTGGATTGGGGAGAGCTCAAAGCTGCCTTAGGCTGATAACATAAATAAGTAGCATGTCATCACTTTTTTTCCATAAATAAAACAATTTTTTGTTTATCAACTTTGTGGGTGGTGGTGGGAAGGAGAGGATGTGGGAAGGAAGTGAAGTCTATTTGAAGTAAATCAGGTCTGTTGTACCAAAGATCTCTGGAGTGTATAGGAAACATTTATTTTTTTTTCCTCAAAGAATTAGCTGAGGACTAAGAATCAGCTAAATGTAGATAGATTTACTGATCAGCACAATACAGTGAGATCACAACACTGTGTGAGTTAATGAATTTCACCTGGCTTTGTATGAACTAGCTTTCCAGAATAATTTCTATAATCATATCATTTTTAAAAGGTAACGAGATAAAAATGATCTACAGGTGATATTTGAAGATACTGATTTATCTTCAAGTGAAACTATACCAAAGTATAGTTTGAGTCTTGTAGTCAAATCGATTTATCCAGAAGGAAAAGTATGTGATTGTTTAGAACAATGGACAATGAATTTTAAAACAACTTAAAGTACAAAGGGTGAGTACTGTAACTATATTAGCTGGTGTTCAAGGGAAAACTAATATTTTAAACCAAACAGTACTTAAATAGATTATAATTATATTAAAACTTGTATGTTTATTTGGCCTAAGTGATCTAATAACCCTGCCCTTCATATCATATTACCAAAAAGAAAACAATCCACAACTTGAATATAAATTACAAATTTTAATATGCTAGTCCAGATGTAGGCGAGAAGGCTGGCCAGCCCTATTAGCATTTTTTTTTCTTTTGCTATTCTTTTGGTCATTTCAGCTATGGAAAACTAAAATCTTACTCATAAATTTAGATGTGAATTTAATTTAATCAGTGAAAAGAAGATTTAGTTTTGTTTTAGGTTATGCTCTCTTTTGTTTCAAATATATGCAGTAGAGTTAAATAAGAGCTATAATCTTAAAACTTTTGTACCTTGTATATTGTTATACTTGTAATCTTTTCTTGTCATTAATTGGTCTGAAAGTACCATTAAAAATTCAGTGTTCACATGGAAATATAAGGTTCGCATGGAAAGTTATTTGTTCTATGAATACCTTTTCTTCCTTGAGACTGTGCAAATCCACTGTAGTTAATGTTCATTAGACAATCTCTGGGATTGAGTAGATAATCTCTCTGCCTCGTATCCTGCTCTGGTTAATTTTCTAGGGTTGTCTTTGTGTAGGCAGGTGATGGAGAGGGACAAGGAGAGCAACTGCTCCAGCATTAGGAATAAATACGTGCTTGTTTATTGATGGTCCAGTAAAAGAACCCTTGGAGTTATCACTTTTATTTCGTTTAGAAAATTTTAACTGTAGTCTAAACATCATCCCTCATTCTTCAGGAAAGACTGTTTAGTTTCATCAGAACCCTTGCTTTTAGACTAGGAAATCAGGTTCCAAATTTTAATATCTTATTATTTAATTCCCAAATTTGAATTATAAGACCAAGTTCTAATTTGATAAATAAATCGTAAATTCAGCTCCAATGCTGTTATTATCTTGA
Source organism: Pteropus alecto (assembly GCF_000325575.1). Lineage (NCBI taxonomy): Eukaryota > Metazoa > Chordata > Mammalia > Chiroptera > Pteropodidae > Pteropus > Pteropus alecto. The sequence goes on from NW_006430061.1 coordinate 1,616,537, forward strand.
TATTTAAATTGGTGCTGAAACAAAAAACTGAAGACTGATTTCTGAGTTTTCGAGAAATAAAGCTGGTGCAGTCATTGCCCTCATATTATGACCTATAATTAACTGCATTTCGATATCTGATTTCTGAAGGTGGAGATGACAAACCTTTTATTTTTTCTAACGAATGACAACGAATACAAAGCTCTACCTCAAATATACTTTAGATGGAAATATTTCAAATTTGTGCCAATTAAGGTCAGCCGTGACAAAAAATTTTTTTCCATTCGTGGACACAGTGGAAGGGAATAAAAGCACTTGCACCCATCCGCCTGTTTGCCGGCTCTCTGATGACAAACAGCCGGTACATGGCAAACACATATCTCATTTACATCACATGCATAATGTACTCTATCTGGGATATTAGCTTCTCGGGGCTGGCAGTGTCGCCTAACACACACAGTGATCAGCACATTTTTTGAGGCTGCAATAATCAGAGGAATGCAGCGGTGATGTGGGAACAAGACGAAATAACATGACATAATGATGTACCCATCATTGTTCTGTTGTCATCCTTCCTAACCAGTTTGGTTTCCCTCAGAGCCTAACAAAAGGGTCATGAATTTAATAGAGTAGAACATAAAACTGGGTGCAAGAGTAATGCATCTATTCCTGAGCTTCATGTTCAGAGAAAAAGGGAAAATATTGAGTACATACGGTACGAACTGCCCTGAAAGCTTTGCGGGTCTATGCATATGCTTATATAATCTTCAAAGAAGATGTGTAGTCTTTTGCAAATGTGTTAGCCTCTTTTAATCTCAAATAAGCATTTATATACAAAAAAAAAAGGTCAGGAAATTAACTAAATCTTCAAAAATATGCAAAACATAAGTTTCTAATAAAATATTGTCTGCTATGTTAATAGCCTGCTATTTACAAAATTTATTCTTAGTATATTAACCTCTTCATGGTTTTCACACATTTCCTGAAAGATAATAATCTCATAGCAGTTTTCACCCATTTGTTCCAGATTTTAGCAAGAGTTCAACCCTGCATTTTACAAAGCAGTTTGCATGTTCCTGTTCTTTAACAGTTTGCAGTATTCCCAAATAACTCTTACACATGAGTTCAATAAATAATTGGAAGCCCAGATGTTTGAAACGGATATAGCAGATATACTGTAGCTGTATTTTAAATACAGCTACTTTCCCTTTGTCCTCTCATCAACTTCACAGCATCACACCCTGCCATTTTCAGTTCTCTTCTAATTAAACCTAGATGAGCATTTGGCTTGTACGTGTTCCCACACGTGCCCCTCTCAAATGCAGTATGTGGAGGCATCCTGTGTTGTTGTTGCTGACTTGAGACATTCCTCCAAGGAGGAATTTTAATTCTTCAAACTTAACTATAGCATTCTTTGTCCCTTCAGTTCACCTCCTCGTAAGGAAATTGTGCATTTTGAGACTCAATTTACCACTTCACATAGCTAATAACGAAAAATTCTGTGTAAGCTGTCTTCTTTGACTGAGCCTCACTCATTTTTCTGTGTCTCTGTGTAGCACCACTAAAGCAGGTTCGTGTTCAGTGTTTAATAAATATATTTTTTAAATGTTAGGTATCGGTAAAAACTAAGAACATTCTTGGACTTGGTTTTAAAATATAGCTGTCTGATTCTCAGGAACTGAGAGAAACATGAGGAAAATTCTAATTTTATTTAAAACAGCTTTAGGTTACTAAGTTTAAATTTTGTTGCTATTATACATCTTTCTCCCTGTGCAGTTTTTCATTGTATAGCTAAAATTAATTCTTTCTAACCTATATATCTTGTTTCTCTCTCTTTGAAATAATTACACTAATTCCTGAAAAGTGCTGTGACATTATCAGAGAAAAGTTGTTGTTTTATTTTTTTTAAGAGATAGAAGAGTATTATGGCTACATTTGGGAATTTTTAATTTGTATCTTATTTAGTCTGGTGTGCAATGTGACACCAGTTAATTGTATGTTATTTCGTGGTAACTACATGTTAACTCTGTTGGAAGTAATGGTAATTATACTGTAATTGATATCAGTTCTCCCACATCTTTGGAAAACCGTACAATTAACACATATCGCCACAGTTGGACACTATCTTTTGTCCTTTGTAATGTTGCCATGTTGGAGTACTATTTTGAATAGGGTCCTAAATATTTTCTTCTTTTTTAAAACTCGTTTTTAAAATGACAATTTTAAAATAATTTTTTAATTTTCATGAAATGAGTTTCTGAATTTTTTTTTTAATTAAGTTTATTGGGGTAACATTGGTTAATACTAGTTTCTAAATTTCAATTTTACTTAATATTAAAGAAAGCTTCTTCCACAAATAATCAGACATAGTCCTGGGTTATTTTTATTTTCATTTTTTATTTCACAAGTCATTTGTGACTTCCCTTCACCTTATTAGTACTTCCGGTTTCCTAGAGCAGGATAACAGTACAATATGCAAAATCTTGACACGTAGGAGTTAGTTTATTTCTGAAGAGAGGTCCTCTTCTTACTAGCAATTTTTGCGTTTATGTTACTTTGCTTTCAGACAAAAAGGGGTGTGTTCTGTGCTAGTGTCACCATAATGGATTCCAAACCAAGGACATAGAACCATATTTACGTACTTTAGATTTAAATGTTTTCCCTCTAATTTTGCCTGCCTCTGTCCTTTGCCTTCCCCTGCCTTTGTATCCCTTCCCTTCTATCACTTTTGCTATGGGAGAGATGGAATTTCAGAATAAATGCTTTAGCAAATAAATGCTTTTTGGCTAAGTGTCACCATGATTTGGTAGGCTTGTTTAATAACTGGATTATCTTTGAGCAGTTTCCTCAAGAATATGAATATTTGCTCAAAAATTTCTTACGATGTGGCAAAGAGTTTTTACTAGTGTGTACTGCAGTCTAGGTCTCAGGAGCAAAACAGTTGTGTATCATAGAATCATAAGATTTCAGATCTGGAAGAAACTGTAGAGATAAGTTAGTTCAGCTTCTACATTTTGCAGGTGAAATAATCAGGGACTAGCACAGTTTGTAAGCGGCACGTGTGATGCAGAGTGGTTCAGTGGCAGGAGCAGGAGACTGGGAATCTAGAGACTAAGAGACATATTTTAGATCTGTTACTGGTGGGCTGTGGGACTTTGGGTGAGTGTCCTAATCTCTGTGCTCTGAACGAAGAAGCCCTTACAGTTTCTTCTAGCACTAAAGCTTTCTCATGTCCTCTATTTTTCTTTTTAAGATATATGCCATTTTTTGTCATATACACATTTCTTTAAATTATAGCAAAATTTCTTAGGAGATGTGATATGTTTGTATATCTCAAAAATTAAAACAAATGCTTGGTGGTAAGACCTTACATTTTTTCCATTTTTTGTGTTTATGTTTTGAGGGGAAAAACAATCTTTAAGTCTATCTGTTTGACAGCTGAAATTGAAAGAGAAGGTATATATTTTAAGAAAATGTTCATTCCTGGTTTATATAGCTTTGAAGTCTTTAACTTGAATAAACTGTACCTGTTTCCACAAACAATATTAGAAAGTACATACTGTAAATTAAATAGGTATCTGAAATCAAGTACCTAGATTTTGAACAAATAGAATTCCCAGAACAATTTTTTGGACAAAGACATTTGCTTAGCCGGTCATTAATTTTATTGTGACACTCTGTTCATATGATAAATGTTAGAATAATAAAGTTTTGCCAGTGGTTTAAGTGCAGATAAAATTTGCCAGTTTTTAAATCACGTTCAGTTTTAATAGGAGATTGTATAATTTTACAATAGAATTTTGTGAATTTATTATTAAAACAAATACTTAATCAGAGCATATTTGGGAACAAATATGCATCATGCCTCTGTACACAAATAAAAAGTTGGAAACCACATATAAGTAGAAGTTGAGCTGCCACACAACTGGATTTACTTAAATCTGAACAGTTTATAACTCGACTTGGGAGTTGCAAACTTATAAATAACCTTGCAATTGGTTAAAACCATATTAAAACCATATGAATGAGACAGAAACATTTGGTTAAAGGGGTTCAGTAACCACTATAATCCTGATGAAACCAATTTAACTCAGTGGCTCTCAAGAGTATAAGGGTCTCGTATCTTCAGGGTTAATGCTACTTTATCATTTATCATCTGATGATTGGTGACAAGAGTCTAAGTGTATGTTACAGGAGATACGCAGGATTCTGTCCTTGCCAGGGTTGTGGAGAGAGAACTTGCTGAGTTTGGTGACTCTTAAAATCCTGAGGGAAACATGTTATACATCATTTGAGACTGTTTTTGTAAGCTCCATAAAACACATCCATAAGAAGCTCTGCAGATATTAGTTAATTTCATCAGGCATGTGTGGCATGCTCTTATGTGCTTATAGGGCACAGTCCTAGCTGGAGATAGAAAGGATTGGGAGACACTTTTCCTCTCCCAAGGAGCTTATGGTCCAGTGGCATATATCAGCATCCTGAGAGGAGATCTGAACAGCTTATATCAGTCTTTACTGATTCTATGTCTTGCCTCAAGATGAAGCTTCTGGAATTTTAAAAACTTCTTTGCCAAGCCCTTATATGTTTTCCTTCCCTTTTAGGGAAAACTTTCTCTTTTGAAGAATCCTAGATGGATAATTAGATAGGTAGGTAGGTAGGTAGATAGATAGATAGATAGATAGATAGATAGATAGATAGATAGATAGATAGATAGATAGATACAGTTCTCAACAGTTAAAACCATTGCTGGATCCTAATGGAAAAAGCTTCCAGAGGATTGTTTCTGAAGCTAGTGGGACCTCTTATTTAAAATTTATGGCCTTATTAATTGATGTTTTTTCTCTACTGACAAGAACCTTTTATGACTAAGGAGGCAGAAGTCGCCATTGTGTTAGTTTGCTATGGCTGCCATAGCAAAATACTACAGACTGAGTGGTTCAAACAACAGAGATGCTTTTCCTCACAATTCCAAAGGCTGGAAATCCAAGCTCAATCACCTTCTTGCTATGTCCTCACGTAGTCTTTCCTCTGTGAGCACGCATCTCGGATATCTCTCTCTCTCTCTATCCTAATCTCCTCTTATAAAGACAGTAGTCAGATAGGTTTAGGGCCAACCCTAAGGGCTTTGTTTTAATTCAGTTACCTTTTAAAAGGCTCTATCTACAAACATATTTACATGGGCTTAGGTACTAGGGGTTAGAGCTTTGACATATGAATTTTAAGAAGACACAATCCAGCCCCTAACAGCCATCTTTGCTTAGCTTGGATATTCTCAAACTCATGAGAAATTGTTTTTTAGGGGGATTATAGTACCTAAGGAACCCCCTTGACCAAATGCTTTATGTCTCTGTCCATGTGGTTTTATCTGGATTATCTTCCCTGAGATGTTCTTATTTCTCTAGAAAAGTTGAACTGAAATTAATATGATTTTACAGTTTATTCTATCATCCTTTTATAAGATATTGGCATTATTAATTAATTCAAAGAATAAATTGCTAATGATAGATCACTATCATAAAAGAATATTGGAGGTGGTGGTGGTGGTTGAGATTTTAGGAAAGATTCTTGTTAGAGCCATTTCAAACAATGGTAACTAGGCAGACTTCCTGTATCTAGGTATTAGGCCAAACTTGACCAGGAGAGTACTCTATTCAACTGATTTACATACCTTCTTTTATATTTATGTACCTTTTAACCATCTATCTCTCACTGTTTTTAAAAAAAAGATCTGAAATTAATTTCATTTAAAAGTAAAATTAAAAGAAGAAAGGGAAATAATTTTATCAGGATTATCAGGATTTAGTAATCAAAGTGCCTAGTATGTGCCAATATCATTAGAGGCACTGATGATATATAGATAATAAGACATGGACACCATACCTTCAGGAATAAGTTGGGGAGATGTAAACAGACATATAAATGTATAATCGTAAAACATTTTTCTATAGGCATGGTGTGTGATGGAATATAAGAGAGGGTGCTAATTTCTGCCTGGATCTGGTAGAGAGCAGTCAACAAAAGATTTTGTCCAGATAGAGTGCTTTAATTAGGCCTAGAAAGGACTAATGATGTATCTGTGAAGGAAAGGCATTCTAGAAAGAGTGAATGGTATATGCAAATACACAAGAACATGATAGCTTGTTCAGGAAACTTTAAGAAGTTTCATCTTATTGGAACAGAATATAAACTAGAACAAGTAGGACATAAACCTGATGAGGAGAGCAGGAGCCAGATCATAAAAGGTTATACTAACTAGAGAGAAGTTTGTTTTCCTTATACAGATAATGCGGACCTTTTGATGGTTTATATGTAGAGAATAATGAGATCTAGATACCATATGGTTAGTTATATTGAAATTTAAATTTAGTTCTGAGATCTTTAGCAACCAATACAAAAAAGAAATCATCTTTAGTTATATAGTTGCATCATTGATTCAGAAGTATGGACATGTTGGCCTTTAGATCAGGACACTATGTTTATTAGGGTTTAGCTTGGAAACATTCAGCAAACACTAAATAATATTTTTAATAGAAGGGATGTTTTATGTGAGTTGTTTTATTTTTACAAAGCACTCACTCACACATATAATCTCTTATTTAATCATCGCTATTTAATCATCATTTTATATTCCATTTTACAAGTGAGAAAACAGGCTCAGAGAGATTACATGGTAATTAAGTTGTAGAGCTATGGTTCTAGATTCACCTCAGCACAAATACCAATGTAAATTTTGGTTAAGTGACTTAAATAAAATATTTAAAAAATTTTTTCGAGCCTCACATTCTTCCCTTGTAAAATTGATAGCAATAGCAATGTTTTCTTTGTAGTATTGGTGTGAGGGTTAAAGGAAACACTCATTGGAAAGAGCCTCGCACTTAGTGTACCATCAGTAAGTGACGCTCTTTCCTACTTCCACTCAGTTCCATATATCTGTGCCACGAAAGCAAACGCAGTTGGAAAACTTAGGCTTTAACTAATTCATGAGTCCTAGCACAATTTCTTTATTTTGCATTTGTGTCCACAAATACTTGAAGGTTTTTACAAGGCCACATAATTGATTTACTCACATAAATCCAAAACACCCTGCACAAGTTAATGTCCCAAAGGAGTAAGAATTACCAACTTTCTAATATTTCCAGTCAATAGAAGAGATGTTTAGACTCAGTCCTCCACACTGTGTTGGTGATGTCTCTTTTGGCAATAATAATTAAAGCAAGGAAATCCAGAAAAATATCTTTATTTTTATGAGTCTTTATTATCACAATTACTGACTCTGGGACCATCAAAATATCACTATGAAATTAAGACCTAGTACCTCCAAATAAACTCCTTCCAAAAAAAGAATCACCTTTTTAAAAAAGCATATGTGTTTACTTTCCATTGTTGAGCCTATATTTACATTTTTGATCCTTCATTACATTACTAAGTGTACAATAAAGGAAATAAAATAAAAGGGTAATATTAATATTTTTCATATTAAGTTCCACGATCAAATTGTAGTATTCTATTGTGTTCTTCTAAACTTGCTTATTTCCCTCTTTTATAAAATATTTAAGATATTTTTCTGGATTTCCTTGCTTTAATTATTATTGCCAAAAGAGACATCACCAACACAGTGTGGAGGACTGAGTCTAAACATCTCTTCTATTGACTGGAAATATTAGAAAGTTGGTAATTCTTACTCCTTTGGGACATTAACTTGTGCAGGGTGTTTTGGATTTATGTGAGTAAATCAATTATGTGGCCTTGTAAAAACCTGCAAATACTCGTGAACACTAATGCTAAATGCTTTGAAAGATACATGGAAAAGGTGTAAGACACAATCCCTCACTTTAAAAAATCTTTTGATGTTGTTGGAGGAGACTTGGAGGTACACATGAACCAAAGTTCAATGCTTTAATATAATATATAGCTGTGACTAATTATATAGGGCAATCTAAGGATTTTTTTTTGTATTAGAGAATAGGTCGATCAGAGCGGTTATAAAGTTCATGGACAATTTGGGTTTTTCCGTATAAATAAAACTTGGTAAAGAAGAGGACAGACGAAAGCATTATCCTAGCAGCTATGAGGAAGAGGAAGCAGGTGTGATCATGGTATTATTATGGGAAGGCGAATTACTGTTCACCCAGAACAGAGGATGGGAGAGTTGTAGAAGATCAAGTTTAAAAAGATGTGTGGAAAGCAGTGTATGAAGGATACTGAAAGCCAAGTAGAGGAGTTTAGATGAAATGCAATAGAAAATAGGAAGCCACGGGAAGTTTTAAATCAGAGACATGGAATCCTGTGAGCAGTGTGAGTAGACAGACTGGGAGGGAAGTGAGTTATCAAGGATCAAGCAGACCAGAAAGGAGGCTGCGGCAGTGATCTAGCCATGCAGGCATGAGGGCATGTTCTGGAGTAGTCACTGATGACGGAATGCCATGGAGGAGAAGGACCAGTTCCAGGGGCCTTTTAAGGAAGAATCAGCAAGCCTGGATGATTAATTGGGCATGGAGGGGCAAGGAAAGCCATCCCACAAATAATGCTAAGGGGAAAGATGCTTTTGCAGGGAAGTCTTACTTTTAGTGTAGGAGTTTTCCTGGGTTGGAGAAACACTAAAGCTTGTAGCTGAGATGAAATGGCAGGACTTCTTTTGGGTAGTACTTAACAACTTAGAGAAAGATGAAACTGAGAGTAGATAATATCTCAGAATATTGTGGGTGGCCTTAGAGAATTTTTATTCATAATGCATGTGTTTGTTATTTCTCTCAGAAATCCTTGCTTCAGAAATACACAAAAACATGACTAGTGGTGCTGCAGTATTAACTTATCCTGTAAATTTTCTTATTATTACAAATTTGAAAGATTTTAAAAAGTTTTTAATTTTAGATATGTATTTTAAGATATAACAACAAAATTCTTATGTACTTAAAGAAATTCATGCCAAAACTCCCATGTAAGTGATAGGTGGTTCTAAATTACATGATTATATGAGCATAACATTTTCTATTTACTATCCTCTATATACTATACAGAAATAATATGTAACATGTATATATTTGTATAAAATATTATATTTGTATAAAATATATATTATTTGTATAACATGTATATACACATTCTATAAACAACATTTGAGAGCCAGTGTAGAGTACACTCATTATAATATATTTTTCATGTGAAAGTAACATGAGATAATTATTTTTTACCCATTTTCTCTGCAATATAGGTAATGGCCCTATAGGTGTATGTTCTGTGTCTGTTATGAATGACCTCATATTCATACATTTTTTAGAAATAAGCTTTGAATAAAGGTTAGTAAAGTGCCTCTCATTTAAAGCATTGTAATAAAATGTATCACATCATTGTCCAGCCATGTCTACCTGTCAGGTGAAATACATTTGTTTGTAAGGCAACAAACAAAAAACATCTACATTTTACAATTTTACATTTTCTTCAGTTTGTAGAAAAGGGGACCACGATGAAATAATTTGAGGTATGGTGTAGGCTGGCCAGTCTCGGTAATCCAGACGGTAGGGTGCCCAGCACATCATTACATCTCTTGTGTTGTTTTTCAGGAGATGGCTACAATCAGTCATCTCACATATGGTTTGAAAAAGGCTTGTCTCGCTGGCAAGCAAACTGTTATTTAAGTACACAATCCACTCTACTACTGAAACAGTTTTGCCAAACTTATCCAAGTATTCTAACATGCTTAAAGATGGTATAAATATCATTTATTGCTAGCAGTTTTCTTCAGACTATATGGAATGTCTTCCTGCTGCCTGATCTAAGTGTCCCAGTTTACATTATGGCCTTTACTGCCTCTGTTTGATGGAGTGATCAGTAAAAATTTAATGACACTATAAAATAATAAAAATGTCATTAATTTACCACGGATCTCGGATGCAGTGGTTGTAAAGTTACATTAATAAACAGAATATTTTTTACAACAAAAAGCATTGTTACGTGGGAACGTATAAATAACACACATAAATTTAAGAGCAATTTTACTGTTAGCACACACATTATTATGGAATAGCCAATAAGTGTATAAAACATAGTATATAAAATTTTATTAAAATATACTGTGCACATCAAAAATTCAGCTTTTATCTAAGTGCAAAGAAAAGCCATTATTGCGTGCTTACTGTTTCATTGCTGTTTCCCCATATCACAATTTTACATTTGTTGCCAGTAAGAGGAAGTCGATTTTTTTCTCCCTGGATAGAAACAAACCTCTGTTCTTTTACTTACCCCAAATCCATTCTCTCTCCACCAGTGCAAAGACAAAATTGATTAATCTTGCCATGGTAGGAAAGGAAAAGTTGCTAATTTAATGCAAAGTTAAAAATAATGCCTAAGGAGTTGAATGGTTTGTTCAGTGACTCTGGAAATAAGGGATAATAATGCAGCAGTCTATCTGTCATCAGTGAGGCTGCCCCGTCATTGACTCCGATAATATGTGAAGATGCTGGATGCCACCGCCTTGTGGCTTTGTAACATTTAACATTCATCAGCTCTCAGTAAAGGGGGCTTTATCATTTAAATATCTTTATTTAATATGCAACGTCTACCTCATACATCATAATTTCAATGCACTTAGAGAGTCAACAGTCGTACAACACAGCAGAGCTGACTTTAATTTTTTTTCAATAACTTTTGTGTTGCCTGCATGTTTGTGACTGACAACGTATAAGTAAGGGTCTGATCACATCACTGCATCTAAAATGCACATTTCACTATCAACACAAAGATTGGGGAAATTTTCTGGGAGGCCGAGATTAAATTAACGTTGAGGTAGTTTGCTTACATCGCCAAAATATCTTATTTGGGAGCTTCGCGCAGTGTGAAAGCTAGCGCAAGTGCGTGGAAGAATTTGGAGTTAGGAACTTGCCACCCACAGTCTATATTTGTCTCATATAGGGGCATACGCATTGGCACTTAATGGCTAGAAGTTGAAGTCTCTTGTAACTAAAGTATCTTTGAATTTCTCTCTGTGCCCATGTCCACATCCTGTATTTACTAGGCTCATGTTCAACCTCACTAGTAAAATCTTTGCTTTGCTCAGCTGTCCGGAGCTAACTTGTAGATAGCAGGCTCTCTTATCTTATGATTATGTGGCTGGCAAATAAATATTCTGAGCTATTCTTTGAAGAAAAGAAAGAAATCTTCTGGGAGAGTAGGTAAAAATTTATATGAAAGGGCATGGCTTTGCAGGGCCCTTCTTTAATTTCAAACAGAAGTGCTTAATATTACTGAATATAAAATGCAGTCCGCTGCCCAAAACAATTTTTGTTATTGATTTATTTTCTGCCTCTTTAACAAGTGTTTCATGGGATATTCTTCCTTGATTTCTACTCTGTCAAAATATTGACATTTTATAAGGAAAGTATCTCTGCAGAAGAATTTGTTTCAATGAAGTTAGAAAATTGTACGACTTCAAAGACACTGTGAATGTGTTGTTGAATGTTCTGAATGTTTTTTGTTATGATTAAAAACAAGCCGATACTACTGAATTGTGAGTGCACTTCATTTTTTATAAAAGAAAAGATATTATCATCATGTAAGCTTTGTTGTCTTAGGATTTTACAAACCATGGCATGTAATTTTCCCTCTTCTCCTTCCTTGTCAAAATATTGATATTCTTTCAGGAACTTTATTATTATTTTTTTTACTGAGAATATTTTCCAGTAAAATCAAAGAGAATGAATGACTAGAAAGATACTTGAAATATGCATATTGATAGGTAGCGCGGTCTGTTGATTTTCAGAGAAAGTTGTTTTTCCCCCCATGAAAATACAGTTAAAGGTTCTTCTTCCAAGAAGATTGCAGGTGTCACATCAAAACTCCTTTTGCATTTAACATAGGGAAAGCATTCACATGCAAATATTTGAAATGCGAAACAATGTGATAAAACAAAGGTTGAATATTTTGCTTTCCCTGTTGCTACTCATCTTCACTTTCATTCTTTTTCTTTACATCATGACAGCCAAAGGTGCTACTCAAAAATAGAAATTGGCTGAATAAAAGCATTTGTCCTCCCTCCAACTATGTGTGAAACTCTCACATGGCTGGGGGTTGCTTTTTGTTGTGGCCTGCATCTGGATTAATTTGTTCTTGTGCAGCAGTGTTTTCACATAAGAAGATATTGGGGAACCATACCTAATTTGCGTTTTATTTTCTGTTTTTTATAAGTGTTGTATTTCAGAGGTTTCCCACATACTGCATTGTAACTAGTTAGTGTTACCCGGTTGGGGAAATTCATGACTGTAATTTCGTTGCAAATCTTTCATAGAAATGGTGCTAGATTAAAGCAAGGTTTAAGCTGTGTTTTTTTCCAACACAGATTTCAACATATTCCACGATGAAGGGGAACTAGAAGACTTCCTGCACAATTTGACTGATGGGAATTAATTATAGAAATATAATGATATTCAAAAATAATCATATTAGAAAGCACAAATGTAGTGAGACTGTACAAATGAGACACAGCCTCTATCAAGTAATTGTATGTTTGCTCTTTAAGAATATTTCTAAGTTTCTAAACATCTTACAGAAGAGAACACTCAGAGTGTTTCCATCTAATGCCGAACATGCTCAGTACAGAACTAGGTCATTGAACAATAGACTGAACAGCAATCAGCACTCTACTGCTGCATAATGCATTAAGTATAACATGCAGAAACCATTCCCGGAGCTGGGAGCTGCTATTTCATGTCTGTAAATTCAAGCTGACATGACATTTAATATTGTTTCATAGTAATGAACAACAAGGTTTCATTCATTCATAAGCACAACACAAAGCCAAGTTCGAGTCTGGAGAGTAGCGAGGAGGCGAGAAGGGGACACGCGCTGTGTTTCCACAGACAAGAACACCATATTAATGATGGCCAGTGATCCTCTGCTACTGAACCAGAGAGCTGCAGAGGGAGAGTTCGTTGTGATTTTTCAGACTCCTGCTTCTAGAAGGACTGGTTAACAAGTAAAACATCTTTGGGCTTTTCTCATACAGTGGCGGGCAAGAGTATTTAACTTTCTTGATTCAGTGGCTGGCTAGGAGTAAGGTCCTCCTTTTCGCCTCCCAGAAAGTTACCGTATAAACTCCTAGGCAAAATCATCGTGACAGTGCCATCGTCTAGTCCGTCTGCTTTGAAATGTTTGGTTTTGAAATCCTCTTGCATAAAACCCTGATTTGTATTTTCCCAGAAATACAAACTGTGATCCCTAAATGTGAAAACGCTTCTCCCGTTAAATAGCAGCACATATATTTTAATGGGAACAGCTCTTTCAAGTTTTGCACTTTTGGCTCAGACCTCTCAGTTGCATTCCTTTTAGATTGCTGGAGCAAATCCCACAGAGGAAAGGTGTGCAGTACTATGCGCTGGCCAGTTTCCTGCCACAGGCTTCCTTTCCTTACAGGTCCAGCACTGTCGGCACTGTCAGGGCCACAACCAGACTGCAGTGGAATCTTCCCGGGAAATTTTCTGAGTTCATGTTGAACAGAAATGATGTTTGTAAATCCAAATTTTGCCCATTAAGCAAGATAAAAATTTGAAGGACAAAGTGGCTGCTTCGATAGCTAGAATAAGCCTCTGATTATTCTTTCCTCTAGGAGAGAACACGCTTTGAGAACTTGGGGCCCCAGTTAACAGGAAAGTCAAGTGAAGATGGAAAGCTGGGCCCAGGTGTCATCGATCTTACTCGGCCAGAAGACGCAGAGGGTGAGTGGCTTTTCTGTAGCTCTTTTCTGCTGCTCTAAGTGTTTCTGAAGATGTGTCTGCATTAGATGTAGGCTCTTTGTGGTCTTTCTTTGGAGTACCAGCTTGATTTTCTTGGCAAAGCAGAGGAAATGTTAGTCTTCATTATATATTATAGTTGAGAACTTTGAGATGCAGCTAGGTCCTATATTACTGAACACATAGCACTCCAAGTACTTCAAGGTGTCATTTTAAAGTTTTAAAATAAAAGGACCCTCTGCATTCCAGTGAACAACAGAATTCTGTTTCAATCACTTTATTGCATTCTTGTTAAACACACGCGTGCGCGCGCACACACACACACACACACAATTTTTTAAAACGCCAAGTGATTCCCAGGTATAATCAAACCATTTTGAGAACTAAATGATGGTTTGAGCAGATCTAGCATAAAATTAATAATATCTTGGGCAAGGCCCAGCCTATGTCTGGGTGCTAACCATTACCAAAGTCTTTTGAAAGTCTGGATGGAAAGACCAGCTTCACAGCACTATCAATGCCTGTCCGCTCCTCTTCCCTTTTTGTTTGTTTGTTTAAATGCACAAGCAGCAAATCAGCAGAAATTGCTCCCCAGAGGCTGGGTACAATTTATGAGTTAGGTCAGCACGTCAGCAGTAATGTTGCCTGGTTATTTACTGTGTCATCACAGAGTAGGAGCTGGTTTTCCTCTTAGCATTTCCTTAAGCAGAATCCTTCCCACCACTCAGGAAAGATTAATTCGTTCTCTTGAGAGTAACATAATACTTCACCTATCTTGGGTCCCAGCTGAAGTCTTTCTTTAGCTTGAGGGGAAGAATCTAACTATTATCCCTTTTACTGGTAGGATTTCTTCCAGTACCCTAATCCCTTGAAAAAGCATTGAAGACATTTCATAGCAGCATCTGAACTGGGCATGGCTTCCAGTGGTAGCTCGGGGCCATCCCAAGCAGTTCGGAAATCTCTGGCATGAGTGCTAAGAGATGGGTAGTACCAGACGTTAGGAAGCACTTCAGAGTTTCCAGAAGGCCAGTTTTTCATAGCAGTAGGAAAGACTAATGTTCACTGATAGTCCTGGGGACAAGGTGTCAAAATAAACTCTGATTGGTATGCGTGTATGTGTGTATGGTGGGGCAGTGGGGGTGGCAGGGGTGGGGTTAGGGAAGAAGGAAAGTAAAAGAGGAAGAGAAGGAAGAAGGGAGGGATAAAGAGGACTCAAAACCAGAAATACACTCAGTCTTCTGTGAAAAATATGTGACCAAGAGCACAGTGACATTCACACTTTTACGGGCACGAAGAAATGCAGGCTCTTCTCTGGTGTAGAGTATCGTTCCTTGGCCTAGGGAGCCGATAGTCAGGTCTGGCCCATCTCACTTTGATGGAAAGGCTGTAGCGTAGAGTACCTAAATCTTTGACCATACACGATGACATAATATTTTTTTTTTTATCACTTTGGGGTATTTAGTCTGTTCATTTTTCAACAGACTAGGAGTTATAGAGTTCTTTCACCTTACCCTTATTGTAGCAATTTTCTTAATCTGTCATTTATCCTTCTTCATTTGGTTTTTCAACTGTATTATGGGTATAAATATAGTAACTTACCTCTCAGTAGTGCTAATAACCTAGTTGATATTATGTTCTTGGTAAGTTAAAAATCATGGTCAGAGTTATTAACTATTATGAAAGGAAAAAAATGAAAACTGAACTATAGAGAAACGTGTCATATAGGAATATTTTTGGAAATTCCATTCAATACCAGATTGTATGCAAACCAACTTCCTGGTTACTTTTTTGTGTAAGTGGGGAGGCAAACATTTATCAAGCACTTACATGCCCAAGAACTTGCTAATAAGCTTTTTACACACATTTTCTTATTTAAATCTTATACAGCTCTGCAGAGAAGGTACTGTTATTTGTTTTTTCCGTTTTATAGATGAGAAAATTAAGTCTGAGAGTAATTAAGTCACTTGCCACAGGTCATTTAGCTAGTAAGGGCAGAGCTGAGAGTTGATCCTGAGCAGCCTGGCTCCAGAACCCAAGCTCTTAAATACTGTGCTATACTGCATGCCCTGTATATACAGATGAATATGTGATGCGTTTAGTTTTATGAACAAATTTCTTGTGACCTTCCTCAGAATGGCCCATTTCCTCTCCTCTAAATATAGCAAGTCACGCCGTACACCAGCTCTCGTGTTACTCTGTCACACATAGCAGCAATGCCTGATGAGTGTAACAGTAGAAGGGCTGGAGTGGGCCAGGAGCTTAAGAGGCGTGTGAAAACCTCCCTTCAGAAGCTTGCCCAGAGTTGCCATTGAGACCTCGTGTGCTTTGGGCAACTGTGAGTTCATGAATGGAGTCAAGTTACATGCTCTAATACCGACAGAAGTGCAACGCCTTTGTGGAGACTGCTGGGATGGGTAGCAGCCTTCTGCTGACTTCGGGATATTTCCTGGCATCTGTTCAAGTGTGAGCTGATTGCAAAGCCTGCTGGAGTTTACAGTTCATATTAAAGTCAGAGTAGATAACAGGTATACATAATACTTGCTCCAC
Source organism: Pteropus alecto (assembly GCF_000325575.1). Lineage (NCBI taxonomy): Eukaryota > Metazoa > Chordata > Mammalia > Chiroptera > Pteropodidae > Pteropus > Pteropus alecto. The sequence continues at coordinate 1,632,787 of NW_006430061.1, forward strand.
TTTGCTCCTTTCCCTTAACGGGAAGCATAAGAAGGGACTGAAATGAAGGAATAACTAAAAAATTTATAAACTCCTTCTGTCATTTCATAGTCTTAAAAAACAAACAAACAGACAGACAAACAAACAAACATTTTTGAGTGCATATTGTGTGCCAGTCTCTGAAGTAGACACTGGATAAACCAAAGGAAGCAAAACAGATATGTTCTTGACCTCCTGGGATGTAAAATTTAGTGAAAGAAGGCAGAAGATGACAAGGAAAGTGCATAAATATATACAGACAGATGGAGATAATTATCACTGATAAAAGTGTTAAAAAGATCAAGACTTCTTTGTGCCCCAGAGAGATTCAGAGTGAAACTAGTTAGGTAAGCTAAATGACAGGTGAGTCTGTGGCTCTAGCTCAGGATGTTATTCTTTCTCAGTCCATACATAATCATCTCTATGTTTCCTCTGGCTTTGGAACAGTAAAAATTACATTTTTTTCTAGCTTTATTAACATATGATTGATATATAACACTGTAAATTTAAGGTGTACTATGTGATGATTTGGTACAGGTATATTAGAAAACAATTACCACAGGTTGATCAACACATGTATCACCTCGCATAATTACATTTTTTGGTGAGAAAATATAAGATCTTCTCTCTTGGAAACTTTCATATATACAATACAGTTTTATTAACTACAGTCACCATGCTATACATTAGATCTCCAGGGATTATCATTTTATAACTGAAAGTTCGTACCCTTTCACCAACATCTCTCCACTTTTCCCACCTCCTAGTCCCTGGCTACCACCATTCCACTGTTTCTTTGAGTTCAGACTTTTTTAGATTCCACATATAAGTGAGATCATACAGTATCTATCTTTCTCTGTCTGACTTATTTCACTCAGCATAATGCCTTCAAGGTCTACCCACATTGTTGCAAATGGTAAGATTTCCTTTTTTATGTATGAAAAACATTCCATTGTATATATATATATATCACATTTTCTTTATCCATTCATCTGCCAATGTACACTTAAGTTGTTTCCATGTCTTGGTGATTGTGAATAATGCACACTAGCAATTTTAAGGGGCTTCGCCCTCACCCAACTTCTATCCCATCCTCCTGTGGGGCTTCTAAGGTAACTAAAGTATGTCAGCCCAGGAGACCAGGCCCTGGTCCAGTCAGGCTTCCCTGGAAATTGTGTGCCAGTCATGGAAATGCCAATATCACTTAGTAAGCAGCTTGTAGATCTGCTTCATAGCTCTGAGCATGGAAGCAGCACGGGAAAGGTCACCAAAACAGGCAGCTGTGCATGTGTATTAACCACTCATCAAAATCAAATGACAAAACCATAAGCCAGGAAAACAGAAATTAAAAATATAAAAGGCAAATGCCTTCAAAATTTTATTTTTAAAGTCCAGCTGTTATTTGGCTTGAATATGACAAGACAGCATTTCTTGTTCACCATGATATTTATAAAACTACAAATTCATTGGTGCTGAGGGCTTAGGAAACACGTTTAAGGTCTTGTTATTCTTTGAAGCAGTTGAAATCTTAATATGTATTGAGCACACAAAATTTGTTAGCTCCTATATAGGACATGTAAGGAAGAGAAGACTCGATTAGTTGAGTCTGTCATCATGTATTAAGAATGACAAACAGCTGTTTAACTTTTTATGGACTTTTCATACGGCATTTCCCCTCTCCTCGTTCTCCTTAGGCAAAAGTGCTATTCTCATCCAAACTCTCCTAATTTCAAGGTTACAAAGTGTGGTAGAAAAGGCTCTGGTCTGATTATTGGGAGATTTGGTTAAAGTTCTTTTGCTAAATGATGGCAACCAAGTGACTCATTCCTCAGGGTTTAAGTTTTTTTGTTTGTTTTGTTTTTATCTTTTGAAAGAAGTATGTTAAATTCCATTATCTCTAAGGTCCCTTCCAAATCCAAAATTGTTATTAGGGTCTTCATAAAACAAACAATGAAGGGTTCAAGGTCCACCCACATTGTTGCAAATGGAGTATGTTTCGTATAAGAAAGAGTGATCTTTCTGCAATAGCTTCCACTTAGTTTTTTTCAGAGAAATAAAAGAGGAAATCAATACCTTTGAAAGTGTATCTGTGCCACTTGCTGAATCAAGTTTTCAAGTTCCTTGAGCTTTTCTTTTTGTGAATGAGAAGAGGGCTCCAGTAGCATTTCCTCAATACCTTTCACAGACAGGCCTCCTCCTCTTCCTCTCGCTCCTTCTCTTCCCCCAGCAATAATAGTGTGGCTTGTCTGCATTGTATTATTCTTTCTACTCTGTTTCTTCTCTGTCTCATGCCTGGTGTTTCTAAAATGGGTACTTTTCATTTTCCTTCCTTTCCTTTTTCTTTTCTTTCTTTTTATCTTTTTTTCTTTTTCTTTTTCTTTGCAGGATAGTTTGGATAAGAAAACATTCTTTTAACACCTACGTTAATTCTCAAATTCAGTTATCGTGTCCCAGCTTCGGAGGGAGGCTGAACCTCATTTTGATGTGGGAGATAATGGAATATGAGCTGTGAAAGGGATGAGCTCTGAAAAGGATTATCGTTGTCCAGACTTTTGGGCCCTGGGTTGGAACTGTAATCATGTGCTGTCCTCCATGTATTAAAAACTTGCATTGATTTGAATGGAAATAGATATGGTACCAAGAATAGCCCCTGTTGCTCTCAGATTCTCAGATTTGCTTAGAAGGGTTTTATAGATTTGTACTGAATTTGTGAATTGAATCTTAGCCAAGATGGACTTAACCCTCTGAAAGCTTCGTGTGTGTGTGTGTGTGTGTGTGTGTGTGTGTGTCTGATTGCTTCGAAGTTTTATATCTCAGGATAGCTTTATTACTGTGAACTTAAACTCTGTTTACAGATAAATAACAGAGACTGCAACTTTCCCCTTTTTTTCTTAAAAAGGCACTACTTAATATGAATGTCTTCTCTTAGAAATCCTGCTTACCCTTTAGTCTATACTCTGGACAATCTTTGAAGCCTTACTCATTCCCTTTCCCTTCCTGGATCCTTACTCCTGGTAGAAAAGGAAGATTGACTCATCGATACACAGCGCATTTAAGGCAGCAGAAGCAAACTCTAGTATAATCGGGGGTAGGATTTAAAGGCTACAACTACTTAAACTTTGGAGTATAAAGGTCATTATTAGCTCAAGCCCACCAGGATACAGTATTTCATAATGCAACACGTAGATTCTTAGAATTGGGATAATGGAGAGACATCATCAAATTTACAATTCCAGCCAAGAAATCCTTTCTTATATCCCTGACCAGTAGTTATCTCACTTCTGTTCAAATGCCTCTAATAGTCTAATGACAGAATACTGACTACTTCTTGAAAAGCTAATTCCAATTCTGATTCTTATTTGTTATTTATAGTCCAATTTTGACTCTGCCTCCTTGTTACTTCTACAAATTGCTTCTAGTCTGATTTCTGGATTCCAGTATAATAGAACTTACCATTTTTCCATGTGACACCCCTTCAGATCTTTGTTCAAGGACTAGAAGACTTAAATCCTAGTTGTTTCATCCTAAGCAAGTCACTTTCTTTCTCCGAATTTTCTCCTCTGGAAGTGAGGCAGTAGTCTGGGTGATTTTTAGCTGACAGATTTTTTTTTTTAACTTTCTTATTTTACTGCCATATAATTAAAATCATTCACCTTTAAATCAACTAGAACATAACAAGTATCAATTAGGGATCATACCATCTTTTAAATAAATAAAGTGAAGATAGAAATATATCAGGGATGAGATGTTTTTGCCCAAGAAGATTTCTAAGTACTAGAGTATATACCAGGAATAAAAGATGGGGAATTGTACATATTAAAAGAAAAGACCCAGGTAAATCAGCAGGGAGCACTAACCAGAGCTGTGCTGTGGGCTTATGGGTATGGCCTTCTGTAGCTCCCCAAACAGTGTTTCAGATGTATCAGAGAAATAAACAGGTAGAGTAGTCTCTATGGAACCAGCAGGCTGGGGTCTGAAGCCAGGATAGGTAGCCAGGGAGGCCCAAGCCATGGTGAAGACTGAGTAACAGCCACACAGGCTGGGAGATAAGCAGAGTTCACAAAGCCCTTGGCTCTGGACTAACTCCGCTGTATAAGTATCACAAAAATGTATTTTACTGTGGATATAAACAGTTTTAGAGGATCCTGTGCACCAGTTTATATCAGCACTATATATAAAGTGCAGCTCTCTTAAACAAGCAAATAAACTTCTCTTAAAGAAATATATTTGCTATGTCTTAAAAGCTCCCAAATAACTTCTAATGTTGGTAGAAAACAATTTCTATTGAACTCTCCAAGTGATGGATGGTCCTGATGGGGCAAGAGAGTGAAATGTCAAGATTCTTGTATAACACCATCCCCTAATATTCCATAAAGGGAACTCAACCTGCTTCTTAGAGTTGCTTAAGCTGGAAAGTTCAATCAAAGGCTCAGACTCCCATTAATGAGGAACCTAGCCCTGCCCATTAGCTGGTTTCCCCTTGAGCTGCCTTCTCTAAGTAGGTGCCAATGACAGTATATGTAATCAACACACACACACACACACACACACACACACACACACACACACACACGCAATCTATTCTCCAACTAAATATCCCCTTCCCTAGAGAAGAAATGCTTGTTTATGCCATTACATAGAAGTACTTCCCCATTTTGCTACAGCAACTGGGTGACAAAATATTAACACCATGTACCGTGAAAATTAGAGCCAAGACAAGAGCAGCCCAACATATGTTCCCACTGGAACTGCAAAATCGGTCCATGCGTCCTCAGCAGTGTGTATGTCCGCTTCACATATACCAATACATTAGAGTACACCCTAGCTGATAGAGATCTATCTCCATGTTTGGACTGACTGTATAGCTTTTGAGATGTGGACTTCCTCTAGTTCCTTGTCACAAAATCCTCCTCTCTTGGCAGCAAGAGCCACGTGACTTTCCATCTGCACACTATAGAATTCAGCCCAACCCTAGGCTGCTGGGATTTAAAGAGCACCTTGCCAATTTGGAGTGCTCTTTAAATTCTCTCTGCTTAAGGTCAGGATTGGATTTGAGACCAACCTTTTTTCCCCTTTCTTTTTACGTTCTGATAACCGTGCTTCTAACATATTCCAAAAAGTTGATAACCACCTAGCTCTCCCACATTTTGTTACTTTCTCTCTTTTTTCTTTAACTAAGATATTCTTATCTTTGAATATCTCCTTATAGATTCATTATCTCATTTTACTCTGCTCATCTATCACTGTTTGCTTGCACCCACTAGCTGCTGTTTTATATCCTTTAGAGGTTTTATACCTTTGTGGACTGAATCACCAGTTCTGATAACCAGGTTTTTTCAATCAGGATCAGATCCTATTCAGAGTTCCCCAATCTTCAGTTTTACTCACATGTTCAAGTTACAATTTACTAATTGTCTCTTATGTGCACAGCATTGTTATGGGCGTGGAGGAGAGGATTTTTTAAGAGAATGGACTACACTATATTCTCTAAGAGTTAGTAATGTATTTGGGATTATAATATTAGCCCATACAGAAAGCAAAGCAACCTAAAGTATTCTGTGTTCAAGCATATCATTAAAGAAACAGAAAAAGAGTGCTGTTTAGAAGAGGAAGCTACAGTGCTTTGTGGCCAGCAATGATTCTAGAGGGCCTGCTAGGAATATATCTGGAGATAAGTCTAGGTTTGGATGAGCAAAGAGAAGGGAAGAAGTTTTAGTTGAGAGAATAATCCCAGCAGACACAGAAACAGTAAAGCATACAGGCATTCATAAGAAAGTTCCAGAAGAGAAGAGAAACATTTCTCATCTTTGTGTCCTCCACCAAGCCCAATACAAAGCCTTGCACATATTTGTACTCAGTATATATTTGTTGAACTGACTATGCTATAGAAATAGCTGAGTTCCATGTTGTAAAGGGCCTTGAATGTTAAGCTGAGGAATTTGGACTTTGCCACCAAATAAGCAGCCATTAACCCTTAATTATTCAAGACTGACCTAGATTATAGAGGTTAGAAATAATGGAAAAGCAGCAGTTAAGTTGGTCTTGGAGATCTGTCAGTCTCTATTCCTCTGTTCTCTTTAATATCCTTTCAGAGGGAACATTCAATGGGTGTCTTTTTATATTATATCATGAAAGAGCTGTATAGGTGTTAGGAGAGTTTTTATATTAAAAATACCTCCTTTCTTCCAGGGTATGTTACTCATTTAAGTATGATTTTACTTTGTCTGCTGTGACTGATTGATGCCTTCCAGATCAGTCCTGTTGTACTTTTGCCTTTCGCTAGTGGAGAGTGATTTTTTTTTCAATTGTTTTTGTTCATTGGATACTTACCTTGAGACGTGTTGCCCCAAATTAGGTCATGGTAAAAGAGGAAAGAGACTGTAAAAACCCATTGGCATTTGCATTACACTGTAGACTGTTGCATTTAGGAGTGGGCTGTAACTCTGAACTAAAACTTTAATATCCCATGTCTCAGCCCTGGACAGAAGAATTTCATAAGCAATAAATTTCATAAGCAATATATTCAACCATTTAAAATTTATACTAAAAATACAAATTGCAGCTTAATGCAGTAAGAAAAATGGCAGAGAAATCACTTCATGCTGCTTCAATATAAGCTCACTTTTCACTGGGAAGGTCGATCCTGCATAAGGACAAAATGAAAAAGGCTAATAGCTACTACATGCAGCAGAGTCACAGAACTGTTAGTGGGGGAGAAAGAAAAAACAACTGTCAAACATCCCTGAAACTTCCTTGCCCTCCATTTGTTATAGTCTCATAGTCAATAATTCTAATCCTTTGTTATTCCAATGGGTCCTTTATAAAAATCTGATCTACAAGTTCACAAAATAATGTTTTTTTTTCTCTTTTTTTCTGGCTTGGACTGAGCAGCGTAGTCTGGTTACAGTTCTTACATGGTGGAAACGGGGAAATGTAAGATGGCCTTTCTTGGTTGGGCCTTATGCATATTCAATGCATTTTAGTTCTATATCATAGAGACTCTTTTGAAATATATTTTTTAGCTTTGGGCAGAAAAGACCCTCCATTAAGTAGTAAATTATGCTCTCCAGCTAAGTTTTGGGTTTGTTTTATAACTACCCTGAAGAATAGGACTGTGCAATATAGGAAACATATTGGCACGGGGAAAGACTAGAAAGGGAACAAATATGAGCTAACCACCTGCTGTGTTCTTGGCACTAGAATAGATATTCTACTACCTCTCTTGCCATTACTATTGCTACTGTTTCTAAGGGTGATTATTGTTTACTGAGTGGGTACTGAGTTCCAATCACTGTGCTAGGAAATTTATATTCCCATTTAATCTTCACAGGGATCCTGCCAAGTGGAAATCATAGCTCTCTTTTATAAGGAGGTATAACTATAGTTTAGAGAAAGGAAATAATTTACTCAAGGTTACTTAGTTAGGAAAGATCAAAACTACAATTTAAACTGAGATCTGCTTAAGAACATAGCATCTGAGCCACACTGACTTTTTTCTCCAAGATGAACTGATGAAGTCGGTCGCCTTTGTTGGAGTCACTTTTTCTTGTTGGTTTTTATTAGAAAGTAGAAAAATTTAATGAGAAATAGAAATTTGTGAAAGTTTTTTTGAAAAATCTTTCAAACCATACAAATATTAGGTGCCTTTCAAATACTTTCGCCAGATTCGCAAGGCTAAAAAGTTTTGGTGGACCATAAAATTGAGTTGATTGCCCAAAATCTTTGAGTCAGCTCCATCTAATACTACTTCCATATCCTTAACTTAATAAAAAATTTTAGTTTCTGCTACACCCATGATCTGCATCTCTCATTCTAATAAAAGGCAGATTCCCTGGAGCAAACGAAATGAAGTAAAGAAAAGGGACCAATTAAATTAATGTTCTTAAGAGTTTTTAAAGCTAAATCTGGGTACCATTGACACAATTCAACTGGCCAGTTTTTAGAAATTCATTTTGATGGCAAGTGTGAAACTTTGGTGATAGTTACATTTAAATTCATTGTGATTTTGCCATTTACCAGTTGTGAGACTTGGGCAATTTCACCTTTCTAAACTTCAGTTTCGGGAATATGAATTAGATGACCTTTAATATGCCTCTCCTATTAAAATCTTCTAATTTTATGAGTATGTTTTATCCATTTCATAATGACTCTGCTATCTAGGGAAAGTCCCATCATATACCTGTTTGAATACATGCTTCACTTGTATATATTTACTCACACTCTATAGCATTAGAATGACTTTCAGATTTAATATTTCCAAAAAAGCTTAGACTTGCCTTACCATCTTTTCACGATTTCCTCAGAAGCGGGGAGGCTGGGATTTCAGAATTGTGCAGTGTGTCAAGTCAATAAAATAAGTAAGATTAGAACCAATAATCTCTGAATCTCAAACAACTATGGGTACAATTTCCCATCAAAGCCATTTTTATCTTACAGAGGGCTCGAGTAAGGCAAGGTACTTTACAGAATATAAGAAATAAAATGAGATGTATACAAAATGTAATTTCAGAAATTCCCAGGTTCTAATGTAACATGTAGATAACTGAGTCTCACTCTAAAATTTTTACTGTCAAAGCTTTCCATGGCTCTCTCCTGTGACATTTGGGTGCTTGTCTTTTGCCAGCTTGTGTACCAGACCATGGGGAAACAGTTATGAATGAGACGTAATGCAGTCCCTGCCCTTTCAGGGTGCACAGTCTAGTGGAGAAGGTGGGCATATTCAACTGGTAATTTGGATAAAATGTAGTAAATATTAAGGTATAGGTAGGCATAGGGTCCTGTGGGAGCCTAAAATACTTAGCCCAACCCGACAAACTAGGTAAGACTGCCTGGAGAAGATGATCCTTCTTATGAGTCTATAAGTGATTGCAAGGTGGACAGGAAATCCCAGAAAAATGGAAAGCATATTCTCAGTATGAAACGTCATGATGTATAGAGAACTAAAAGTAGTTCAGTATTGTAAAAAAAAAAAAAAAAAATGCAAGTAGAGTAGCCAGAGATGAAACTGGAGACACAAGCAGAGAGCAGGTAATGGAGGCTTCATATACCATACTAAGGTATTTGGACTTTATCTTTTAGGCTTTATAGAGCCATCAAAGACTTTTAAATATAGGAGTGATTTGGTCAGAATGACCTTTGTGATGGATCACTCTGGCTGAAATTAGTAAGAGGTGTTTAAGTGGGGACTAGGGACTCAAAACTGTAAGTAAGAATATCTGCTAGAAGGCTAGTATTTATAATAGTCCAGCAGAGACTGTGAAGCCAAGGCAGTTGATAAGTGACAAGGATGGAAATGAGAGGATGGGTTCAG
>NW_006430061.1:1642124-1654126 GCF_000325575.1 Pteropus alecto
TAACTCTGAGACTTGCTTCATCTTGGTTTGGGCTTCTTACCTTTATGTAGAGTCTATAGTAGTATATTGAGTTGGATTATGCCAGAAGCTGCTGAGCAACATGAATTAGTTGGTCTACCAGCTTTTCACCAGCCTCTGTGTTATCCAAGGGAATCAACTTGAATCTGAGCCTGGTTCTCCTGGAAACTTAGGAAGCCAGACCTATTATTGTCTTATTTCATCCACAGTATTCTCTCATTTAGACTTAAATGGTGTCTTTTTGCCTGGTTCAACAGTTTGTAAGCCTTCCTCCTGTGCGTACAAATAGCACATAGATAATAAGTGGAATATTTGATGTTCTCTGCTACTTTCAGGTCATAAAAAATAAAGAATCACGTAAGTTATCCCAGTTGCCCTTGGATCCTATAGTTGAAACAAGATAAAGGGCTCCGTTTAGCTATCTGTGTAAAGCAAATATAACTTGAGAATTGGAAAAAAAGTAAACATGGGCATCAAAACTGAAAGCAAGAGACTTGAAAATACAGACTGGTATATCACTGGTTAGAATTTCCTTCATTTTGCAAAGCCACGAGCCACATGCATCAGCTCACCACAAAGTCATTAAGCCTTTTTAAGCTCAGATGAAAAACATTAACAAATACCACAAAAGGCTTTAGTATAGCCCCTTTGTTCATTCACATATGGCACTTTATAACTCCTGCGCCACTCTGGTCGTGTGTTTGTTTAAGCTGCCTCCATCAGGCTGGTTCTGAAAGAACAAAAGGCATCTTGAGCAATCCTAAGCAGGAAATGGGCTAATCTAAACATGGTTTGTGACACTTTAAGTAGAATAGAAAGAGGAGGGATTGATTAGTCATTAATGTCCAATTGGCTCCATATGGATGTTGCAATAATAAAGCCTTTTTTCAGAGCAGTAGCAGAAGTTATTGAATTAGAGGTTTATGTTTCCTTAGAGCTGACCTTAGGGAATTCCCTTTTGGTTCTTCTTGTTGATCTTTTAAGAGAATAGAGTTTCCAATAGGAAAAAATGGAAGCCTTCTCTGCACCAACACTTGCTCATAATCCTGCAACCAAGGAATGCATTAATTTAGCATTGTTTTAATCCCTGCTATAATTTCAGTTTTTAGTGTTTTCTTTGCATGCTCTTGCATCTTTGGTGGGGCAGTATTTCAGAGACCACTTAGACAGTGGCATGAATTTCATAACTTGTAATAGACTCCTCTTATATGTTTAGCTGTGCAGGGAAAGGGCATCCTTACAGGGGAAAGTAATGTTCCAGTCAAGGAACGGTGGACTTTGAAATTCACACTTATTTCAGATCACCGATAGTGACTGGGGTAGCTGTGCTGTAGTGCATTTCTACAGCAGTTAGACTAAGGTTCTGGATTGGGCTCTGCTCCTTAGTAGCAGTGTATTAGTAACTGGTTATTTCAGAGGAAGGTAACATAACTCTCTGGGCATTGGTTTCTTCATCTATAAAGTGGGACGAATATACCTACCCTCTTGCCCATTTCAAAGGATGGTAAAGAGGATTAAGGTAATGTATTTACTAAAAACATTTTGTAAATATTATTGTATGTAAAAAATGGTAAAACTGAAGCCGTTCTACTTTGGACACATCATAAGCAGCCAGGATTCTTTGGAAAAGACAATACTGCTGGGAAAAATAGAAGGCAATAGGAAAAGAAGACCAAATATGAGATGGATTGACTCCATAAAAGAAGTCATAGGAATGAGTCCACAGGAGCTGAGCAGCACTCTTGAGGACAGGACATTGTGGAGATCATTCATTCATAGAGTTACCAGGAATTGGAGCCAACTCAATAGCATGTAACACACAAAATTACTTAGCACACCTAGTGTTCCCATCCTGGAAACTGACTTCTGTGCTAGTCTAGTCAAAAAAGTGATTTGCTCGTTAGGAATTACTTTGGTGTTCTGATTAGTGACATATCTGTTTCCAAAGTGCCCAATTCAATTTGTTCTTTATGTATGCCTGCCTATCTGTCTGTCTATTGTCTGTCTTTCTATCTGTCTATCTATCTATCTAGTTTATTTAGTGAATTTCTTGGTATAGATATGTTCAATAATTGAGGAAAGCAGGGTATTTGTTTTTAGTGGGATTAAAGAACTTTAAGATGAACACAGGGAAATGAAAATTTGCCTATGCCCTTCCCCTACCTTAGACAAATGAAAAATTAACACCTTAATCAAAGTACCACAGGTAATTCATCTTTTGCTCCTGCACCACTGGTTTCTATTTTTTTGCCAACCTCTAGCTCAGAAGAATTATGCCATCTGTATTTTGCATTTGCTTTCTTCAAATCATAACACCCATCGGTAGGTCATTTTTCACTAATCTATCTAGCTAATCTTTTAATAAAAGGCATAGAGAACAAACCATACTCTTCACCCCTGACATCTCTTCTCAGAAGATGAACACATCACTTCCGTAATAATTAAGTCTCTTGCTCAGCCATGGAATGTATTTTTTTGTCAGGTAGATCACTAAGATAGCCAAATTGTTTGTTTGTTTGTTTGTTTGTTTGTTGCAAGAAGAAATCAATATGAATTCCAAGCAGCTTTCTTATAATGAAAGTAAGTCACATTCTGGTGGTAAGTGGGAATGTGATGTGAACAGAGAACTTCCATAATCGTAGACAGATAGCTGTTAGCCATGCCTATAGTATAGTGAATCAAACCTCTACAATACTAAAATAGTTCTAGTAGAATAAATATGGTGAAAAAAAATCTGACCTGTGTAATACTAATACCCTTCTTTCCTAATTGTTCACATCTCCTTCTAAAATTCCTTATCTTTCACATTTTTGTTTCTGATACACTCATTATCATTTTCTCTATTAACCCAAAAAAGGAACTATCAAATGTATCGTGTAACTCTTTTCAAAATTCTGCAGGAGAAAATCAACTCTTCTGTTGATAGATCAAAGTAGTCTAAAATACTATGATTGTTTATGTCTCTTTTCATTAATAAGCTTTTTTGTCCTTCTTAATTCTTTTTGGAAAAACAGACCATCGTTTTGAGTTCATGGTGACCTGAATATGCCGTACACTCAGGTCCACAGAGAAAAGAACCTTTCAGAAAAGATCACTTTGGTTGGTTTTCTGGGTTTTTAAAAATTATTATTCTTTTATTTAATCTTTTTTAAAAAACTGTTTAAAATATTTTATTTTGAATAGTATCCTATTGTATGGATATACCACAATTTGTCCATTATGCAGTTATTTTCAATTTTTTGACATTATAAATAAAATCGCCATGACATTCTTATATAAATCTATTTTGGAAAGAAAGTTTTCATTTGTTTTGGGTAAGTACCTAGGGGTGAAATTTCTGGGTCATAGGTAAGTGTGTATTTTTCTTTATAAAAAACTGCCAAACTGTTTTCTAAAATAGTTATGCCAGTTCACACTTCCACCACCAGTATACTGGAGTTCCAGTTGTCCCACATACCGGACAACATGTAGTGGTGTAAGCCATTTTAGGAGGTGAGAAATGGTATGTCCTTGTGGTTTTAACTTGGATTTTCCTAATAACTAATGCTATGGATTACCATTTTGTGTGTGCATTGGCCATACCTACATCTTCTTTTGTAAAATGTTTGTTCAGAACTTTAACCCATTCTTAAATTAGGTTATTTACTTGTTTTTCTTTCTCTTTTTCTTTCTTTTTTTTTTTGGTATAAATTCTTGTTAGATATGTGTAATGTGAAAAAATTTTTTCCAGTCTATGCTTTGACATTTCATTTTCTTAACAATGACTTTTGATGAACAGAGTCTTATTTTTGATAAAGTTTCATTTGTCTTTTTTTTTTGGTATATTTAGTGTTTTATATGCCATATCTAAGAATCTTTGCTTACTCCAAGGTCACTTAAGTATTCTCCTATTTATTCCTTGAGGAGTGTTACAGTTTTTGCTTTTGGTTTTGTTATGATTTATCTCAAATAAATTGTTGGGTGTCGTATGTGATAAAAGATCAAGGTTTACTTTTTCCACTTGTTCTAGAACTATTTGATGAAAAGATTATCGTTTGCCATTTTACTTCCCTAGGTCTTTATTGCAAATTGGCCATATATGTGAGGGTTTATAACAGAGGGATTCTCCATTCTGTTCCACTGGTCTATTTGTTTATATTTACCAATACCACACTATTTTTATTACTTTAGTTTATACAATGTCTGGAGTAATTTTTTTTACTGTAAGTCTTAAAATAAGATAGTATGAATCCTTCAACTTCAAGTTTGTTTTGGTTGTCTTACTGCTTTATTTTTCATATAAATTTTGAATCGACTTGTTAATTTCTATAAAAGTGTTTGGGGAATTTTTATTGGGACTGGATTGAATCGATAGATTTTGAAAGAATTGATATCTTAACAAAATTAAGTCTTCTGATCTATGAACATGGTATATTCCTCCATTTATTTAGGTCTTCTTTAATTTAACTCACAAATATTGTATTGTTTTCAGTGTAGAGGTCTCACATTCTTTTTTGGTTAAATTTATTTCTAAATATTTTATTTTCTGATGCTATTATGATATGGTATAATCGATTTCTGTATTTTTTATTGTATATAGCAATGTTGCTAAATTCACTTGTTCTAGGATTTCTGTATTTTTTGTTGTATATAGCAATGTTGCTAAATTCACTTGCTCTTAGGATTTTCTATGTTAGCAATTATATTATCTATGAATACAGGTATTACTTAAATTTTTTTCAAATTTGTATGCTTTTTATTTCTTCACCTAAAGAAGAGTGTTGATTAGCAATAGTGAGAATGGACATCCCTTGCCTGGTCCTTCGTTTCGAGGGAAAGCATTCAATAGTTTGATGTCCTTCAGGTTTTTCTTAAATGCCCTTGATCAGATTGAAGAAGTTCCCTTTTATTATTAGTTTCCTAAGAGTATTTAGCATGAATGGGTATTGAATTTTGTCAAAACTGTTTTCTGAATTTTTTGGGATCGTGATGTTTTTTCCCTTTGTTTTGTTAATATAGCAAATTACATAGCCTGATTTCAGATGTTAAATTAATCTTACATTCTGGAGATATAGCCTACTTGATCATGATTTATTATCCATTTTGCATATTGCAGGATTTCATTTGCTAATATTTTATTAAGAATTTTTTCATTTATGTTTAAATCTCTTTCAGAGTATGATGTTGCCTCATAAAATTAGATTTGGAAGTGTTCTTTCTTCCTCTACTTTCTTAATATGTGTAAAATTATTATTAGTTTTTCCTTAAATGTTTGAAAGAAGTTACCACTAAAACCATTTGGGACTGGAATTTTTTTGTAAGTAGGTCATTGGTTATAAGTCTAATTTCTTTATTGGCTATAAGAGTCTTCTGGTTTTCTATTTGTTCTTGAGAGAACTTTAATAGTTTATATCTTTCAAGGAATTTGTTCATTTTATCTAAGTTATCAAGTTTATTGAAATTAAGTTATTTATAACATTCCCTTATTATCCTTTTAATGTGAGTAATATCTATTGTGAAATCCTCTCTTTCAATCCAAATATTGATATTTTTGCTTTCTCTCTTTGTTGACCAGTCTTACTAGGGGTTTACCAATTTTATTGATCTCTTTAAATTACTAGCCCTTGGCTTTGCAAATTGTCTTTATTATATATGTTTTCTATCTCATTTATTTCTACTGTTTATCCATTCCGAAAATCTCTGATTTTAATTGTATTATTTAAATCATTTATATTTAATGTAATTATTGATTTGATGGGCTTAAGTCTTACCTTTTGCTATTTGTTTCCTATTCTGTTTTTGGCTTTCTCTTTTTACTTCCTTTGGTTTAATTTATTATTATTATTATTATTATTATTGTTATTATTATTATTATTAACTGTATATTTTTAGAGCAGTTTAAGGTTTACAGTAAAATTGAGGGGAAGGTATATGTCCCCACATGCATATAGCCTCTCCCATTATCAATATCCCTCACTAGAATGATACATTCATTACAATTAGTGAACCTACTTTAACAGATCATAATCACTCAAAGTCCATAGTTTACATAAGGTTCACACTTGGTGTTGTACATTCCATGGGTTTGAGCAAATGTAACACATCTCCATCATTATGGTATCATACAGAGTATTTTCACTACCCTAAAAATCCTCTGTGTTCTGCTTATTTATTCTCCCAGCCATGACATTTTAGCTATACCTCTTTGTATTTTTTTAGTTGTGTTTTCTAGTGATTCACTATGCACTCTTAACTGAGTATCCTTACAGTTAAAATTATACCACTTCTCATAAAATAAACAAACCTTTAATAATTTAATTTCTTTACTACCCTTGTCCTTTGCGCTAATGTGCTCTGTTCTCACATATTTTACTTCTTTATATGCTATAAATCCTACAATATAATGTTGTGTTTTGTATGAAATAGTCTCTTGTCTTTTTAAAAACATTAATCAATTATTAATGAAATCCAGAGGAGAAAAACTTTTAGTTAGTCACATATTTATCATTGTTGACGCCCTTTCTTTATTTCAGTATATTCAAGTTTCTGTCAAATGTTATTTCTCTTCATTTTGAATAATTTTCTTGAATATCTCTTTTGATGTGGGTCTGCAGGTAATGCATTCTTTCAGCTTTTTTATCTTAAAATGTATTTCACATTCATTTTTGAAGCATGTATTCGCTCGATAAAACTCTGAATTGTGTTTTTTTCTTTCAGCATTCTAAAGATGTCCTGTAGTCTTCTAGCCTTCATTGTTTCTAATGAATAATCAGCCATCAATTGTATTATTATTGTTACCTTGCATGTAATGTCTCCTTTTTCTCTGGAATTTTTCCTTTGTCTTAGGTTTTCAGCAGTTCAGCTACTGTCTAGGTATGATTTTCTTTGTATCTATTCTGCCTATGTTTATCTGAATGTCTTGAACCTGTAAGTTATGTTTCTCACCAAAGTCAGATCCTTTTCAGCCAATGTTTCTTCAAATATTTTTCAGTCATGATTCTTTCTTTCCTTTCTTCCTGGAATTCCAGTTACATATATTTTAGAACACTTAATATTGTTCTTCGTATTGCTGAGTCTCTGTTTACCTTTTAAGCTTTTTTTAAATTTCTGTTTTTTGAGACTATTCATCATTTCTTTTGACGTATTTTCAAGTTCACTAACTCTTTATCTGTACTCCAAACTTCTACGAAGACTATTCAGTAAATTTTCATCTCAAATGTACTGTTCAGTTCCTGAATTTTCATTTTTTCTTTTTATAGTTTTATTTCTCTGCTGAGTTTCCCCTATCTATATATTCATGCATGCAATCTTTTCTTTTAAGTCCTTGAACATACTTATAATGGTTACTGTAAAGCTCTTGTCTGCTCATTACAATATCTAAGTCATCTCAGTTTCTCTTTCTATTGACTTTTTTTTTTTTTTTTTGGATTTCTGTGTCACATTACTTGGTTGTTTGAACAACTAATAATTTTTTATTATGTATTATGCATTGTGGGTTGTAAATTATAGAAACTTTGGCTTCTATTATTGTCCTCTATTAAGAATGTTAATTAAAAAAAAAGAATGTTAATTTTTGTGCTAGGAGGCAGTTAAATCACTTGCTGATCTGGTTGAACTTGTGGAGTGGCTAGAATGCAAACAGAAAGTCAGGCTTAATTAGGTTAATGTGTCAGAAGATACTCTGTAGACTAGGGAGTGTCTTCATGGAAAGGTATGAAAACGGGGATCTCACTCAGTGAAATTCCTTTCTTTTTAGAATCGAATCCTTTCTAGTTTCATCTTAATTTTGGTAGATCTCAAGTGACTTCAAATGGTTGTTTTTTCATATTTTTTCCAGAGTTTATATAATTATTGAGCAAATAATAATAGTCTGATATAAGCTATTATGCCATTGCCAGAACTAGATCCCAGAAGAGATTCTTTTGTGCCAACATTTTGCATATGTCACATTTTGTCTGACAAAATTTAAGTTTTAATGGGCCTGTGAGGAGATACTTATTCACTTTGTTTTTCTCTATTCTTTATTATCAATTCACTAATAATCATTGAGACTATTTAGTAGTAATTTTCTCATTTTGTTTCCATTTTGACCTCTTCTAGAACATTTTTTTTTTCATGTAAAATTTGTCAGAAGTGTTTGCCAAATTAATGCATAGGTAAATGATTACTAGGCACATTATAGAATTAGCCAAAGTTCCTGCTTAGTGAGAACTTTATGTATACAAAAACATACACTAAACACTTACTCATTCACTCACATAATTCTTGGAATTTATCCAGGAAGGGGGCCTCTCTAGGATTAGTTTAGGATCATTGCCATAGGCTCTGATGGTTAAACTGGACTTCTTTCCAACCCACCTGGAAAAACTCAACTTTCTCCCTTCTCTTTAAATCATTTAAACCACAGATTCCTAAGGAGGTCTTTGCCTTTGCAATTTCTGTTTTCTTCCCATAAATATCTCTTTATCGAACTGAAAGTTTGCCTTTACACAAACTATGATATGGAAGATGAAGGATGAGTTAATTAATTCAAGACACTTCGGGGAAGTTGGAGAAAGCAGGAATTCTTGGAGTACAGGAAAATAGTACTTTCCTTTGATACCTAATGTGGTGCTGTTGACTCCTGGCCTTTCAGTAACTCTCTGTCATTTAAGAATGCTTTTGCTGATAATTAAAGACTCTTAGGTCAGCTGGAAAGCAATAGTCTCCAGGTACATAGTTGTGGTTCTAGGCTTCTTCCAACTGCTTTCCATGAGAAGACATATCATGAATGGTGAACTCACAAATGATTCCTCTGCTTTTAAAAGTAAAAGAAGCTGCCTCATATGTTTGTGAGACATGCCCTAGGATGATTCTGTATTCTGATATAGAGCATTGGCTATTTTAGGATAAAGTAGCTTTTTTTTAACTTGATGCTATTTTGAAAACGAATGAAGCAGTGCAAAGTCACACTTGATATGTAGATTTTAAAGTTAATTAGAACAGAAAGTAGATTTTAGGCTTCAGATATTCAAACTAATAGCATACCTTTTGAAAATGTATTCTATAGATTGTTCTTTATCTGTCTAAAAGAACTTTCATAATATACAATCTCCGTTTTAAAATTTCTGAATTTAAACACACATATCCAGTCATATATATTTCTACTGTGCAACGATAATTCCCTAACCATTTTGTTTCATGAAGCAAAGCTCAGGGACATTAAAGGATACTTTCTAAATATTTTTTTTTTGACCTTGTGGCCTCAATACTTTCTTAAAATTCTGACTCTGATTAGATATCGGGTCTTGTTAAAAAGTATTTTCAAACTCTGGATAAGTCTCTTCTCTCCAAATCTTGTTTCACTGACATAACATTCTTAATTTTGCTTAGGATGTCATTATTCTTTTTTCAGTTGATCCCCACGAAGAGAGAAGAGGAGGAAAGAAAAAGGAAATGTGTGCATGACCTGGAAAATATTCTGTTTTCCCTTTCTTAATTTGAATTTTTATACTATGTACTATGCTTGAATTTCTTAATTTCTGAGAGCATTCCTTGTGAGTCCTTGTGAAATCTGCTGTGTAATTAATTCAGTGTCAATATCATGTAGACAATATGTATTATGGGAGGAAGGAACAAGGTCAGTGTAAGGCACTTACTGGGGTAGGACCTGAGCTCTCTTTCTTGGAAAAGGTTAAATTTAGTAAGATACAAGAAAGTGGAGAGGATATGCTAAGACTGTGGAAAGGAATGAGAGAGAGATTGAGCATATATGTGACTTATCTAAGAGAATCAATTGGTATACAGTAGAAGATCTATTAAAACCAGAATTTAAAAATCCACCATAATCTCTATCAGTCCACAGGAGGTTAAAATATCTCATTCACAGTGAAAATACTTCTTTTAAATGAATAAATAAAAGGAAGCTGACTATATGGTTTTGCTAGAAGTGGAAAGTAAGTAAAAGCAGATCTCAGATGTTAATCACCTGTAGCATAGTAGTTAACTTAGACTAATATTGAAATGTTTTTGCCTCTCACATTCTCCACAAGCCTGTCTCCTTTTATGTGTATGCATGCAAGTATATAAATTGCTGAATCCATGTCAGTTGTAAAGTAATGGCACTGAGGGCATCATAAATTACCATGGTGATCCTCAGGAGAAGACACTGTCATATCTGAATGAGTGTTTCACTTCCAGAGTAATGTATGCCTTCATCTGGCCCAGCAGTCAGCATATTGCCCTGTGTTGATGGATATTGTCAGCTGGAAGCTACACTACATTTCACTGCACAATAAACATGGCTGTCAAGCCCATATAAAGTGAAATCAATTTATCCTGTATGGTCAGTGCATTTTAAATGAAATTAATGTACTGTGGGTATGGTGGCAAAAAGGTAGCATATTAGTTATGCATCTTGGGATCTGAGTCTTTTCATGTAAGAGATCATTCTGTCTAGTAGGCCTAAAAGAAGTCCTGTTTATAAAATGTTATTTTCATGTGGTTTTCAGAAAGTAGCCCCTCTGCCCTCCTTCACGTTTAGAAAAGAATTGACAGTATTTTCCAACTCGGCCTTTTTATCCTATATTTTGTTTGCAACAAATGATAGCCATATTTGCCAAATAATAGTGTGTTTCATTGTTGTCATTTATTACTAAATCTGATACAAACAAATTTCTACTTAATCAAAGTATCTGGAAATAGAGTAGAAGGGCCAGAGATTGTTTGGGTCATGTTTCTATATAACTACTCCACTGAGCTGAAAGGATTTACTTTTTTTGAAAAAGCACAAATGTTGGTTTAATGTATATTTTGCTCCTAAATTTTTGGGAGTAGGCTTTCTGGTTTATGCAGTACAAGCCCTGGCTTGCCATCAGTCCAACATTACATTGAACTGTAGAAGTTCTCAATCTGTAGGCAGATATTTAGTAGTTGCCATATGGTAAAGCATATGTCAGTGTGTCGTTCTGGGAGAGACCATGAAAACAAGCAAGAACTATGTTCGCTCATTCAATCATTTATTCAATCATTTATTAATTTAATAATTTAATAAATATTTTACTAATTGAAACTCTATATGACTTATTGGAACTGAGGGATACAGCAGTGAACGAGAGCCAATCCTTTCCATATCTTCAAGGAGCTTTTAATCGTGTATGTTACTGGAGTCACCTTTTTGGAAACTTTAAAATATCAGGAATTTAGGCATAGTTTTGTAGGGGGTTATTAAAGCAGTACCCTTAAACAGCAAAAAAAAATATGTCAAGACTCTTGAAACAAATGCCTTTTGGTCTACTGCTTTTGCATATGAGTTGAAAACCAAACATTCTTTTACTTAATAAATATTTATTGAGTCTCTGTTATGTGGGAAATCCTGGGGATACAAGAATGAGTACAGCATAAACACTAACTTTAGGGGTCTCATAGTCCTGGGGATGGAGTGGGAAAATTAGAGAGAGATAGTCACAAACAAGTAATTACTCTGGAGCATGTAGCATAACAGAAAGAGAAATGAATGCAGCCTGGAGAGCATCATTGCAAATGCTGTTCCTGTGGCCTGAATTACCCTTCCCATCTGTCTTAATCACCTTCCCCCTATTCATATGCTAATCTTATTCATCTTCCAAGACTGAGCTTAGACATCACCTCTCCCAGGAGGCATTAGGTGACCATCCTCTCTGGTACCCTCTTGGCACCCTGTTTATTTCAATATTAGAAGCACTTACCACACATTCTGTGATAGTTGTCTTTTGAGGTCTGTCTCCCCTCTGAACTATGAACTCCTTAAAAGCAGGGGCTCTTTTTTTCACCTTAGTATTCCTAGCACCTGGCATAAAGCCTAACTCATGGTAATTGCTCGATTAATAATTTTTATTGAACTAATTAATTAATTCATGAAGCACACCACATTTGACTAGGCCTCAAAGGATGAGTGGGCTTTAGCATGAAGAGGTAGGGGAAGAGGCTTCCTTTCAGGCAGTGAGAAGAGCACTGGGCAAGACACAATATTGTGAAAGAGAATTCCG
>NW_006430061.1:1654143-1678986 GCF_000325575.1 Pteropus alecto
GAAAGAGACATTTAAGTGGCTGCAATTTTTGGTAAATGAGACTAAAACAATAGGTAAGGTCCTGTTTTTGAAGGAAGGAATCACAGCAGAGACGTTTACCATAAAATAATGCCCATCATTGTTTTTACTATCACCTGGAATTGATTGTAATAAAAAAAAAATGTACTGTGTGTATAAAAACATGCAAAATTAATTCCACCCAGTGTGTCTTTGAGACCTGTCAGAAGGGCCTATAGAATTGTCATTTGAAACTGTCTTTTCTTCCAAGAGGTCACTTAAAAAGAAATGAAGTGCCTAGAGAAAACATTGAACCAGGTGGCAAGTTATATTATAGTATCCAGATAATAATGCTTTGCACCCATCTTGTTCTTCCTGCCCTGACATTACAGGAAGTAAAGCAATGAATGGCTCTGCAGCTAAACTACAGCAGTATTATTGTTGGCCAACAGGAGGTGCCACTGTGGCTGAAGCACGAGTCTACAGGGATGCCCGCGGCCGCGCCAGCAGCGAGCCACACATCAAGCGACCAATGAATGCATTCATGGTTTGGGCAAAGGATGAGAGGAGGAAAATCCTTCAGGCCTTCCCCGACATGCATAACTCCAACATTAGCAAAATTTTAGGTGAGTGGAGCAGAAAACGCTGATCTTCTACCCTATGAGTGTCCCAAAAGTGGAAAGAAGGGGCATAATTTGACAACTATGGGAAACTGTGGTTTGCAGAAGTGAGATGTAGCCCAGCAAGCTGCCCCTACCCCAGAATGTGGCATTTAGATTTAAGAGTTATTGCATCCACAAGATGCCAGAGCAAGACTGACTAAAAACTTATTTTAGAGACAAAACTATTTGTAGTATGTGTTAATACTGTGACTTTGGCAGTTCTGAGAGGTCACTGTTAAACAGGAATCATAGAGACAAGTTTTATCTCCTTTTCTTATTCAGTCTTCTTAAGTCCACAAGTTGCTATAAAACCCTGGAAACAATCACAGACCCGACAGTTTTCTGCTTTAGTATTTTGGGGTTCACATGTTTCTCCGAAAGAATTCATCAAGAACTAGGGGTGAGCCCGCAAATAGTGTGAAGTTCATGGAGTGTAGAGCAGTACCTCTAATGATAACTTTAAAACTTGTAAAATAAAACTGCATTTACTTTAATAAGATATGACTAGTTCAAATTTCATAGCAGTGAGTTGAACACATTAGACCACAGGGCAGAGAGGCACATTTTGTGGTAAATTGCCAGAGTGATTCTCCCGTTTCTCAGGATTAAACTCAAGACTTGTTCTATTAATGTAAAGCTTGCCTAGTGCAGATTATACAGTTTGGAGTTATTGTGCTCAACATATTGAACATATTTTATTCAACATGCAGCATTACAGTCAACATGTTTCCTCTTTAAAAAGAAAAAACACAGAAGGCACTGTTCTATTTAAGCTGTCAAGATGTGACAAAATCTCAAAGGGAGCCGTTTAAGAAGCCGAAAAACATTAGAGACTTAAATTGTGGTTTTCATTTTTAAATGTTTTGTTCAAAAGCAATAAATATTTAACCTGTGTAAATATCAGTGATCTGGACGTACACAAATACACATGTTTTGTCACTGTATAAATAATTTAACTTGATTCTGAGACATTTTGAGGCAGTGACCTCTAAGAAAATTTAAACCGTACATAAGATCAAATAGTGGTGAAATGTTAAAATACAAATTTCCTCCTTTTTTTTCCTTTTGACTTTTAGATTTCATGATGGATACTAAATATCATTACAATAAAGTTTATTTTTACAGTTTCAGAGATATGCTTAGGGGTATTATTCCTTCTAATTTAATACCTTTCAAACCAAGATGCTCGCAATGCACATGTTAATTTTTTTCTAATTAATAGCCATTCAAAAGAAAATCAATGTTTCTCTGTCCTTAAAGTCTGATATCTAACTTTGAAAAAAAAATTTTTTTTTTTTTGTCATTTTAGTAGCAGTGTGAGTAAGTTCTCAGATGGGCACAGAACCTCTTTGTTTCCATTTTGGCAGCTGCGAGGAATCTATATTATTGGTGCGCATTCTGTGAAAAAAAATATTAAGAATATAGTAAGTGTATTCATTAAAATGTAAACTTTTAAGCACAAGAGTACCAAGAATCCTGTTAACTGGGGCTTTAAGCCACTGGAAGCCAGTGGAACACTGAGAAGCCTATCTGCATAGACTTTCTGCACAACTTTTGCACAATCAAGAAAGAACAGGGATGGATGTGCTATTAATGCAGACCAGGGTATTGCTGCCTACAGAGAATATTTGTACAACTTTTTCATTTGTTTATGTATGAAAAATCTCTACTGAAGAATAGCTAACATCCAGTCAGCACAGCTGTTACCGCTTTATTCACCAGTGAGACACAAAAATGCAATTTGATACATGTAAAAAAACACATCCCTTCTTTGTCAAGTGTTTAGATAATTCTTTATAAACAATATTAGAAAAGTGAATACTTCTCCTTCTTCCTGTATAAACCGTATTAAAAATTTTTGTACTTTCATCGGTACAGATTTTAATGAACGTTTATAGTATTGAAAAGTGGTATATATAATTCCAAATGTACCTTCCGGTCCTAAAGCTGTAACTTCTTAAGTAGAGTTTAGGCTTTTTAATTACCCTAGGCCAGGGGAAATTGTACACAGTACATTTTATATAGAGAAGGATAGCAACATCTGCTGACATCTTATCGAAGAATAGCGTTGCTAAAGATGCTTAAAGTGAGAGAGATGTTTGAATTTCTGGAAACAAGAGAGCTTTTCCTGAGAATCTTGTCATACTTGAAAGTATGCTTAGGAACGCTAGGTTTTTAACCCTCTTGAGAGAGATAGGAGGATGGATGGGGGAAAGACTTTGGTGTAGAAGATGATCTTTAAATAGCAAAGATTTTTAAAACAATACTCTTAATGCAACACCAACTTTAAATTATTGAGAGAAATAATAAATGTATTACATACAAAATTATTCTTTGCTCTATAGTCTAAAAACTAGTTGTGAGGCTCAATGATATGTGGTAATGGGGGCCACTTGGAGCACAGGTGAGTAAAGCCATGGGAAGGTATATCCAGCTGCATTTGCCAGGAATATGTTACCTTGACCACTTGGGCACATAAGCCTATTTTTATGTACAGGGTCTCGCTGGAAATCTATGTCCAACCAAGAGAAACAACCTTATTACGAAGAGCAGGCCCGGCTAAGCAAGATCCATTTAGAGAAGTACCCGAACTATAAATACAAACCTCGGCCGAAACGCACCTGCATTGTTGACGGCAAAAAGCTCCGGATCGGGGAGTATAAACAACTGATGAGGTCTCGGAGACAGGAGATGAGGCAGTTCTTTACTGTGGGGTAAGTGCTCCGGAATTTAGCTACCTGGGCTTCCTCTTCCCAGTAAGAAACCACAGGATGGCTACTGGCAGCTTGTTTGGGAAGGAGATTAGAGAGGGGAGGAGGTTGTGACCTACAGAGGAGCTTGGCTGTGGTACTCTTTTCAGTGTCACAGGCACACAGCATTGCTGAACGCCTGCTGCTCAAATCAAAACAAACCTGCAGCAGACCACTCCCAACTGATCATCCTTTTCATTGTCTCCCATACTAATCTAAACTGTTCAATGCCCACACACAAAGTTTCTGGTAGTTTATTTAAGCAGACACATGGGGAGAAAAAATAAAAACTAACCTTACGACATCCCCAGAAGCTTTCCAACTTCTCTGGGTGGTGCTTCTGACTCTAATCACAATAGTCTGCTTTTGTTGTGGGATCTACCACAAGATAATTGGCCTTGACATTGCTTAGAGGACCTCATTTTTGGCATAAGATCCAGAACTCCCGTTGCAGTAAATTATTCTGTGGTGAAAGCAGTAACAATGTGGATTTTCTTGCTTAAATCAAAAACTAGACATGTTTTTGATATCTCCAAGTCTGATTTCATGTCATTTTGTTTAAAAATTAGGTAATAGATTTCTGGTATAAATTTCGACTTGGCTGACTGGCTGTCTGCATTCAAAAGAGGCCCCTTGTAACCACAGTAGTCAGGATAAGTAGGGATGCAGATGCCTGTAGGTTCCAGCACACTCAGACCTAGAAGCATGGGGTGTGTGTATGTTGAGGGGAGGGGGCAGGCAAACCAGAGGACCATTCTGGAGGCACCAGCCTGAGGCAGCTGAAATCAGATTGGGAGCTCGAGAGAGAGAAGTGGAGTGACTAAAAAGGAAGCCGTATTTACTGTTAACTGGATGGGGAATTGAGTAGCTGTGCTATGCCAGGGAAATAAGAAGAAGAGAGATACTTTAAAAGAGAAGTAAGAGCTATTTCTTTTTAAGGACACTAAAAAAATAACCTCATGGAACAAAAAGTTAGTTTCAGAGTGATGTGTTTAAAAGCATAAAATTAATTTAGAATAGTTAATAGAATAAGACCTGTCAGAACAAAAACCAAACAGACAAAAAAGCCAATGAGAAAGCAGGGCCATGAATTTACTCAATACCCTAAAGGGTTCTGGGGAGAAGCAGAGGCTTTGGAGTTTGACCGTTAAGTTCAAACACTGACTACCATCCTCTTTGCCTGGTTATTTAACTTCTCTAAGCTTCTGTTTTCTCACGTGTGAAAGAAACAAATAATAGTACCTATCTCATATGATTGTTGAGAGGATTCAATGAGGCAATGCTTTTAAAAGTATTTTATATAGTACTTAGTATAATATCAATAAAGGTGAATTCTTATCATTATCATTACTATTAAAAATGGATTTACTATCATAGTAAAACTATATATTATATCATACTAGATAATCAATGAATTTCTTTACACTATGGCTGAACCTTTTGAGGTAAAGAGAGGCTTAAGCCACTTTATTATTTGAGGATTCTAATCTATTAACGGATGAAGACATGCCAAAATGGAATTATCAAATTCTTCTGTATTATAAATGTTTGCATTTTAAAAAATAATGCTTTTAATACCAAAATACAATGTGGTATAATTGGTCTATTCACATTCTAATTAGATGATTTATGAAAAATGCCAATTCATAGTGCACTTTAGGTAGTATAGTCATATGTGACAAAACACAAATTTAAAACTGTAATAAATGTTTCAAAAAAGACGTTTATCTGTTAGCGTATATAATTTCTTTTGAACAAAGAGTCAGAGTTAAATTTGAGATCCTTCATGATTCCCATCCTTCTCTCAATCATGTCCTCATGTATCTAGTGATGCATAATGGGTCTCTCTCACCATAGTCTGGAAGACTACCAAAGGTACATTTTATTCCCTGGCACTTATTTGAAAATAATGAGATACAGTAGTTCTGTTGAATTTAGTTCCTTTTATCAAAGGTATATTGAAACAGCTCTAGATCAAAAAACCTCAACATATAACAGTACACGTAAAATGAAAAACTAAAACAACTCAATAGCATGTACCATTTGTTGAGTGTCTACTGTATATAATATAGGTGTTTTAGATATACAAATCACATAATTCTCTAAATAAGATAAAGAAATGAAGACTTCTAAAGGTTCTGTGGCTGCCAAAAGGTGAGAAAGAACAAACCTTTAAATACAAATCTTGGCCTCTGTCATGCCAAACGACTAAGGAATTGTCCTTACCACATTGTCTCAGATTAAGCCTCATAGCCCTGTTCTGGCACAGTCATGAGTATGGCTGAGCTGTTCGACGAAGAGCTTTCAGAACCAGAGAAACTAAGATCTTTGGTTGTGGTGTACAGTGGTGTATAAAAGGAGCTTTGAAATTTAGAGACGAAGGATCCCGTTTTTGGTTGGGGGTGGTCCTTTACTGAAGGACTGGGGAATGGGCAGGCAGTGACCAAGATGTCTTATTTTTTGATCTTCAATGCTGAGGACTTTATTCTGCTCAGCTTGGTAATACTTGCTGCATAAAACCAGGTATTACTTCCACTTAAAATTTTGTATTCTCTATTAAGCAGTTGTATTTGATAGATTATTAACTCCCTGGGGTTCATCTTTGGAAATTGATCTTCATTAGATGTGAAGTTATTACAAGAGGGAAAAACAAACAAGAAATTCAAAGACTGCTATTGACTTCTTGAGGGAATGGGGGTTAAGATCAATATTTATAGCTGATTTTGAAAAGACATGCATAGCTTTCAAGCCAATAAAATTACATATATTGCCCAACATTGTTATGCATTTTACTGACAATACAAATAATAATCAGTGAGTTAGATTATTATTTTTTTGCTTAGCTGTTATGAAATGAGTTTATCGATAATATGTAGTGAAGTTAGCTCTTACCATGGATTTAACCCCTTGAATAGCAGGTTAAGTATCAGAATTTTATAATAATTCTGATAAGAGTGCTATTAATGTTGAAATGATATTCATTAGAGTACACATAGCTATAACATTGTCTTTTTCCAAAGAACTATAGCTAAATGTACTTCCATGTATTTAAAGCTCACTCAGTAATTTACCTGAGAACTAATAGAGTATTATGCAGCTATTATATTACATTTGGGGCGATTTTTAAAATAATAATGGTAAATTATTAAATACCATGTATTATATACTGTGTGGAGTGAATTATACAGATTATGACAAATAGAAGAAATTTTTAATATAAGCAGTATCATTCTTATAACGAGGTTGAAAAACACTGTTCAGAGATGTTAAATTTGCCCAAGTTCACACAGCTAGTAAGTTTCAGGGTTGAGATTTAAATCAGACTTATGAGAATGTGAATCATGTGTCCTTTTCACCATTACACATACCTCTCAATTAGAGCCTACAAATTGTTTAGAGAGGCTGTTTACTGTAGTGGGTAAGAACATCAATCAATTCTGGAGCCAGACTGTTCTAGCTCAAATACTAGATCTGCTTCTTCCTTGTTCCAAGAACTAAAGGATAGCAATCTTTATGTCTGTGAGCTCTCTACTTGCCCTTGCAAAACTTATTTAAGCTCTCCGTATCTCAGTTTCCTCTTATATGGAATGAGGATAATAATAATACCCATAACATTGGACTCTTCTTAAAATTGAATAACAATGTATCTAAAGTGCTTAGAACAGTCTCTGGAAGATAGTAAGCCTCAGATTTGAGTAAATATTATTATTCTAGAAAAATAATGCCATGTTCAAAGCACCTTTTCATATCATAAAGAATTATATTTTATTGCCTTATGCTATAAGTGATTTGAACATTTACCTTTTTGATCTTAATTCTAAAGAGGTCGAATCAAACCTATAAGATACTTATAAATATAATTGATTAGCATAAACTAGCTATACTACTTTCAGTATTGTCCTACTGTAGAGAAAGCTAGATTAGAATCTCTAATAAGTACTGTAAAAAGATTGCTATTATTTCCATTCCTTAGTGCAACATTAACTAAAGAGATGTGTGACATATAGGCTTATCTCCTAATGAAACAGACTTCATTGCCTTCATTTACAGATGATGTAAAGGCCTGAAGAATCAGCAAACAAGAGAGCTTTGCCAAAATAAATATGTAGTTCCTTTGCAATTGGCAAAGCTAGGCTGTACTCCAGAAATATTCTTGTAATTTGGAAACCATGCAACTATGCTGGACACTATCAGGGTCGTCTTATATTCTTTACTTGGGCTGGGAGGGAGGATTCTCAGCCATCTCTGCTCATATAAGTTGCATGTGTATACTTTCACAAACATCTGCAACTTTTGTTTAGATGTGCACATTCATTATTCGTAAAGCCCAATACCTACCAGCTATTCCTGTTCATAAATCTGCAGTGTTTGAATTTTGACTTTGCAATTGATCTGTAAAGGAAGGAAAAATGCTTTTCAGGAAAGTAATTTCCAATAGAAAAAGCTTGAGCACGCTGGCTGGATTTTCCATTTTGTTAATTGATTAGTCAGTCAATTGGTAAAGGCCAATTGAAACCAGCTCTGTGGCCAGCACTGTACTAAATTGATACAGTGCATGAGGCATTAATTCTGTACACAGTGAGCTTTCAGAGAATGCTATAGTCAAAGAAGCCAGACACATACATGAATAGATTAGCAAATAGTTGTTTGTTAGACACACACGAACACAGAATACATTGCATAGTGCTGCATATGATGTATAATGAAGTATGAATTTGACTTTTATAGAAAGAGCAAGTAAAACTCATTAGGGCCAACCATAGATCATCCTTGAGGAAGGAGATTTGAGGCATGGGTACAGTCAGGCTGATAGAAGAGAGGGATAAATATTTCTATTTTAGTGTAAAAAAGAACATTAACACATTGGTGGAAATATGGAAATGTTCAATAATAAAGAAGGAGGCTAGCCTAGGAATTTCCCTGGCACTAAAGAAAAGTGAGATAGCTAGGGTAGAGCAATATTTTGGAAAACCTTGAAAGCTAGGTGTCTTCAACTATAATTAGCTTTGCTCATTTAATTTCTTTAGTCTCTTTATATACTGATAATGACAATGGGATAGGAAGACCATTGCGACAGCTTATGATTTCACATTCATAGAATCAGTGGTTACTTAGAAGGGGCCTCAGAAGTCATATACTTCAAGCAGCCAGCCATTAGAGGGGTCCTGTCTAAGTCCGCTCAAACTCTTTTGGGCTGGAGAGCTTACCACTTCCCAAGGGAGCTACTTTCTTTGTGGAATATCTCCTAATGCTAGAAAGTTCTCTTCTCTTCACTGAGCCTTACTCTGCCTTTTTGCTCCTTCGTAGATCGGTTCTAATTCTCTTCTTTAGTTTCTTCCAGAAGAAATCTCTTTCTTATTTATGAACACAATTGTTCAAGCATCGAAAGATGGTTACATTCGCATCCCTCCTTCACCACCTTCTATCCCATAAATCCAATCTCATTGCATGTTTTTTTTTTTCTAGAATAGGTTACCAAATTTTTTCATTTGTTTTCTCTCTTATTCACTAGTTTATTTGTTCATTCGTCCTTTCATTCATTCATTCCATGTATTCAACAGATTTTTATTGAGTGTCTCCTATGTTCCAGGCAATGTGTAAGCTCTCAAGTTATATCATTGAAAATTTCTGTCCTCATGAAGCTTACATTCTAATGGGGGAAGTCAGACAGTCAATCAATAAGTGAATAAATAAATATCAAATAGTAATAAGAACCTTAGAACAAAGTAAAGTAGGAAAAGAGAAAGGGAATTTCCGAGGATGGAGTGCAATTTTAAACAGAGCGGCTATACAGAACCTCACTGAGAAGATAAAATGTTGACAAAAACCTGAGGAGGTGAGGGAGCAAGCCGTACAAACATCTGAGAGAACTAGGCAAACAACAGCAGCTGCAAAGGGCTCGAAGAAAGGATGTGATTGGCTTGTTCGAAAATAGTGAGGTCACAGTGATAGGAGCCGAGTGAACAGGTGAAAGAGTAATCGCTGTCAGAGTGATAATGGAGAGTCAAGTAGTGAAAGGACTTTTTTGGCCATTGGGAAGACTTTTAATTTGACTCTGAGTGAGATGGAAAGACATCGAAGGGTTATTAGCAGATCTGACTTAAGTTTTAAAAACATCACTCTGTCCACTGCATCGAGTATTGTCTCAAGGGGCCATGGCCTGAAAGAAGGAGGTGGGCTCTTACGATAAACCAGATTAGAGTTGGTGGGGGCTTGGACCAGGGTTGTAGGGGTAGAGATAGTAAGAAATAGATTCTGGGTGTGTTACTGAGAGTAGACCAATGGAATTTGCTGATGAATTGGATATAGGGTTTGAGAGAAATACAATTACCAAGAATTGGCCTGAGCAACCAGAAAGCTGAAAAAATCATTTACTAAGATCAAAAGGCCAGGAGTGGAGCAGGTATATGGGAGAATAATCAGGAGTTCGGTTTTGCATCTGTAAGGTTGAGATGGTATTTTGACATGCCAATCAAATAAGAGATTTATATATATATATGAAATTTAGGAATGTAGTACTTAGTGGAGATATAAATTTAAGAGTTGTCAGCACATAGATAATATTTGAAGCTACCGAATTGGACAAGATCACCAAGAGAATGAATTTAGAAAGAGAAAAAAGGGTTCAAGGACTGAGTCCTTGGGTACTTCAGTATTTAGCTGTTGGGAAGAGAGGAGGATGCATCAAAGGGACTTAGAAGGAGCAGCTAATAAGATAGGAAGAAGACTAGGAGAGCGTGGTATATTGGAAGACAAGTGAATAGTGTTTCAGCAAGGAGAAGAGCGATCACTGTATCAAATGATGCTCATGGCTTAGGTCAAGTAAGGTGAGGACCAAGAATAGACTTTTGAATTTAACAATGTGATCATTGGTGCTGTGACCTTTTCAAGCTCTGTTTCAGTGGAGTGTTGGGAGTGATTAAAGTAGATTTAAGAAATAATCGAGTAGAAGAAATGGAGAGAGTGAATATACACAATCTTTGAAAGAGTTTTGCTTTAAAGGAGGTCAGAGAAATAGAGGAGTAGCTGGAAAGGGATATGAATCAAGAGTCTTAGTTGTTTTTTATTTTAAAGTAGGAGAGATTATGGCATGTTTATGTACTAATAGGAAGGAAAGAGGGAAAATTGATAATGCAGGTGGGAGAGACGGTTGCTGGAAAGAGATCCTTAGTAAGCAAGAGCAGGTAGATTAGTGCACAAGCAAAGCGGTTGGTCTTACGATTGGATTATGAATTGATTCAAAATACAGGAAGGCAGGTAGAGAACTAGGAGCACAGACAGAGACAGAGGATAAATATGAAATATGATGTTAGGAGCTTGTGAAAAGTTTCTTCTGATTACTTTAAATTTCTTCGCAAAATGGAAAGCCAGGTCATCAACTGTGAGTGACGATGGGGGAGGAGAAGTTGGACATTTGAGGAGAGCTGAGAAGGTATGAAGTAACTGTCTAGCAGAGTAGACGGAGTGGACTAGGAAAAAAGTGCACTATGATGGCTGAACAGCACCAGAGGCCAATTTAAAGTGAAATTTAATGTGAAAGCATCTAATCATTCTTCCCAGCACAGAATAGGAGCTCAATTTAAATATATTTAATAGATCTATACATATAGATTTTTTTTATTTAAAAATACTGCAAAAAAATGACCATCTATTCTTTGTGAAAAAAAAAAATCTGTTTTGAAAATAAAGTGCACCATTTGATAGCTTGTTTATTATAT
The DNA here is from genome assembly GCF_000325575.1 of Pteropus alecto. Classification (NCBI taxonomy): domain Eukaryota; kingdom Metazoa; phylum Chordata; class Mammalia; order Chiroptera; family Pteropodidae; genus Pteropus; species Pteropus alecto. Next base: position 1,665,271 of record NW_006430061.1, read on the forward strand.
AGAATTTATATTATAGGTTAGCTGACCAAATTGGGAAATCTGTAAAATGGGTTAGTTAATGTTATAGCAAAAGATTTTACTCTACATTCGTGATGTGATTAAGGCAAAAATATTTTTATTGCAATTATCCAAATCCAGTAAAATATTTAATGAAGTGTTCACTGCCTTGGGCAAGTTAGCATGAAATTTAATTTGTGTTAATTTGCCCAAAACTTAGGAAGCAGAAGTATACTGTTTTTAGAATTTGATCTACAAGAAGGAAACTAGTATTTTATAAGATGTTTCTATACATAGATTTAGATTCCTCTATTCTCTTCTTCCTTCAGGCACTCAAAACATCATCATGAGCATCATAGAAAATGGATCGATATCAGGTGCCTAGTGTCAATTGGGTAACAATAGAACCTGTAGGAATCAGGGATTTTTATGAGATACAGGAGCATAGTGTATCTGTATATTGAATATCTATAAAAGAAATAGTGATGGAATTCAAGTCAGGTGACCTAGGTTTAAATTCTAGCTCTGCTGGTTATTAAATCCAGGGCCTTAAGGTCTTACTTTCTTCATCTGAAAACTGGGCATAATAATACTTCATTGGGTTGCCATGTTGATCAAATGAGGTAATTATATGAAAATATTTTATTTATTATGTTAGTCAAAGGTTAAGGGATTATTATTGTGCCTCCCAATGATTGAAAGAAGTTATTAAAAATAGCATTATCAGCTATCTCTCAGCGCGATTCTAGGCCCCATTTTTACTATTTTTCCTTCTACTATGATAGAAGGCATGCAGGCCTTTTTGAGAAAATTATGCTGCTTCTGGACATGTCCAAGAATAGCTAGTAACTAAACTACTTCTTCATAGATTCAGGGTATTTCTCTTTTGGACTGAAGTGGATAAAAAGTTTCAATGTTAATGTAAAGGGTCAATAAGAATTATTCAAGTGATAGACTGACCTGGAGCCATCAGTATTAGAAGTTGAAAGGATCTTCCAAGACTCCTGGCCCCAGCTTTTATAAATGTATGGAAACTTAGGCTCAGAAAGTATGGTTACAATGATATTTTGAAATGAATTTAAATTATAATTACTGTCCATAAAGATTGAGAAAACTTGGCACATATTGCATTTATCAGAATATTGTTTCAGTCGTAGTCTCCTAGCTAGGTATTTAATTCTTTAACTAGTTTTAATGACTCAAGGGTAATTGAGAGACAGATAGCCATGTCTCCTTGCAGAAGGAAAGACTGACCTTCATAAAGGGTCTGGTAAGTTTATTTGAACTAGAGTAGCATGATGGAACAATCTGGTGTGACCAGGCCTTGGCACCTGCTAGGATCTAGGATAAGTCAGTGTGTGTCGTTCTGTTAAGTTGCAGAGAACTCACTGCTTTTCACTCCCGACTCCTCCAGCCTAGTGCCTTGGGAGTAATGACATACAAGATGATCCTTTCTTAAGCAGGAAAATAGAAGGTCCTTGAAGGAACTTCTCTACAAGTCCTGCCATGGAAATAAATAGATATTTGCATGGATACTAAATGTATGCTTTCAGATCCTTTCTCATCTTGATCTCTCCTCTCTACAGTTCTTGAACCAAGGTGAAGACACAAGTCTGCTTAACAGTCATAATATGTCTCATGTTACCAGTCTATTTTTTAGTGTTCTGCGAGAATCTTCAAAAATGATCTCACACGTAACTTTGTGGAATTAACTGCAATGTTGTTCCAAATACCTGGTGTTATCCAAGTTTTGCCATATTTACGATGTCATAAGAACCCCGTTTTTATGTTGCAAAACTATCATAAATTACACTCCATTGTATTACTTAACCCTCAACCATAGTATCAGGGAGATTTGCAGGACTCTTCCAGGGAACATCTTTGTCACATTTTGTCATTTGCTTAGAATGTCAAACAGGGCCCCCTTTTGGATTCTGTGGGAGGTGGATTCCAATTGCCACACAGAACATATATAGAGATATTTCCCCCTGTTTTATTTTATTTTTTGAATCTATACAGGCAACAGCCTCAGATTCCAATCACCACAGGAACAGGTGTTGTGTATCCTGGTGCTATTACTATGGCAACTACCACACCATCACCTCAGATGACATCTGACTGCTCTAGCACCTCCGCCAGCCCAGAGCCCAGCCTCCCGGTCATCCAGAGCACTTATGGTATGAAGACAGACGGCGGAAACCTAGCTGGAAATGAAATGATTAATGGAGAGGATGAAATAGAAATGTATGACGACTATGAAGATGATCCCAAATCAGACTATAGCAGTGAAAACGAAGCCCCAGAAGCTGTCAGTGCCAACTGAGGAGTGTTTATTTGCTGAATTAAAATACTCTGACATTTCACCTCCCCTCCCCCAACAAAAAGTTCTTAAAGAGCCCGCATGCATTTGTGGCTCCACAATGACATCAGCAGAATGGTCTTAATTGTTTCGTAAAGTGTGAGACAGATTAAGTTTTCCCTGATTTTTCATGAACTTGAGTTTTTTGTCGTTATTGTTATTGTTGTTGTTGTTGTTTTTTTAATTTAGGTGAAGACATATTAAATATGAGACACCAGGACTTGAAAACTTATCTCAACCCATAGCTGTCTTACAAGTCTTATATTTTTGTCTTACTATTTTTTTTTTCTTTTGGATGTTGATAAAGGTTTAAGTTACTGTTTTAGATGGGGTTAAACATTCTCACTCAGGTATGCTGTGCCGGCCTACAGGTTGTGAATGTGTTTTTATTCTGAATTATTTTAGAAAACAACTGAGGATTTCATATTGTGAAACAGAACCAGTCTACGGCGTGTGCAGCTGCATGTAGAGCATATTCAAAAGGCCTCGGAATTCCATTTTTCCATGTGTAGAGTTAAACTTTGAATGTGCCAAACTTTCTCATCACTTTTGAATCTTAATATTTTGAAAGTCTTAAAGGAGACACTGCAAAGTCTTAGACAATCTTTGGCATCTTAAAATAAAATAGCAAACCATACTTTTTTTTTTTCCAGAAAATGGTAAAGTACTCAGGAATCTGGAGACAAGATATTGTAAGGAATGAACAAGGTTGCCACAGTGCATGTACCCAATTGTGTTTGCCTCTCAATGTGCCATCTGTGGGTGACGTATGACGTACACACACCAGAGCGATCACCACACCAGATACCGATTCGGTGGTCTTCTCTGCCTGAGACCACCTCTCACTACATCCATTATCCCTTTGCCTTTAACCCTGACATTCAGTCTTAACACATTTTCTCTTAAATAATTTATTCATTCCAGAATGTCAAGGGTCCACTTACTATTTATTTAAAAAAAAAATTGTTGGTGGCATTAATTTAATAATTCTTATTTTTCACCATCTTTCCCCGAAGAACTTTTCAGCCCTTCTCACCTCCTTCTCCTGCTAGATACAAAAGATGTACATAGTGATTTTATGTCCCCAGAGCATCTGGAAGCATTTCTGAAGCAAGATTCTATTAAATACCTATATCATTGTTTTTAAACACGAGTGTCTATCTGGCTGCAGGGCTGTGTGTTTAGATTCATGTGTAGAGTCTTACACTTCAACAGCTGTGCCCCCGAGGTTCTTAGTGACCTTGAATCTTTTGCCAGAATTTCCCCCTAAGTCAGCTCAGCAACAAGTGGTCGGAGCTGCCTCAGTGGCATTTCCCCTGAGTGCCATTCAGCAGCAAGGGTCAACAGTGGTGACTGCCGGGCAAGAGAGTTCCATAGCCAAACCTAGAGCCCAAGGCTGCAGGCCATGTAGGAGGCTACTATGATGCTGTCATGGGCTGGCACCTTTACAGTGAGTTGCCTTGTCCCATCTGGCATACCTAGGGGATTCTCTGTAAAATCCCCAGGATACAAGGAGCCACCTGACAGCCTCAAAGCAAAGATAGAGGCAGATAGTCATGATACGTCCAGAGAATGAAAGAAAACCATAGGGAAGGAGAAGGAGGGAAAATACATTCCCTATATGGGATGTTCCTACTGTTAACTCTGGGGAACAGATCACTCCTGAGGCGGCAGCCGAGGCCCTCTGGCTGACTCCCTCTATCTGTGGCCGTGGTGGGGCAGGCCTATGTGTGAACGAGACTGACTATACTTGTCGCACAAGGGTTTTCTGGAGATGTGCTGATGGGCAAGGAGGCAGTGAGGTTTCACTTCCCATCTCCTAGCCACAGGGAACTTGGCCATGCCATTCTGACCTTCCTGAAAACAGGACTGATCACCTATGTGGGGACCCTCACCCAGAGTGGTTCAGTGGGAGAATGTCAGCGAATGGGACAGTTCACCTCATAGGACAACCCAGATTTTGATCACCAGGACATAGGAATGGCCCCATCAGATTTCTTGAGCCATTTTGTCACTTGGAAGAAAATAGTGTACCTTCATATTTATTTAATGAGTGCTCAAGGACATACCTAATAGCGATAGATAAATCCAGACAAGAAATTACTGGCTATATCACTAGCTGGGAGTGCTCTCTATCAGCTGATTAAGGTACTGATAGGAATGTTTTTTTTTTCTTAATATTGGTTGGGGATTGAAACTTCGTTTTTGTACATTTATTTCAAATGAGGAAGAGGTCATTTTTGTTCTTAAAAAAATGAGTATTTATTATTGTCTTACTGATTTCTTTTGAATATATACCTCTCTTCCTCAGTTCATTCTCATGTTTTTTCTTATTTTCTTTCACTTTTGCTTCTGCCCTGTCCCACTTCTTTTTTTATTTGTTGCATAGGTAAATGCTGTTTGGCTAGCATTGTATTGTATGTAATTAATTTTGCACAAAGGCAAACATTTAGAATAGTAGGTTAATTTTGTTTGTTTTATGACCATGCCAAAATAATATTCTGGGCTGGTGGAGAACAAAGAACTGTTCTTTAGGACTGAAACTTGATTTTGCTTGTAGTAAAACAAAACAAAACAAAACAAAACAACAAAAAATAAACCAACAAAAAACACACACACTCACAGATGTTGTTTCGTAAGTGTTATAAGCACTGGATATAAATGGTATTTTTTATCACTTCTGACTAATGTGAAACTGTTGTACGAAAACTACATGAACAAAAGTCATCTGTTTCGACTCGTGTGGGCTTGCCTCACAGTTGCCGGATTTGAGTCATTTTTATGTCTTGTTATTTCATTTATTTATGCAAAATACATGTGTGTATGAACACTTTGTTTTAGCCCCAGCTCTGCCTCAGTACTGGGGTTCAGTTACTTCTAGCCATGTTCTTAAAAATGAAAGGCTATTCAGGAATGATCTGATTGTAAACGTCTCTTTTATTGGGTAAAACAGTGATGCTGTATTTGAATCTAAATTCTGTGCATAAGCAGTTTATTCTATTTATTAGCCAAGTTTGGCTCTAAATATCCTTGGAAATTATGAATGACAATCATCGGGATCACTTCATTTTATTTTCAGTGGGGCTTAAACAAAGTTTTTGTGACTTTACCATCTCATTTTAGATTTTTCTAATTGTGTAAATATAACATAGAAATAGAATTTATTTTTGGTTCATGAATACTTAGTGAGATATAAGTTATGTATTTCCTTTTTGTTCTCTATCCATATATGTTGGTCCAGACTAGAAGTTGACAAGTCACTGTACCTCATGGGGATAGTGAATTATCAGCACGGTGAGAGAGCAGTGTTCCACCTGCAGCTGGGGCGATAAAACCCCTCACTCGGGTTCTCATGCATCTTAGAACCTACTGTCCACAGACTCAGGCTTTGCCTTTTTTTCTTAATAGAAAATTGATGAATTGAACATACCAAATTTGCCATACCGCCGAGTCAATTTACTCTGTGAATCCCAATAAACTGTTAAAGGTAATTCTGTGACCATTTAATAGCAAGAAGAATGAACGCCATTATAAAGGCAAAAATCTGCTTCTGAGATTGGTCATTAATAAAACTCCCAGCATGCTAAGTCGATTAAAAAATGTTAATCAACTTTTTCCAGTGTTTTTTATTTCATAGTATCTTCAAGTCAAAGATAAAATTATATCCATTTTGTTAAAGAACATGCAGGATTAGGATTTTCCATGTCACTTAGAATAGGGACATGGCAGACAGTCCTATCCTAAAAAAAAAAAAAAAGAAGGACCATAAGGAATAGGAAGGAAGGAAGGAAGGAAGGAAGGAAAAAAGAAGGAAGGAAAAGAATGAAAAGAAGAAAGAAAGAAAGGAAGGAAGGAAGAAAAGGAAAGAAAGAAAAGGAAAGGAAAGAAAGGAAAAGAAAAGGAGAGAGAAATAAAAGATCAGTCTGTGGACAGGAGCAGCCAGGCAGGCAATTTCTCTATTTCATTGGCAGATGTGATGCAGTATCTTTTCCAGGAAGGTACGAAAGCTTTGTTGTTTTCATATGTATCCAGATCAACCTTTTAGGAGCACATCAGTTTGCTTCATTTGGTATTTGATACTCCGCAGCCTTGTCCTCATGGCTTATTTCGATTTGCCAGGGTCCTGATACCAACTCCCAGACCAAGTTCTAAATTCAGATGTGGGCTCACAGTGCTATTGAGCTTGTCAAATTCTGGCCTCCCCTGAACGTTAGCCCCACTGAAGCCTGGGTGTTTGAAAAGGGTGTGATCACTCTAGGGCTGAAATTAAAGGCTTCTTTCTTTTCCTTACGAAGCCAGGCTGCTGCTTCAGAGCGCACCCTCCCAAGCCAAGAGCACAGGCACTAGCTAAAAGCAGGGATTGTTTCAAGGAAATCCATCTATCCCTAGTAGAAAGGCAGCCTGGTCACTTAAACACCACAGCTGAGGCTGCTTATATCAATTTACTAATTTTGCAGTAAGGTGACCTTTACCTACTCATTAGGGAAAGGAAAATGAATCACTTAGTAGTTTTAAATCATCTGAGAAGTCTTGTACCAAGTGCCAACAACTGCAAAGAATGCAGCTGGAGGAATGTATTGAAATTATTACCAGGTCTTCCTTTTTAATGAGAAAATGACAAAATGTTTGCTGTAGCCTTGCCTGTTTTTGTACACGTTTGTCTAAGGACTGAGTTGGCACTTAAGCTCACTTCTCAAAGTATAATAATATTGTATGACCTCATTTGTTCTTTTACAAAAGCACTCGCATCATTTCCTTAAGTCATCTGCCCCCTGACATGTTTTCTTCCTTAATAAACAACTTCTATCTGCTATTCCTGCCGATTATGTTATGTTTCTGATGCCATATGCTATTGAGCGTAACCCTCTGCTAATATTGTTGAAAATATTGATGATATGCAAATACATTTCCTTTTCATCCCATCTTATCTTTTCCTTTGAGGACAGATTGTTTGCCTAAAGCTCATGAACAAGTATTCAAAATGCTGGTACCTTTGGGGTGAGGCTGGAGGTGGGTGGGGGAGGGGGCAGACAGGTAACAGTGCAGATACTCTTCCAATTAGTGTTCGTGGCAATATGAAAGCTTGAAGGCAACTCAGTGACATATCTTGCTCAGTAGTTTCTTATTCCTGAAGAACCACAAGCATAAAGTGAGGCCTCAGTGCTGGTGCTCTTGGAGTATGGGGAATGTGCAAATATTTAACTGTTTTGTATGCTGCACATTGCAGATCTGCTCATGTGCATTCTCCGTTTGTCTTCCTTTGTCATATGTGTTTTTGCTTTTCTAAAAGTGCAGTCTTTATTGTACCCTTCTCCGGCTTGTAGCAAATTAGAATGCTTAGCATTTATGTTCATTCATTATTGTATTTGCCATGTAAAATTTTTATTACCTTAGACAAGCTTATAAGCTGTTACTACATAACTTATCTTACTGTAACTCTTTTATTTCCCGACATTGTAATTTGTTTGTGATGTATATTGTGAGATTGTATTCTATGTTAATTTAATCAGCACAATTCACTGACATGCTGGACTGACATGCTGGCTGCTGTTTCAAAGTATAAAGTTTGTGTAGGGCTGTTGAGACAACTGCATCTCTGTTGTCAAGGTACTGTGCTTTGGTTCGTCTAGCAACACTGTGGGTGTGGCCCTCGAGACACTAAGGGCATTGAATACACCCCCGAGCAAACTTTATCTGCAGATTTTCTTTGTAGAAATTCTATGTATAACGCAGGTACCTATTTGGCCCATGGCTGGTAACTATTTGGGCAATTAGAAAAAACAAAAACCATAAAAACTAGTGTCTATTGCTGCTTTGAATATGTTTGAAAGTCTGAAAATGTAAATAGTTTATCAAAAAAAAAAATCTTGTACAGTCCAGTGTAAAGTTTTTAAATGACCTTAAGGGTTGCCATCACATCTTTCTCACATTCTCCTCTTGATAATGGGAAAAAAAAAGTTTGCTAAGGATTAAAGAAATGGAAAAAAAAAAAAGAATCTCTTCAAACTTAAAGGAATGAATCATTGTTCTTAGCTTTGTTGCATACACAACCTTCTTGGATTTTGTTGTGCAGTATTGATGTGAGATAAAACTCAACATTGAGTAATCTTTCAGTGGTACTTTTCAAAGTCTTCCCCTCTTCTGCCTCATAATTAGGGGAAAAAGACAAAATTGAAAGACACTGTCTTTATCTATCCTGGTATATGTTGGCACCTTAGCTACTTTTTTTTTTTTTTTCCTTTTTGCACAAGGTGCTTTCCTGATATGTTAGACATGCCATCTTTGGGTGATAATGTATATGCCATGATGGGGCCTATGCCCCTCAGGGGAGTGTCTATAAGAACTGCCTATTTATGCTCATTTACCTCAAGACTGTCCTCTCTACCCTTAATCTAGTCGTCATCACTCCATCTTTTGTACTGCTGTTGACACTTACAAATTAAAGATAAATTTTGTTTTACGATCTCTGTGTATGGCCTTGTCTGTGCCCTGCAGACTGTTCCCACTCTGGAGCCCGCTAGGCTATAGGCTTCCCCCGCGCTTGCTGCTGGAGCTAGCAGAGCTTCTCTGCTCCCTGCCATCACTGCTGCCCAGCTGAGAGGTAGATCTCACTCAGGAAGCCTCCAAACCCCTTAGCCTGGAAAGACGTGCCTGCTTTTTTCATTGTGGAGCATACATACACTGCTGCAGCAGGAAATGCTTGTGGATTTGGACAGCAGGAACGGGAGCCAAGGTGGATTTTTGTCAAGAGAAGATGAGAAAGAATGTCGCTTCCTATTTGCCTGACTTCTTCACGGGCGTGAAACAGTTTAAAAGCTCTGAGCATCCCAAGGTATGAATGAATCTCAAGGGTCAGCTTCTCATCTGACACCAACTTCTACAAGCCTAGTAGCCAAGAGAGGAAAATGCCACACTTTTGGAACCTTTGCCTCCACGGTGGTGGGGAGTGGTTGGCTGATTTCTCAGTCACTTTTGCCTCAGAGATGGCGAGCTCACATCTCCTTGTCCAGCTGTGACTTGGATCAGGAGTGATAGAATACCAGCTTTTAAGAGTCTGAGGGATGGAGGTGGGGTAATGGGCTGAAGGGACCCAGGCCCGTGAAGGAGAGACTTGCCAAGCCAGCCCCGCCAGTGCTATGGATTCCAGAGGTGAGTGACCAACACCTGGAAAATGAAACAAAGGGTTCAAGAGAGAGATGCGGCAGGCCCAGCAATATCTTTTTTTTTTTTTTGGTATTTGCTATGAAAAAAAAATGCCTCATTAGAGAAAAGCCATGGATTTGTGGAACTTTATTACAATCAAATTGTAAGTTTGATACAAGCTGTCCTAAGTCCTGAAAACCTAACATTCCATGATTCTTCCTGTGCCCTGTGGGTTTTTAAAAGCCCAAGTACATATAGGGCATTGTTTGGAGTCACAGTGACCCGGCTTTGCTACTTGCCAGCCTTGTGACCTTCCCTAGGTAACTCTTTTGAGTTTTCTCTATAAAGTGGGGTCATGACCCTCACCTCTCAGGGTTATCGGGGGAATTATATGCAGTGGCATGTGCAAAATATCCATCAGCAGCAGACCTGCACACGGAGTGCACAAATGAAGCCTGCCTACTCGGATCAGAGAATGTCTGAGCCAGAGGGGAGCCCTGCCGTCACTGGCTGAGCAAAGTGAGGGACTTGCCTGAGCCCTAGTTCAGAATCAGGTCACGTGTGTGATTCCCTCAACCTTTCTCCAAGCTGGGCTCAAGGCCACAGGTTTTCTCATTTCCAGACCAACCTTACGACCACCTTTGGTCTTCTTTTTAAAACACAGATGATCTGATCTGTCTTCTCTCTCTCACCCTCTCCTAAAATCTCCTGACTTTCCATAGACGTCTAGATATAACCCAAAGTTCCTACCCGACAGCCAAGCGTCGGAGACGCGCCCTCCGCGTGTTCCACCGTGCCCTCACGCCCCCTCAGCTTCTCAGTGCTTCTGTCATGCTCCTCAGCCCGTACGTGGCCTGGGGGCTTCTCCTCCTGCTTGCAGAGAATCTGTCCCGTTCTCTGTTTGGGAAGTGCTCACTCTTTCAAACCCCACTCCAGATACCACCACCTTTTCAGTGACATCTCCTCTGGCTCCCCAGTTTCAGGCTCTTTCTCAGAGATCCCCGGGCACTTTGAAAGGATCATGTTTACTATGTTGTAATAATTTGTTTCTGTGTCTGTCTTTTCTGCTAGATGACAGGCTACTGAAACCAAGGACTGTGCCTTGGCCCTCCCAGCTCCCAGCACAGTGCTTGGCATATAGTAAATGTTTAACCTTTATGCGTGGAATGATGTGTGATGGTGGCAGCTTGGCCTCCATTGTGGTATCTGCATCTTAGATAGTGGGGACGAGGGAGCCTGTAGAGGTACCTTGGTACTAGTTATTTCATTTGGAGAACATAATTAAAGCGTCTCTGTTCATTTGGGAGGAGCCATTTCAAGTCGGCGCGATGATCAGGCATGATAGCATTAAAAGTCACCAAGCTTTCGGGAGGACTCACACTATTAGATGCCCAAGTTTCCAAGCCAGAGCCATTGCTCTATCCTTCCTCCCAGGCATTTAAAGGACAGCCCAGAAACAAGAAGCTTTTACGGGTTTGCCCTACTCTCCCCTTGACCCCCCCAGGGATGAGAATTACCCTTTACTCTGCCCAGGGACCAGTGGTAGCAGGAGGCCCAACCCCTGAGTATTCATCATGGAAGGAGAGAGAAACTTAGCTGCTCCGCCTGCTGGGGAGAGGAAGGGCAGTCACACCACAAGCTATTCACTTAGTACCCTCTTCTTCTATGACAACAGAAGCCATGGTCCAGGCAGTAATGATTCTTTCCCTTAACAGTGCCTTAGCACCTTCCTTACTCAAAATGTGGTTCACAGAGCAGCAGCAGCATCACCTGAGGCACTTAAAGCACACGTGAGCCACACAGAGCAGCAGACCCCGGCATCCAGGAGCCTCTAATTACCATTATCTACCCTTCTTAGTGAACAGTGTGCCATGGGACAGAGAGGTTAAGGGTTATTGTCTTCATTTGAGTGGTGAAGGCCCACAGACAGACGACCCACCCGAAGTCACGTGGAGATTAAATGACAGTGCCAGAATGCACACTCGAGCTTTCTAAATGTAAAAATAGTTGAACATGTTGCATATGGCCCCACAATAGTGTGTGGAGATTGTTCATCAGTGGCGCAGCCCTGGATCTAGGCCCCGATCATTATCAGGCATCTGGGTCTGTACCACTGTGGGAACACTGCGGCATCTAGGGACATTGATGTCTGGCAGCTCCGACACTGTCACTTCCTGCTCTGGCCAAGCCCAGTGCCTGGCCCTGACCAAGGACCCAAGAGAGATCCCAGGCAACAGAGTGACTCTCTTCAGAGTGTTGTTCTATAGCCCCCTCTGTCAACCAGCCACCTAGCAGTGTGTGTGTGTGTGTGTGTGTGTGTGTTGGCACCAGCCTAAGTGGCCATTGAGAAGATAATGAGGAAATGTGTAGATTCTGGGGCCACACTCCTAACTCTCTGGTAGTAGGAGACAGAGTGAGATACCCAGTAAAAGGAGTCGATCAGGGAAGGTGTCTGAGTTACATGTCGCCCTAGCACCAGGACTCCTAGGACCCGATGTGGATAGTTCCTCTACCAGGCTTCATGAACTCACCCGTGGTGGGCAGCCCTGACCCCGCCCCCAACCTTGCATCTGCCTCTACCGCCTACTCTAACGGTTTATGCAGGGTCTGCTCCCTCTTCCGCTTTAACCCTACCCACTCCTCTGTTCTCCTCGGAAGAGTCTTCCTCTCACAGATTTCGTCACAGCCTCAAATACACAAGACAAAGTCTGAACTGTTTGCATTCGCGCAGGTTCCTTCCTGATGCACGCAGGGCCCTGATCTACATTTCCAGTCCCATCACGCTCCTGACATAGCAGGCTGCATGCTGTTACCTGTACATGCCACACTCCGAAATGTTTCCTTGTGCCCGGAAGTCCCTCTCTTATGTCTCCTGCCATCATCTCCCGTACTTCAAAGCTCATCCTAAATGTCACCTCCTCTGGGAAACCTTCCCTCAATTTTCCTCTTTTACTCAGAAAATTTGAATTGCCCTAAAATGATCTGATGAGATTTGTCACATGTGAAACATGGCACAGGAATCTCATCGATTCCTGTGTCACATCCACTTATTTATTTATTTTTTAGCCAACAGTCCTGGTACATAGTAGATACTTAATAAATATGACTATTATAAAAAAAAAAAAAAAAAAGGAGTAAGCTCTTTCTTTTTGAGTTCAAAGTACTCCATACTCTGATACTGGCTGTTTCTTTTCAGCCTCATCTTCTTATTCCATGGCTTCTAGCTTTCTAGACCCAACAGACAATTTTTAACATGTTCTCCCATCTCTTTGAGCTTTTGGTCAATTCATGTCCCATCTAAATTGCCCTTGCCTTATATCTATTAATCACCATCTTTCCCTTAAGGTCCAATTCGAAGTCCATCTCCTTCAAAACCCCTATGTAATGCTAAAAGTCTACTATGTAGCAGAAATTTTACCAATGTTTCATTTGACCCTTAGCAACAGCTCTAAATATTAGGTATGGTTTTCCCTGTTTTATAGAAGAAATTGAAACTCAGGGAAATCAAGTGACTTGGTCAGGGTTTCTCAGTGAGTCAGAATGTCTTCTGCCTAGATAAGATGCCTCTGAGATTTCTCCAGCTCAGAATGAATCTCTCTCTCCCTATAGTTCAGAGTTTCTCAACAGTTTTTTTTCCCCATTATCACCACTTAAGAAAACTTTTTAGATATTTTCCCCTAATAGCCCTCCACCACCCATGAAATTTAAGTACCATAAATATACAATCTGCTTATGTACTCTACATATATCTGAGCTTCATTTATTTAAAAAAAATTTTTTTATCGCCCTAAGAACCAATTTTTGTCCTCTTAAGGACATGAGATTGCTCTCGTTTAGAATGCATGCTCTATATCAAGCTCATTTTGAGGTTTGACTCTTACCAAAGCATTTGTAACTGGTTTCCTACTATGTTGTAAGTTCTGGATTTTGATTGCTACAATATAGTAACCATTTTCCCCAAAGCTTAGTGATAAAACAACCATTTGTTATCCTCACAAAATCCATGAGTTCGAAACTTTGAATAGGACAAGAGGAAGGCTTTTCTTTGCTCCATGATGTTTGGGACCTCAGCTAGGAAACTGGGGCTTGTTTGCTTTCATGTTTGGAAGTTGACACCAGCAGTTGGTTGGAGCTGTTGTTGGCCAGAACACCTACATGTGGCCTCTTCCTGTGCCCTGGGCTGCCTCACAGCATGGTGACTGGGTGTCAAGGGTGAG
>NW_006430061.1:1679029-1688114 GCF_000325575.1 Pteropus alecto
CCCCAGAGATCATTTCTACTACATTCTATTTATTAATGCAGTCACAAAATCATGCCCAATTCAAGTGGTAACTCCACCTCTCAATGAGAGAGTCATAACATTACGAATGGTATATGGGGCTGAGAGTATCGCTGTAGCCATTTTTGGAAAATAATGGGTGCTCTAAGTCAAGAGAATGAAACCCCAAGTCTTGGTCCATTCCTGCCATTACCAGCATGTGGCTACCATGGTCCAGAGGTCCCTGGAGAGACCGGCTGTGGGCAGGAAGCGCACCGATGCACCAGGGCACGGTGCTTCTAGCTACGATGGTACCTAGAACAAATGGTAAGTGAGCAGGAAGCACGACAGGCAAGATCCTGGTGAAAAATTACTTTTTTCTCTCAGAAGCAGTCCAGTTATTTCTGAAACTGTCCAAACCAGTAAATATATGGAGAGAGAGAGAGTCACCCACAGTACTTGCAATAGAATTTGACTTATATTCATGTCTCTAGAAGCCTGTCAAAACAACAACAACAACAACAACAACAACAAATGTTGTCACTAATCAGCTAAATACCAGTCTATTCCCCTTTGGTAACCTTCTACCTGTATTGATATTTCTGTCAACACCACTATCATCAATACAGCAAAGGATGTTTTTAAATGGCAATAATCAGTACTAGGAGCCATAGAATATATATAAAAATAATTTAGCATTTTTCGACCTCAGGAAATAATAGTTTGATGTTCTAATGTTAATTAAGCCCAAAAAGTTAGATTGAGAAAAACAATGTTAACCTTCAAACAATCTATTAAGTTTCTGACTTTGGATTAACATTAATCAGCTCATGAATATTATTATATATACCCAAACCAGGTCTGAAGAAGCAAGGACATTTAGCATATTGTTTAATTTGAATCTTATTTATAATTCTATTTAAAGTATCATTACATGTTAATTTTAATAAAAACAGTATTTCCACAAGTGTTATTAAAAATGAATAAATGAGACTGGATTCTTACCATAAAAAGCAAAGTGTAGAATTTATATATATTTTTGGAATTGAAAGAAGCCCGATGAGTTTAATGACTAACACAGGCAGGTAGGAAAATTAGAAGAAAATAAACAAATAATTATAATAAGAACACAGAAGAATAATCGGGATCCTAATCCATAGACAAGACAACTATTCTTCCATGATAAGACATTATACTGCCCTGATTTGCCCTTGAGTTAGAATTTATTTAACTGCAAAAAGTACTCTTTTATTCCATACTTGAATAAAAACCTTTATTAAATAATTTAAATGCATTTATTACACATTAAAAATTAATTCACTTAAAAAAAAAAAGCATTTGTTTATTAATACTGAAAATAACAACACCTGCTAAATATGTGGGCGTGAGCCACTGGAGAAGTGAGATGTAGATTCTCAAGCAGCCACCTCTCCTTAGGCCTGAGTCTGGGAGCACCTCCGGTTCTCCACCTGCAGAGATAACCCGGGCCCTTCTCAAATGCCAAGAAGGCAGGTAGTTGATGTGCTGGGGGTTGTGGCCAAGCACGCCTGCCTTGGACAGGGCTATGGAAAAGACAAGTGGTCTGGACCTTAAACTGTGTCAGATAAGACATACCAAGGGATAAATGCTGCAGCTATAAATACAGCTCGCAAAACTGGATCATTTTTCAGGCTGTTAAATTTCAAATGCCTGCCAAACAGTGTCATATCTGGGACTCTGTTTTTGCAACTCTACTGCAAGGAATGGCGAAAGTCCAATTAATTTAGTAACAACAACAACAAAAAAATCTGGGAAGTGAGGACCAGAGGAATCAAATTGTCCAATCAAATCTTGGAGTTGAAATTAGTTTCACAAATTGTAATATGATGTTTAAAAGAAATTCAATTTAATTCTAAATTTTAGTCAATTCCACAATGATGCACTAAAGAAATCCAGGACATGTTAAAGAAGGTAGAATATTGATTAATCTCTCTATTGTAATCCTGGGGAGTCAGACCACTCACATACATGAATTGCATCAAGTTTTCTGGATGATCTTCTTGGGGGACAATCTAGAAAGTCAAGGACACCTAGGAAATTCCCTCTTCCAAACAAAACAAAACAAAAATCTACAAAGCTTTAGAGAGATCAAATACTATATTACTTAGATTTTGTTGATTATACATGACAGAAAATCAGTTTAAATGGTTTCTACAGCCAAAAGGGATTTAGTGGCTTATGTAACTGAAAAAGTACAAGGATAGCAGGGCTTCAGGCATGGCTGAATACAGGTGTTCAAACAGTGCATCGAGACTTGATATCTTTATCTCTCTGCTCTGCTGTGATTGGCCTTGCTCCCAGATAATCCCCTTCCATGAGATATTCCTCTTCAGCTCCAGATTTATATTCTCTCAGTTTTAAGTTCAACAGAAAGGGTTAATAGAGGTGCTTCCTGGTTTTTCAGTTTTAAGAATGAACAGCAGGTTTCTGACTCTGGGTCCTCGCTTTTAATCTTACTTTGCAGTCAGAGTTCACAGATGAGATGTATAGGAGATTATGGTCATTTCTCTGTCCTGCATGAATTATTTTTCCTGTGGTGTTGAATTTCATCTAGCTTCTTTCATTTATGAAGTTGTCAATTTACTAACCATGAATTTAGCTCTTCTATTTGTGTAAATATCCTCTTAATATGTTCAAATACATTAGTCGCTTATCAACTTTATCTTCTTGAAAAACTATTTTCTGTTCCAACATAGATTAGTTGCTCGATAAGCCTATTGTACAACTTTGGTCTTGGGCTCCCCCTTCTCCATCACACTGCATATTTCTCCTGTGTTAGAGACCTCGTTTCCCAGGTTCCACGTCTTTCTCCGTCTTTACTCCCTTATTTTGGTGGAGTAAACGATCCTTCAGGTGCTTCTTGAGAAAGGGTGTCTGAGAAGTACATGTTTTGAGACTTTGTCTAAAATATCTTTATTCTACCCTCATACTTTGTTAAGAATTCCATTGGATAGAAATCTGGATTGGAAATTATTTCTCATTAAACTTTTGAAGGTATTGCTTCACTGTCTTGTAGCTTCCAGCATAGCTACTGAAAAGTCTGATGCTGCCGTTCTGATTCTCCTTAGTGTCTCTCTCTCTCTCTCTCCCTCTCTCTCTCCTTTCTCCCACTCCCTCACTCATCTCTCTCTCTCTCAAACTTGTAGGATCTCGTTGTCCTCAGTGTTTTGAAATTTCACGATAATGTGCTTTGGCGTGGGTATGTATTTATTTATTGTGTGGTATTAGGTACTCAGTAGGCTCTTTCAAACTGGAAATTCATATCCTTCAGTTCTGGAAAAGTATCTTGAATTATTAATTATTATCTTGAGATGATTTTCTCCTCACAGTTTTCTACATGTCTTCCTCAGGAACTCACAGATTCAGATGTTGAATCTCCTGATCTGGTCATTTAATTTTTCTTTTCCATTTTTATTTTTTTGCATTTTTTGCTGTATGCTTTGGAGAAATAATCTGAAGATATTATCTTCCACATGTCAATTGAGTTTTTCATTTCTGTGTCATATGTTTAATTTCCAAGTGCTCTTCTTTGTTCTCTGGAAAAATTTTTTTTTATAGCACCCTGGTTTTGTTTTATGGAGGCTATAATTTCTCTTATCCCTCTAAAAATATTAGTAATAGTTAAAATTTTTTCTTCTTACATGATCACTGTTTTCTCCTAATTGCTTCATTCATTCATTTAATTAATATTCATCAAACACTTACTATATGCCAGGTAGCTAGGAACTTGGGATAATTCAGGAAATAAAATGAAGATACCTATTCTTGTGCAGCTTACATTTTAGTTGCTTATTTTGTTGTCTTTCTTTACTATTAGAGACTTCGCTAATGTGTTTGGTGAGCCTCAGCTCTCTGGTCATGTTTAAGAGGAGGGTACAAAAAAACCCAGTGGGAAGTTCTATGTGTGAGGGAGGGCTTGTCATTTATTATCTTTACTGTAAGTGACATGTCTGGGCTGTTTCCTTGGAGAACTTCTGATGTCAGCATCTTTGCTGACATCAGTCTCCTGTGTGGTAGGTCTAAGTCTGACTGCCAGCCCTCTGAGGATAGAGCAGGGAAATACTCAGTATGTTAACTTGCGTTTACTCTCTCATTTTCGGTGGCTGGTGTGTAGAGAGTCACCCTGTAGAGACTAGTCCCCAGTCTTTTGCTAGAAGGGAAAGGGCAATCTGTGCAAAGTTGGGGAGAGGATCCATCCACTCCTTAAACAGACTTTCGGCCAATTCTTCTATTGTAGCCTCATTTTTCCTTTCGCTTCCAGGGACATCAGTGGCAATTCCCAAGCCTGTAGGCGCTCAAGTTTAGAGGGTTCTGCAACGTAAGTCATTTTGCTTCTGCGGTTTCCGGCTGCTGGCTCAGGCGTCAGCTTTCCTAGGCCTGCTAAATCAGTTACATTTCAGTCTGCTTTCCGCCATCTAAAATTTTAGTGCTAAGGTCTTCGCTACTGTTCCCTTTGTCCTCTGGGTTTATGCCTTTAAAAACATCCCTCTACAAATATTTTAGTGATGTTTCAAGAGGAAGCAGAGAGAGCTAAAATGTATATGTTCAATCTGACATTTTTAGCTATCCTCTGAATCCATAGTGGATTTTTTTGGAGGATGGAGAACTTAATATTCTTTCGTACCTACTGTGGGCCAGTTACAGAGGCAGGCAATTTTACCTACACTATTGAACTTAATCTTTCCAACGATGAATTTCTTGGAAATGGAAAGAATTAATTAACTTGATTATGAATGATTAAGTTAATTCAATGTAGAAACAATTGGTTAAACAATTATTACATGTCTTGAACTGTGCTAGATGCAGAGGATGAGTGAGTGAATGCTGACATTGTCATCCGAACCTGAAACTTGGAAGCATTCCAGATTCTTCCATTGTCCTTCTCATACCCTGCTGTTTGGATCACCTCAGCCTTCCTCAAACATGCCCTTCCCTGCTTCCCGGTTAGCCCTGTCTTGATTCAGAGCTTTGAGATATCTTTTCTGGACACCACAGTAATGTTCTACCCAGACTTCCCGGTTCTAAGCCCACTTCCTCGTCTGTAGCCAAAGTGATCTTTCTAAACTGCACGTCTGATCACATTGCTCTTTTGCTTAAAATCTAAACATGGTGGGTCTTACTACTGCATGCCAATATCTGGCACTGCTGACTGGCAGTCATTTGCACCCAGGTGAGTGCCTAATTTGTCTCTAAGTCCTCAGCACTTAGCACAAGGCCTAGATTCCTGGTTATCATCCATAAATGTTTTTTGAGCTGAACTGAACATAATAGTTCAAGCCATTATGAGTTTACATTTCATCTCTCAGGTGGACTGGAATCCACCAGGATTTCAACACGGATCTGATGATTCCAGGCTTCCGTTTCTCCGTTCGGCCCAGTGGTGGCCCCCGATCCGTGATCTCCTCCTACTCCATCCCCACAGGAAAAACAAAGAAATAGCCTGATATTTTATCCAAATACCGGGAGGGTGGGAAAGAGAAGGAGCCACAGCCCCTTCCCCTTGGTGGAGGCAGGAAACCCCCTCCCTCCACCACCTTGGGGTGGCCTTGGAGTCTCAGCTCAATTATATGTTCTGAATCTTCCAGAGTTGTCCAGGCATTTAACCTTCACCATAGAAGCAGCGGATTCGATTATTGGGGGAGGGGTGGGACAGGGAAGGGTAGAAAGAGTTTATTTGGTTTTACCCATATAATATTAGGTGGGAATTTCCAAGAAATTATGTGGCAATGACGTTATAACTTTCACACGATGGTTGGAAGCAACATTATAAAAATATTACCTAACACGACTCCATATGGACATATGAAATTTCATTCCATTTTACACATGTAATTAAGTGGCCCACATAATGAAGTACTGTGTGTGTAAAGAGGGAGATGCTTTTTGGAGGTGAGAGATAGCTGGGGCAGGAAACAGACTGGCATTTTAAAGGGAGAACAATCAAGCAAGGGTGGCTGAAAATTATTGCACTTTATTCTATAAACAACTTAAATGTGATAGATTTTCCCCCCTTAAAGCTAGTCTTCTGGTTGTAAGCGAGACAAATACATTCAATATCCTGCTGCTAAAATACTCTACCACCCTGTTTACTGAAGGTAGTTAGTTGAAAAAGTCCTGAGCTTGGAATCAGACAGAGCTAGGTTCAAATCCCAGATCGACACTGACTAGCAAAGTGACCTTGAGTAAGTGGCTAAGCCAGTGCTACTCAAACTGTGGTCTCTGAACGAGCATCGTCATCTGGGGACTTGTTAGAAATTCAGATTCAAAGGCACCACCTCAGACCTATTGAATCTGAGTCTCTGAAGACAGGAACCAGGAAGCTGTGTTTTAATGAGCCTTCTAAGTAGTTCTGATGCACAGTAAGAATGAGAGCTACTCACTTAAATTATCAAAGTCTCCATTTCCAGCTCTGTAAATGTATCCTTTATGGAAGAAAACCCAACTACAAGTAGCTTAAAATGAACAAGAACTTAATGATTCACACAATCAAAATCCAGAGGCAGAACTACCTTCCGATGAGATTCGATCCAGCACCTCAGTGTCACCCAGGATTCCTTTATTTTGAGTTCCTGACATCCTGGCAGAGAGAGAGGGCTCAGAAGAGAAATTCAACTGAGTCAAAGTCACAGTTTTGCATACCTGAGTTGGAGAACTAGCATTCACATTATTTACACCTTTATTGAGCAGCTAACCCGTGCCAAGCTTTGTGTGAGTGTTGAGACATGATGTTAGACCACTCTACTCCACCAATGTCAACTGGCTTGTGGTTCCCCCATACATTGTGCTATACCTTGCCTCTTTGCTTTTGAACGTGATGTTTATTTGTCCTGAATTGCCCTTCTTTGCCAGGACCATCCAAGGAACTCCCATTTATCGTTCAGCAACTACTTAGATATGGACTACTTTCTAAAGGTTTCCCCAGCTTCCTGCCAGCAACAATCTCTGCTCATTTGTGCTCCCAAGGCCCCTGTCATGTGCTCTTTCCTGTCTCATGTCCGTGAGGTCATTATGTGTTTACCTGATCTGCTTTTCAACATAGACAGAGAGCTCCTTGAGGGCAAAGCCCTTGCCTCGTCATTTAAAGACCTCTAGCACCTGGCATCGGGCCCAGTACAACGTAGATGCTCAACAAATCATATTTAACTGAACTGACACTTCTCAGAATTGTAGGTATCAGTAGACAGCCGAGCCCACGTTCAACACTGTGCAGGACACAGGCTTTTCGCCACCACAGTGCCCTGGAGCCTCCATGGAACTCACAAAAGACCAGTTAGTTCCATATCCGTTTGAAGAGGCTCAGTGATTACCTACACTAGGAGCAGTGTAGACTAGAACATTACAGAATGTTCTACAATGACGGAAACACTGTATATCTGCACTGACTCATAGAGTAGCCACTAGCCACATGGGGCTATTGAGCACTGGAAGTGTGATTAGTGAGACTGAGGAGCTAGACTTTCAGTTTTTAGAAAAATTTTACTTAATTTAAATTTAAATAGCCACACAAGGCTAAGAGAGAGCTACCATATCGGACATTGCAGCCCTCAAGGATGACTTAGAGTAATCTGGTGAAAAGGGGAGTGGAGAGGTTATTCTAGAAGAAGTAGCATATACTAAAGCAGGTTTGGGAAACTTCAAACAACTCTTTTTTTCATCATTTAATTTTCAAATTTATATTATTGACAAAAGTCAAAGAGACTTTGCATAATAATTCCTTGTTATCCTTCCCCCCCACCCCCCGCTTCATTGTTGATATTTGTAGCTTTTTTGTAGTTTTCTTTTTTCTTGTTCAGTCTTGTTCAAAATTTATCAATTTTATTGATCTTTTCAAAGAATCAGCCTTTGGGTTTTTTTTGCTTGTCCGTTTTTTTATTTCATTGATTTCTACTCTAATGTTTATTTCCTTCCTTCTACTTATTTCAAGCTAAAACAGCTTTTCAAGTTCTGCATACACCGTTCCTTTTTAATGGAACCTCTTCTTGAAATCTCCTGCAGTTCATTCTTACCTGTCCATCAGATAGACTCAATCATCACTTTCTAAGGAAAAATTTTCTGTCCTTCTCAACAGCCGTCATATTCTCTTGTAGCATCATGAATCTCTTCCCCATGGCACTCATCACTGTTGTAAATTAACATTTGTTTTTGTGATTCTTTGATTAATATCTGTCTCCTTTGTTCACTGTACACTGTCTGGGGCCACAGAGCTTGTCTTTCTTTTCTTCTCTGTTGCACACCATGATCTTCCTCACACTTGGCTCGGGGAAGGACAAAAGGCAACTTAGCCCAGATTGGGTGAGATGTATTCCCTCTGCAGAACTGAATGGGCCCGATCACTCTCACATTGGTCAACCCAAGCATTTGATGAAATTACTAGCAGACAAGGGAGGAGGGTCACAGTTAGCTATTGCCGGGACTTCAGCAGAAGGGAAAGGCTAGGATTGGCTGAATCTATGGCAGCTTTGGCTGTCATTTTTCTAGCATGAAGGGGAATAAGAAGTTAAGTTCTTTAGAAGGCCAAGGAGCAAAATATTTTAGGGTAGTGGTTAGCCAACCCCAGTAACCCCCAAAATCACCTGGGTAGCATTTTGTAAGACACCGTGTGTGTATGCATGTGTGTGTGTGTGTGTGTGTGTGTGTGTGTGGACTCCTTCTCAATGCCTCTTTGGACTGAGGACCATTTCCCTGATCACAAAGGGCCCTTATTAGGGAAAAATCCAGGTGCATCAGAAAAGCAAATGCCAGCCCGTGTGTGCACAGATGTGGAAATGTATGCGTGTTTCAAATAGGTGCTATTTTTGGCTTTCAAACATTATTTATCTTGATTATTGAGTTTTTTGGGCACCCCTTAAATTTTGCACCTGAAGTTAGTACTTCATCTGCCTCATCCTAAGTCCTGGACCTTAGGGAATACACAGATAAAGTATATATCAAGTACCCCACACAGTATGGGACTCAGAGCAGACCTCAATGAAAGGCAGCTTCTAAGGTCATTGTCATGATTTCAGTCGGGCTAAGTGAGTGGTACAGTGGAAGCTTCAAGACAGGAATG
>NW_006430061.1:1688126-1704806 GCF_000325575.1 Pteropus alecto
AATGGTGATATTTAAGTAGGTCTTGAAAACAAAGTGGGAATTTGTCAGGCAGAGACGGGGGAAGGGTCTCCCAGAAGAATTTTTTGGAGAATGGCACGACATTCTACATGCCTGGAACCAGGATGGGTGGAGGGGCCTGGTGGCAGATGAGGTGGCTTAATGGGTGAGTCTGATCCAGGTGGGCCTGGAAAGCACAGTTAAGGACCTGGAGCGTTGTCTAGTAGGTGAGGATTTTGAGCAAATGTTCACTGACCTCTGTAGAGCACACGGCCTTAGCCTCAGTTTCCAAGACTGTACAATGAGATCACAACCTCCTCTGAGAGAATTAAACGAAAGGGTGAATGTGAAATTTGGAATCTGTAAGGGCACAATTATATCAGTGCACAATTATATAAGAAGTTTCCTTCATGCTCTGTGATTATTCAGTTCTCCTGCCCAAGACTGAGATGACCTCTGCAAACAAGTGCATATCAGATGGGGAATCCATGATAATGACTCTGAAAAAGCCACTTCACCCAACCGGGGGTGGGAGAGGAGGACAGCCACAGTCCGGCACAGGCTCTTGCCTCCAAGCATCCTTTCCAGCTCTCCGCATGTGTTGTGACTGTCCCTAGAGTCTAGACCTGGCACTCTACTACAATGGGATCTGTCACCAAGATCCTGTTCCTGTTGCCCATGCCTAGAGAAACAGCCAGACAGTGCAGTAGCGGGAGGGGGAGGACTAAGTTTTCTTCGTTTCCCAGAAGGGAAACACCACAAGGTGCATCGGCAAGAGTTGAAGCGAATCATCACAGGCATAGTGAGCAATTAGAGCGAATGTGTTGACCTCCGCTAGCTGTGCACTGCCATTAGTGTTGCCGGCACCTGCACGCAGGTGTTACTCGTGTTCATTCAGTCGTTTCAAGCGTCCAGGTGTTGCACACTCAGGTGTTGGATTGCTCATTCATGCGGGCACCCAATGAGAAGTTCGACACTTGCTCAGTGCCACCTACACTCATTACCACCCACATTCAGGGGTGGCCAAATTCTACGACTGGGTGGGAGGTGGGAAGGGTGTGTAGGTAAGGAGAGGACCTTCATTTTCTAATGGAGTGGTTTTCCTTTCTAGGGGAAGTTCTGTCAATTTTTTTTGGCTGGAGGCCACTGTCTTGTTTTTTTTTTTGTTTTTTTTTTTTTTTGCTTCTTCCTCTTTAGTCATGGAATGACTTCCTGGGAATACTTGCTCTTCTGAGGGTTCTGCCCCCTCAGTCCTCCCCTGATTTCTCTATACCGCAGCCTGTACCACAGTCAATTCTGGAACTAATTTACAAGTACAGCACTTTAGAGTTTCCAGACCTCACATAGTTCTCATGTAGGGAGAGTCTGTTAGGATTCCCACCATAGAGATGAGGAAACTGAGTCTCCAACCAGTGAACTGCCTGTAGAAGCTCATAAAGTAGAGAGACCATCTGCTGATTTTACCTGCCTGTCATGCCGTTTACTCTTCTTCCAGTTATGGCCCTCCACCTTCTTTAGGGACCTCGGCTGCCACTGCCTATCTCTCTGGGTCTCAGTTTTCTCTTCTGTAAAATAGGAGCGATTATAATAGTGTCCAGGGCCAGACTGTGGGAAACAGAAAAGGTGATAATTCTGTGTTCAAAGCTGTGTGCTTTAAATATCTGTTCTATGTTCATTTTGTGGGAGATAATCTAGGAGATGGAGGTGGTTTAAGGGGTTGAGATGCTGAGGTCACTAGGCTTGGAGATGCCAGGCCCTGGCTGGTGCTCTGAGGGGCTCTGGCTGGCAGGCCCCTCTTCCCTAAGGTGGTTTGGGTGGCAGAAGAATCAGCTTATACTCCTTTCATTGTGCGGGGACCTACATTAACTTTGCATATTTGGTTTATTCTAATGACCTTTCAGTGCCCCTGAAAGACTGGGGCCCTGGGCAGTAGCCTGAGCGACCTTTCCTGAGATTTGGTTGTAAGAATTAGATAAGAAAATGCATGGAAAATGCAGGGTGATGCTGGGCACGTAGTAGATGCTTCATAAAAAACAATACTGGTATTTGGAACCTGACTATAATTCCCCAGCCCAGTGCAGATGAGTTCAATGCTTGCCCCAGGCTGTGTATTCTCAGGCCCCGCACAGCCAGGCCGGCCTTGCCCCCCACCGTGTGGAGACCTCTCTCATTTTCCAAACGGGAGACACTGAGCCCCCAGGGCTGACAGCAATCCTGCTTCCCGCCCAAAGGTGGATGGTTTGGCTGCCGAGTTCCCCGAAAATTGGTTCCGCATGTTGCCGACATCAGGCCTGAACGTTTGCTCAGCACACAGCCGTGAGGGCCCTCCGGGGAGGCTGAAACCCCACACCAGCCCTGCCATCCGCCTCCATCTGCAGGCTGCCAAGCCACTGCCCACAGCCAACTCCCAGGGCCAAGTGGTGGGAGAGCAGGGCACTGTCATTGGCAGGAACGTCCCAGAGCCCCTCCCGGCCCCCCAGGCAGCGGGTCTGGCGCCACCTGGTGGCTGAGTGGGGAACTGCAACAGCATGGCAGCCCCTCTGTGCCCTGACCCGGAGACTTCAGAGTGTGTTGCCTGAGGGCTAAATCTGCAAAGGATGGTCCTTCTCCCATTCCAGGAACTCCCAAGGTCTAGGAAATGCGGTTCCCAAGGCTGGGCTATTTTTAAACGTCAGCATCCGCCATGCAGATGCTCTGTTTATGGCCGACGTTCCAAGCCTGTGAGCGGAGCTGTGCATTTAACCAAAGGCAGATGCAGAATGGGAGTAATTAGGGTGGGCTGGGCCTGTCTATTCCCAGGCCTGGGCAGCTGGACAAGGAAAGGGCCGGCGGGCCACCCTGAGGCTGAGGTTTTACTCAGCGAGGAGACTTTGGGGCCTAGCTGGTCCCTTAGGAGTTCCTCTGGATGACTTGAGGAGGCTGGGGGCCCGAGGAGGAAGGCCTCGTACTAACTCTTTCTTTATTATCACCATTGTCAACGATCTTTGCCTAGCAATAGTGCTTTATAAAAGGTAGGCATGGTTTTTCCCATTTTGCTGATGGGACAGCCCTGAGTTGCACCAGCCCCATGTTACCACTTTTAATTACTTTTCTGTAATTTCTTTCTCTTCGTTATCATCATTCTTGCCACCACCTCAATGGGCCCTGATTTGAAAAAACCTATAATCTAATTCCCTCGACTCAGGCCACTTGTCAAGTGGCAGAGATAGAGGGACAAAGATGACCTGAGTCAAGGGATCATCAGTCCCATGCTAAGTGGAACAGATTCAAGAGAAAGAGAAGGTACTGTATGAATTAGTGATCACCCTAAGGTTTCCCTTAGGAAAAGACTCTAAAATAAGGCAAGGCAGTGTGAGTGATCTTCCAACCAGTACTGAGAGATTAAGGCAGGCTTAACGGGAGGCTTCCTGAAGGAGGAGGAACAGAAAAGCGGTAATGAGGGAGAACGGAGTGAGTCTGGAGAGATGAGTACAGTTTGGTGGGGCGTAAGAAGGAAATACTACTGCAGCTGAGGGCAAGGAACAGAGGGGGACTCTCCAGTGTGAAGGGCCACCACACCAATACGTCTGTTCCCACGGGCTCCTAAGTCAGTCCTGGTCGAAGCCGGCTGCACATCAGAGGCCTTGGCCTCTAGCCCATCCTGGGATGCAGGAGTGAAGGTGGGCAGCAACCATGCCAGATGAGGAGAAATGGGAAGTTTTCTACCTCACTCTGTGTGACGGCTTTTTGTCTTGATAACTGACAGCTGCCTTGGTTTCACTGATTAGCCCTTTGGTTCTCTCAGGAGCCAGGTACTGGCCCGAACCTCAGTAGCTGGCTTCGTCCAGGACTGAGCCAAGCTCCCATCAGCCTCTGCTGTCACCCCAATTGTGCCTGAGCCCGAACCTGAATGCCTGACACACTGCCCAACATCTTGATGCAGAACTCCCCAAACCTGAATCCTCAGCCAGACTCAGCCACAGCACTGGTCTAGGTGAGCCTCCATCTCCTCGCCCGTTCTGGGTCTCACTTCTTTCCTCTTCCTCCAGTCCTCTGGATCTGGCGTTGCAGCATGCTTTGTGCCTGAGAGTGGGGGCCATACTCTGAGAGGCCTCGAACACCAAGCCAAAAGATATTGTGTAGTAGCCAGTTACACAGGCTCTGGTGGGTGTGCTGTGGGTGTGCCTGTTACAGACAGGAAGGCAGCTGGAGGCCACTGCAGCAGCCTTGTGGGGCTGAGGAGGCCTAAGTGAAGGGCGAGTGTGTTTGGAAGGGCAGAGCTCATCCTGGTCAAGTGTGAGAGACAAGGGAGACCTAAGAGAATATTGGATCCATGCCCTTTATTGCATAGATGATGGCACCCTAGACCAGTGAGGACAGGAAAATTGCCCAATGTTACACAGCACATCCATGATGCCTTTCTCAAGTCAGCAAGAGTGGGCTTCTCAAGCTCTCTTGAGCTCCTTCATCTCTCTCCAGAAGGCAAAAGCATGAGTTTCGAATTGAGGCAGTTCTGGGTTTCTGTCCCAGCATCCATATTCACTAGCTGTGTGACCCTGGACAGGTCACTTAACCTCTCTGAGCACAAACGGTTTTACTTTTCAGATGGTGACAATGCTACCTTCTTGTAGAACTGTTAGGAGGATTTAATGAAGTAATAGCCATTAAAGTGTCCAGTACAGCACCTGGCACCTAGGAGGGCCTCCCCACAGCTCTGAAACATTTTTAGCTACTGGAAGATCCAGAGATCATTAGAAAGAGGCAGCAGCTAGTTGGATGGGCCACAGAGGAGGAGCCCAGACAAGGGGACAGGAGGCAGCCAGACTGTCCAGCCGGCCCTGGAGTCACCTTTCTATTCCGGAGGCTGGAAGAACCAATGTAGGACACAGTGGTCCAGGCTCCAGGGCCAAGAAGTTGCTCTGTACCGTCACCTGCGGCCACCAGAATCCCCCCAGTTTTGCCAGGAAAAGCTATAAGGCCTTTGAACTGCTCAGGCCCTGGACTTCTTGCTGGCCTAGGGCTGGGGAGGCAAATATTTGGGTGGCCAGTGGCCGTGTTTGGGGCTTTCTGTCCTCCCTGCTGGATCAGCATGTGCCAGAGGTGCCCAGCTGCAAGCGTAGCGCCCAAACCATGCGTAGGCGGTGGGCGGACACCAAGGCCGCAGATCCCAGGCGCCTCCAGCGGAAGCCCCTGGCTGAGGACGGAAAATGCTACCCAGGCCAGCACAATCCATCCTGTTGTAATCCCTAGAGCTGGCGTCACCAGGGCCTGTCCGAAAAATGTGTCGTGCAGAGTCTGAACTCATACTTGTGTGTCTGCCACGGGAGCGGAGGGGAGTGGTGGGGGCTGCAGAGGCCCATAAAAACAACCCCAAACGTTTCATTTGCTTTTTTACTTTTTGTTACAGACCACTTGGCTGCCTGTGCCAGCTGGGAGCCGGGGCCCAGCAAGAGCGCAGAGTTATGGGGCAGCGCTAAGTGCTCTGTTTGTATGAAACTGCCAAAATGTT
Source organism: Pteropus alecto (assembly GCF_000325575.1). Lineage (NCBI taxonomy): Eukaryota > Metazoa > Chordata > Mammalia > Chiroptera > Pteropodidae > Pteropus > Pteropus alecto. The sequence goes on from NW_006430061.1 coordinate 1,693,612, forward strand.
AGTACAAAGTGGTAGGTGTTTGTGCTGCAGATAATAACTGATGGGCTCCCCGGGCGGGGAGGCGGACGCCTTGTTATTATGGCCGCGGCTCTTCTGAGAAACGCTGCAGCCGCCTCGAGAGAGCAGCAATATTTTTCTGAGCACACAGGGCTGGCCTGGCAGTTAATGGGCACGCCTGGGCCTCATGAATCAGTCCCGAGAGAGGTGGAGGCCAGCCACTGGTGTTTATCTGATTCTCTGGATTTGCCCTCACTGGCCAAAAAAGCCCATTCCTCAGGATGTTCCAGAACCCACTGTGCTGTGGAAGGGGCAGAGGCTTGTTGGGAATGCCAAGTGCGTGGGTGTCCTGCTTTGGGGAACCTGAGGAAGCTGTCATCTGGAGGGGCTCAGTGGCCCGGGAACCTGGGAGAGGGGCCAGGACCCAGAAGGATGGTTTAGACCCTGATGGGAGAGAATGTTTTTCTGAGTGTGAGAGTCTTCTGGGAGGGAATGAGATGTACCTGACCGTGATGTCTGGGGGGCAAGATACCGCTTTTGCTGGAGCTGTGTCCATCTTTGTCACTTAGTTTCTTAAGTTAGTGATGAAACAACCCACAACAGCCTGGAGATTCTAGGGCACCGGGCGGTCTCACCCCTCACGCCTTTTGAATGTGTTTTTGTGCACGTGTACACAAAGACTGTTTAGCTTATCTCTAGAGGTGGGGAAAAGATTAAGGAATTTTTGCCATCTGTTAAACATTGATTGATAGATCGATTCATTGGATTTACTGGGTGCCCATTGGTTGATAGATAGATCTTCTCATTAATTTGACTGGGTGACCATTCCTTGCCAGGTTCTTCTTACCTGGACTTTGAGGATACAGCAGTGAATAAAACCAGGGAGAAAAAAAATCCATTTTCTCACTGAGCCTACATTCTAGTGCACGGTGACAAAATGCAAATAAATACACAGATATATAATACATCAGACAGAGAAGATCTAAGAGGACAACAACAACAAAAAACAGGGTAAGAAGACAGAACATCATGGAGCAGAGAAGTGGGAGGGAGCTGGGGTTAGAGCGTTGAATAGCTCGCCCGAGGTCCCGGCAACGTGTGGAGTTCACAGTCAAGGTAGGAGAGACATAAAGGAAGGTGACATTTGTCCCGTGAGAGTGCTAGAGAAGGTGCTGGGCACATTACATGATCTGTCAGTGCCGTGGTATGAAGCCACATCGGGGGAGCCATTTCTAGGCTCTTGAGACAGAGGAGGGATTCCAGGCTCAGAGAGCCTGCTGGTGTGAGTGGAGGGCTGGGATTTGCATCGAGGCCTGCCCGCCTCTAAAGCCCATGGCCTCTCACTCCTCTGAGTTTGCCTCTGGAGCTGTGGCGTGAAACTTGCTAGCCTTGGAATTAGAGAGAGGCGGTTTGAATCCTGCCGCCCACTCCTTAAAGGCTGTGTGATTTGCAGCAAGTTATTTCACTTCTTCTAGCTTCAGTTTCCTCATTCCCCACAGGATTTTTGTGAACAATAAATAAAAAATTTCTGTCTATAAAATATACATAAAGACCTTAACATGATTCCTGGCACAAGGAGCCTCTGATAAATGGCTAAACTCATACCGGCATTCTGATGTTCTCCTGTGCACAAGGTCCCTGGAACAGTGGCGTGAGATCACCCAGCCCCCTGGCACCAGAGGCTGCATTTGGCCCTTGTCATTGAGCAATCGGTCTTCATCAGGGCTCTGCGGCTCTTCTGATGAAGGATTCCTGAGACCCTGGCTGCATCCAACGGGACACATATTTAGCAAACTCTGGTGTCCTAAAGGCCCCAAATCTGTCAAGGGCACTTATGATACAGCCTCTCACAGAGGGCCAGGGAGCCCTGGAGCCCCAACCCTGAGCTTCTTGCCCTGTCCCCAGTGGTTCTTTACCATTGCCTTTGCAGACAAGCAAGCATGAGGTGGCAAAGACTAGTGAGGTGTTCAGGTGCTCATTTCTGCTCCCAGTTGGTGACAGGTGGGGTGGCTGAGGGAAGGACCTCCAGGGGCTGGGGAAGTTCAGCTGGGCCTCCAGTTTTTAGGAAGTCCCCTTTGCTGATGCTCTGTGTAGAGTCCTGCCTATTGTCTTTAGCAGCTATTTCAGGTTTTTGGTGAGCAGGGAGAAGGGTGTTCTTGAGTACTCAGAGTTGATCTTTGTGAGACCATGTTTATTTGCTGATTTCTCTTAGTGTCTCTAAGTAGAGCCTCTAAAAGTCATTGTAAATTCAAAATGCATGCCAATCTAGAACACTGCTAGAAAGCCCATTTTTATTCCAAGAAGTTCCTCATTCTCCTTAAGGATGTAAAGAGAGGAATGGTGTGGAAGAGATTGAAAATTGTCCTCCAATGTCTACCCTGCTTTCAATATGAGTGGAATTTTTAACCATATATGTGGCTGCTCAGCTAAAGACTGTATATTGTCCCCATTGTAACTGAGTGTGGTCATACAACTTAAGATATGAGTGGAATTTTTAACCAGATATGTGGCTGCTCAGCTAAAGACTGTATATCCCAGTCCCCATTGTAACTGAGTGTGGTCATACAACTTAAGTTCCCATTGTAACTGAGTGTGGTCATACAACTCAGTCCCCATTGTAACTGAGTGTAGTCATACAACTTAAGTTCTGTCCTATGGGATGGAAGGAGGTGGTGTGAACAGTTTCTGGATTACGTCATTAAGGGGAAGGGTAAGCATGAGTCCCTCCAGCCTGCTTCCTGGAACCTGGAGGTGGTGGCAGCCATTTGGACCATATGGTGAGGGTAACACCCAAGGGATGGCAGAATGCTAGGCCACTGATGTTGTGGAGTCATGACATCAAGCTTGGATTGCTTGTTACATGAGAGCGAAATACACTTCTATCTTATTTAAGCTATGGTAACTTTGAGGTTTCATTATAGCAGCTGAACCTCTATCCTACTTAATACAGATAGGATTTATGGGTCTCCTGGCCATCCCCAAAGAGCTAATATTCAAGAGAAGCTGCTGAGCCAGAGAAGAGAGCTGACTGCTGGAATGAAAAATACTAATGCTGCCAGTAAGAATCCTCTTACCTTGATGCCAGCACATCCCTCTACATCTAGCACTTCACGGAAGCCTCAGGGTGTAGATGAGGCTCAGAGGGTGAAGTTATTTGTCCACGATCACATGTGAGTGAGTGACAGAGCCAAAATCAGAACTCGGGGTGTCCGATTCCTGATCCCGTCCTCTTTCCCCCACAGCACAGCTTCCCGTCCATCTATAAATCTATAAATAATGTGTAAAGTGTGTGTGTGTGTGTGTGTGTGTGTGTGTGTGTGTGTGTGTGTGTGTGTGATAGGAAGGGGAGGAAAGGAGAGCTATAATCCCGCTGTAGTCTTTAAATGGGGACATCAAAGTAGCAGGCTAGGGGCTCCTGTTAGGGACTGCTGGAGGAATCACTCTTGTTGAACTCAGCCGGCTTCCTTTGGCCCTCTGGCCTCAGCCTCTGCCCCCTGTGCCTTCTCAGAATAAGGCCGTCCTTTGGCCCTTGAGATACCTTCAGGAACCCACAGGGAGCTAGTGGTGTGATTCTGCAGGGAACGTGTCTAGGGACCCCACGGTGGCTGGGATCCCTAGAGATGAGTAGATGGCCAAAGTAATCCAAGAGGCCAATTCCGATTGCTTCATCTGCAAATTGGCACTAACACTCCCTACTGTTCTGGATTTCTGTGAGAATTAGAGGAATATGCATGTCAGAGTACTCTGTAGAGTAAGTGCTGTCCAAGTGCTCATGAAGTTAGTTAATAAGCCTAGAAAATCATGGACTCGACTGGTTTATACTAGACTCAGAAAATTGGAAATAATTGGTGTGTAACTGCAAAGGGTGTGGTCCCCTCCAAGCATCCTGGCTGCTTTCTGTGTCTGGGCAGCATCCAAGGAGGGTAAGATGGAGGTGGGGACTTGGAGCCATAAGCTTGCTATGATGTGTCATTTAGCTTCTCTTTGTCTTTGTTTTCTCATCTGCGAGAATCAACTGACAGTCGATCCGATCTGAAAAATCATTTTCAAAAACAGGATGCTTAATTCTGTTTATATATTTTCTAAATTGCTGGAATAAGATTTTTCCTACTCCTGTTTTGGATTTTTATATCTCTTTTCATGAGTGAGATTGGCCAGAAATTTTCTTTTTCCTACTATTCTTGTGTGGTTTTGGTAACAATATTATCCTTCAGAGAATGAGTCTGGGCGTGTGGCAAACTGCTGGTTGATCCTCCAGCTCTGATCTCTACATTTTCCTGGACACCATTGCATAGCCAGAGAATACATTCTCAGCTTGTTTTGGGCTGAGTGTGGCCCATCGTGTGATTAAATTAGCACCAATGCAATGTGAGTTTAAAATAAAATTGCTTGCCCTGGACTCTTTCTCTTTCTGCAAGCTGGCAGAAAGATGTGTCCATGACCAAGCTTCACCCGAGCAGATGAGGACAGCATCCTAAGGAATGATCAGGCGTCAGAATGAAAGAGATTGCAGTCCCTGAATTTTAAAGCAGATCTGCCTAGACAGCCTGGTGGTGGTTTTGGTTGTTGCTTTCTTTTTTTTGTTATTGACTTACATCTTAATTGCACACTAGGAATACATTTGAAATGGGTTGAGAACTACTCCATGGCTAAATGTGTGATCGATTTTTGTAAAAGTGTTAATGTGATTCCAAAGATGTACACCAACAAATTACTGGGTATAGAGTTGTTTTTTTTTCTTGAATGACACATTTTACTTTTTATTTTTATTTATTTATCCATTTTTAGTATGGTGTCATTGGTTAAGGAAAGCCAGTAAGTTTCAGGCATACAATTCAACAGTAAGGCATATAAATATTGCATTGTGTGCTGTTTACTGCCCATAGTTAGATTCTTTTTTGTCACCACATATTTGACTCCTTTTACTCCCTCAGCCTCTCCCTCTCCCACCTTCTGGTAACCACTAGTCTATTGTAGAGTTTTAACTAAGGTAGTTGATTAGGTTTTTCAAATGTCTGTATCTTTTCTAATTTTTTTTTCTGCTTGATCTGTTAATAATTAGAGAGATGTATTGAACTCTCTCACTATGAAGGTAATTTTTCATTTTCTCTCTATTTCTAACAAGTGTAAAGCTATATTATTAGGTAATATAAGTGAATAGACTTTACAACTTCCTAGAGATTGAACTTGTTATAATGTATTGCTTTTTTTGTGTTAAAGTACATTTTTACATCATTACAGCCATCCAGATTTATTAGTTAAGCTTAATATGGTAAATTTTTCCCATCCTTTCACTCTCTACCTTTTTGTGTCTTTATATTTTAGATCTGTCTCTTTTAAACAGCATATACTTACATTTTTAATACAAACTGCTAAACTTTACATTTTAAGAGGTGACTTTAGTCCTTTTATATTTGTTGTGGTTATTTATATATTTGTGTTTGTTTCTTGCAGTTTACTGTTTACTTTCTCTTTGCTTTATCTTTTCTGTACTTCTCCTTTATTTTTATTGCTTTTTTATGGTTATTGTTGGTTTAACTTTTAAAATTCTCTTTTCTACTGCTATATTTTTGTAAGTCATACACTAAATTTCTGTTCTTTTAGTCATTGCATTTGCTTTTTACATTACACTTAACATCATTAAATAATATCTAAATGTTTCTCCTCAACAGTACAAAAAACAACACAAGAATGTTAAATGCTTTAATATAGTCACCCTTCTCCTGGCTGTATTGTGGTTGTGATTATTATTATTATTTTCATAGAGACAATGTCTGTTTTGTGTTTACCAACATGTATACCATTTTTTTTGTTCTTTGTTGCACTTCTTCAGAGATCATCTTTCTTCTTCCTGAAGTTCATTGTTTAGAAGTTCTTTTAGCGAAGGTCAAACAATTATAAACTCAGTGTTTATTTAAAATGTCTTTATTTTGCCCTTATCCTTGAAAATAGGTTTTCTTTGTTTGTTTATCTGTTTTTGTTTTTGTTGTTGTTGTTGTTGTTGCTAGTTATTTTCTCCCAGCACTTTGGTTTTGATGAACTTATTTGACTGTATTCTGGCTTCCCTTACTGTTGAGAATTTTGCTGTTAATTTAAGTCATCCCTTTGGAGATAACCTGCCTTTTACTGTCTTACCACTTTTAAGATTTTCTCTGTCATTGGTTTTTCTGCATGCTTATTACAATAATATTTGTGTGGATTTGTTTATTTAGACTCGTTTGATATATTTATATTTCTGCATCTGTAGATTCATACTTTTCATCAGTTCTGGATATTTTCTCAGCCATTACTTCCTTGAATATTTGCTCTTTTTAATTCCTATTTCTCCTCATTTTATCCTTCATATCATTTACTCTTTCATATTTTCCATCTACCTGTCATAACTATATTCTCATAAATTTCTTTAGCTCTATATTCCAGATCACCAATTCTCCATGCAATCATGTCTAATCTGCTGTTTAACCCATTCAATTGAATTTTTAACTTCGATAATTTAATTTTCATTTCTGAAAGTTCTGTGTTACTCATTTTCATATTTGCCTGCCTATTTTTAATAGTTTCTTCATCCTTGCACATTTTCAGCTCCATATTTCTGTTTTCTTTATTTAATATAGGCTTATTTTATAACCTTATACTATAATTCCAATATTTAAAGCTTTTGAAGGTCTAAATCTGTTTTTTATTCTGCTGACTTTCACCCATTTTATATATGGTTGGTAATCTCTATCGCAATCTAATTTTGAATTGAACTTATCTGAAAATCAAGTCAGACCTAGATTGGGAGTTAAATTTTTCAGAGAGAATTGATATATACTTCTGCTGAGAACCAAAGAGCTCTAGAGACCTGGATCCTCTTTAGTCCCCTTGAAAGGCCCCTAATTAAAGTTGGGGTCTTGAGCTCAGATCTCTGTCCTTGCCTTCTATACAGGGCTTAGTCTCCTTATCATAGTGTTAACATTTGCCCTCGGGGAAACCCTGCCTTTTACCTGTGAGTTTTAATTTGCTGATCTTACTCTCTCTTCTTTTGCCCATGTCTGGACAAGAAAATTCCCCTGACTTCAGCGACACATTAAGAATTCTGTTATAATTAGTGCAAGATCCAGTGGGAGAGCTTTTCAGAGTTTGCTGGGGTCTCACTCCCAGGCAGAGAAGCAAATGCTATACTCTACCTGAGCCCCTTTTGTGGGGACAGGGAAGACAGATGGGCTGGGACATTAGGGGCCATGTGGACTGGGGATCCTGGATAGTTCAGCCATGAGTTTTATCTGGGTGGACAGAGGTACTTCCTGGGTGAAATCAGCAGTGAGGGAAGGATAAGGTGGCAGGAATGAAGGGAGAGGGAGAGACTGAAGTCAGGTCACAGAGGTCAGTAACTCCAAAGCTGGGCCAAGACAGAAAGACTTTGAAGCACGGGGGTATGTTCCACACAGAGATCAACTTGTTGTTCAGTGCTGGTGTGGGACATAGGTTTAAAGAGGCAGCGACCGGCCATTCAAATGTGCCTCTGTAGATACAGAGGGGACCAGCACAGCATCTCTCTACTGGGCATTTGATTAGCCTGTGGGCATCCCCAGTCAGTGCAATAGTATTTCATAAAAGACTGATGTCAGCGTGGACCAGAAAAGGTTACCAGGCTTTTATCCCTGCAACTTTTGCACCATCTGTTCCCTCTGCCTATAGTGACCTGTCCTCCAATTCTATACCAATGGACTCTTACATATCCTTCAAGGTCCAGTTCAATGACAATCTTTCAGTTCAGCCCTCTCTGTCTGGGGTTGTTAGTGGCTCCCTCTTATGTGACCCACAGCATCATTTCCCTGTTTTCTCTGCTTACCACAGAGGTTACAAAGTATCTCCTGCTCTTCCAGCTCATCACAGGTCTCCCGGGCAAAAACCAGCCTCCTGTGTCCCCGCATGGCAGTGTGGCCTAGGGCCAAAAGTGGGACTCTGTAACCAGAAGCCAACCCCTCTGCTTAAAGCTGTCACCTAGGCACAATTGCTTAACACCTCTGGGTGTACCTCATGTTCCTCATCTGTAATTGGACATAAAATGATACTTCCTCAAAGCATCACTATAAAGTTTAAAGAATTAACACTTGTTGGACCCTGAGGGCCCTTCAGCGCTTAGGAGATGCTCAGTACGAGGTGTTTGTCATCATCCTGCATCAGCACTGAGTGCTCTGCGCTAGGCACAGGCATCACAAATGAACAACCCGTGTTGGTCCTTTTAAGTAGAGTAGGGTTTATGTAGGACGGAAAGCACATTGCTGGTACGGATACCCAAGTTGTATGAAGCTGAAACTCACTCAATGTAGTTCCAGTACAAGGAGGGGCTCTCGGGAAGGACAGCTGGGCTTGCGGGACATAAAGGATGGAAGGTCCGCCAACCCCTCCACAGGTGCTTTCTCACCTTTCAGCTTCCTGCTCGTGCCTCGTTCTCCTCTCTGCAGCACCACTTGTCCCACTTCCCACAACCGGATGCGCGTGGCTCTGGTTTGAGCTACAGAGCTACAGATGCTAGAGTCCTGTAGCCTCACCCCCACAACCAGTGGACTCATTGCCCCAAATCCAAATCCTCAAGGGAAATATTCTGATTATTCCAGCTGCAGCTCTGCACCAGTAAGCTGAGGCCAGGAAGAAGAAAGTAGTGTTAACCTGGTACTCAGATGGTGCAGGGAGGTGGAGGGAGGGTGTGGTCAGGGAGGCCACTATGGGCAGCCCTATTGGACAGAGAGAAGCCTGAGCAGAGGCTCAGAGCCAGGACCCCACCCCAGGAGAGGACAGTGGAGCACAAAGCACCAAGTAAACTCTATCCCTAGGCTTTCCTGGGTGGCCTATGGGAGCCCAGAGCTAGGAGGCAGGCCTGAGTGGAACCAGGTCAGGAAGGAAGGCTCCCCAGTCTCTCATGTTGAGGCATGGTTCCATGATGGCCTTTCTGGAGCCCACCTGTTCCCACCTCTGGTTTGGGAGCTGAGAAACTCCTAGTTCCCACAGAGGGACGATCACACAGTGTGTGTGAGCAGCTGTGGTGGCAGTTCCATGACTTGTCACAGAGGGATCATCCCTGACACTGCCACAGCCAGAGGCTGCCCTAATGCCAGATGCATCATTGGCATCCCCCTGAGCCTCTGGCCTCCAAGCTGCTGAAGATGCTAACACAGCCAACCCCGGCTCTGGGCCCCACTCCATCAGCACTTCAGACTCTTCAGATCTAATTCCTGTTTATGTGAGGCTGCTCGGGGCATGCACTGCCTGACGTTCAGACATTAACCTGCAGTGTTTATGATGGTGATGATTATTTCCATCATTCAGAGGCACAAACTGAGAACCAAAAAGTGAAGGGCTCACCTAAGGTCACAGAGTTCATAGGAAGCAGAACTGTGATTTGGATAGAGTCTCATAAACACAAGTTCTGTACTTTATTCCCATACTGTCTCTGATGAGTGAGGGCTGGAGGCCACCTGCCTTTGGTAATCACCTTTTACAGTTCATTCATTAAAATGAGTATGTTTACTGAGCATGTACTATGGGTTAGACATTAGACATAGGCATTGTGCTACATACAAAGGTAAATCAAATGTGCCCTTCCCTCAGGTAGCTCATACCTATTAATTGCCAAGATTGCAAATGCATAAAATCTGTAAGAAAAGAGCCTTTGAGTAGAACTGAACACTCATCTATGCAGAAAAAAAACTGGCTCTCTCTTCAGTGATTCCGTGTTGCCCAGGATCCAGTCCAGACTTCTTCTCAAGGTTCTCAAGCTCCATCAGGGCCTGGCCCCACCTCCCTCTGCAGCCTCATCCTCCGTCACGCTCCTTCCATGCCCAGCCATGTCACACTGCTATTTGTTCCCTGTACGTGACTGCTTGCTTTCTGTTTTTCGCCTCAGCACCTGCTGCTTCCTGGAATGCCCTTTCCCCACTTCCTTCTCCTATAAACTCCCATTCTCTTCTCAGACAGCTCAACCATGCCCTCCTCTGAGAAGACACCACTGCCATCCCCTTCTAAAGACAGAAAACCACTCCCTTCTCTGATGCCTCTCTATACCTCGCACAAGGATTTTTGCGGGTAGAACGGTGGACCCCAAAAGATATGGCCACCTAGAATCTGTGAAGGTGAACTTATTTGGAAAAAGGGTCTTTGCAGATCAAATTATGCTAAAGATCTCAAGAAGGTATCATCCTGGATAAAGGTGGGTTCTAAGTCCAATGACATCTGTCCTTATAAGAGGAAAGGCAAAGGAAGATTTGACACAGACGCAGAAGGGATGGCCATGTGAAGATGGAGACAGAGATTGGAGTGAAGTGTCTACAAGCCAAAGAATACCGAGGATGGCCAGTAGTTAAGAGAGCAGCCACCAGAAGCTAGGAGAAAGACATGGAATGGATTCTTCCTCAGAACATTCAAAAGTAATCAACCCTGCTAACACCTGAATTTTGGACTTCTGGCCTCCAGAATGGTGAATGAATGTATTTCTGTTTCAAGCCACGGTTTGTGGTGATTTGCTCTGGCAAACCCTAGGAAGCTGATAAGTATTGTCTGCATGACACTGAAAACATTGGTTCATAGTCCTGTCCCATCCACTGGGCTGTGAGCAGGATCTGGGTCACCTCCAGCGCTGCAGTCCCAGCCCAGCTGTCTGTGACATATACTTGGTGCTTAATAAATGCTCACTGACTTGAATTGCCAAACAAAATTTCTGTTAGAAGTAACTGAAAAGGGATTCACTTCATGGAATCAAATTTGGCCGAGTACTAAATGGAATGGCCCGTTAGCATTGGGCCCTTAGAGACAAACTAGATTTGGTAGGTCAATTAATAAATCATCAAACACCTCTGGCCCCGAGTCCACATCCAGATAGATGTGTGATGCTTGTTTTCTCCTCATTAAAGGATTTCAAGAAGAACAAAGTTCATTTGGGAAAGGAATAAATGGGTCTCACAGAAGCCATTTTTCTGGGGGATGCACATTTGTCAGTGGTGGAGTGGGTTTGTTTTGAGCATTTACGCAGAGAAGTTGTTCCAGTGGAGGATGAGGCTGGGGGCTGTGGAGGCTCATTGCAGGCATTGGGTGCTTGGAGGATGCTGTCGTCCTCAGACATCCCTGCACCTTTCTTCTGTTAAATGATCCTTAGAATTTCCTTTGGGAAATCACATCTCCTCAACTTCCAGCTCTATTTGGGTGGGGATAACATGTCC
>NW_006430061.1:1704832-1720167 GCF_000325575.1 Pteropus alecto
TTGGTTCAGGTGTGCACCTCACTCTCAGAGCCAATGAGATAAAAGACAATTTTGCTGAGAATTCTGGGGAAAAGCTATGTGTTTTCCTTCTTTGGAAAGCCTGTAGTTTAAAGCTGGTGCCCAGGCTGCTGATACTATGAGAAATGTAAGGAGATGAGGGCTGAAAAACTGAGAAAAAAACAGCTCTGCTGTGTGGTGTGAGCTCCACAAACCCTAGGAAGCTGATAAGTATTGTCTGCATAACACTGAAAACATTGGTTCATAGTCCTGTCCCATCCACTGGGCTGTGAGCAGGATCTGGGTCACCTCCAGCGCTGCAGTCCCAGCCCAGCTGTCTGTGACATATACTTGGTGCTTAATAAATGCTCACTGACTTGAATTGCCAAATAAAATTTCTGTTAGAAGTAACTGAAAAGTCAAGCTGTAGCTGAAATTCTCCTCAGATTTTTCAGTTTTGCAAGCCAGTTAATTTCTTGTCTTACTCTGGTTTGTGTTGGAGTTTCTTTTGTTTGTAACCAAGAGTCCTAGTTATTAAAAGGATGATGTGGTAGGTCCTGTTACTCCAAAATCCAGGTACACAAAATAGCTTCATATGGTATAAGCTTCTTAGCTGGGAGACCTGAATGGAAATTGCTCTACCAATCAGCTGTGTAACCCTGAGGAAGATGTTTAATTTTTCTGAGCTTCAGTTTTCTTATCTACGACTTGGAGATAGTAGCTGCCTTTGGGGTTTATGAGGACTAGAGATAGCACATGCAAGTCACTTAGCATGGTGACCGACCGAATACATTTTCCATGCAGGGTACCTTATGAGGGTCATCTCTCCTTTCTTTGCCCACTCTGGCAGTACCAACTGTCTCGCAGGCTTTTGAGTTGTCCTCAGAGGCATTTCTGCATTTTATGATTTGAGACATATCAGATGACTTTTCAGTAGGCTGTTTACTTTTTCTGGTTAAGAGTAATAAATGCTCATTGAAGAAAACAAGAACATATAGTAAAGGGAAAAAAAGTAAATTTACCCATAGTTTTATGACTAAGAGTTAATCCCTATTACCATATTCAATAGTTTGTTTATAACACACGTTTTTGGCTTGACAAAGGTTACATCTCACACGTTTCTTGGATATGTGGTCTTCAAAGCTTATCAACATGGTTGTGGAGAAATCTGCATAAAGACCATGGGGCCTATTGAGAGAGGAAGAGAGGATGGAGAATCTGCCCAGGTTTCATTTCCAGGCTGCTGGAAATGAAACCACCTAAGATTAGTGGGCAGGAAAGGGACCCTGGATTGGTTCTGCTGCGAGTAACAGAGACTCAAACAAGCAATAGCTTTAAAAAATAAGAAGGAAGAGGAGAAAGAAATTGTTATTTCACTCTCATTTACAAACCCGGAAGTAAGCAATGCATGGCTGATAAAACATTTCTCCTTCCAGCTCATGCTTTTTCATATCTAGAACGTGGTTCTCATTCGAATGATCCAAGATAATAACTAGAGCTCTAGACAGCATGTCTGCTTTGCAGGCAGCAGGATGGAGGAAATGGTGAGGACAGAGGGGGAAGGGTACACCCCAGTTACTTTTAAAAAATGATTTAAGGAAGTTGTTACCCTTCTGTTTACAACTCATTAGCCAGAGCTTAGTCTCAGGGCCTACCTACCTGCAATAGAGCATAAGAAATGTAGTTTTTATTTGGGATACAAAAATACAGAGGTTATGTTACTATGGAACAAAGGGGCATTTCCAGGGACACCACAGGGAGAGGGGTATCTCCACAGTGGAGCCAATACAGCCCTGGTGATAGGTCGATGGGGCATGGTGTGAGGCTGGGTCAGTAGCCTCCCTTGACCACCCAGCTTAGCCCCAAGGATATTCTCTGGGATCACTGATTCTGCAAGTAAAGAGCTCAGGGCCAAGTCAGTGCCAACCACAGGTAAGAGGGCCACTGTTTCATTTTTCTCCCTTTTTTTTTTCTTTCCATAATTTTTTTAAAAAATTATTTTATTATTAGTTTCAAGTATATAGTACATTGGTTAGACAATTATATAGTTTATAAAACGATCCCCCTGATTGCTTTTTCTCTCCTCTGGCTCTCCACCTCGCCATTACATTAATGCTGACTGCATTCCCTATGCTGTGCTCCCCATCTCTATGACCATCTATCAACTACTAATTTGTAGTCTACGGCTATGCCACCCTGAACATGCCCAATCTTGTCTGATCTTGGGAGCTAAGCAGGGTCAGGCCTGGTTAGCACTTGGATGGGAGACCACCTAGGAATACTAGGTGCTATAGGCATTAAAAAAAAAAAAACAAAAAACTACTAATTTGTATTTCTTTAACCCTTCACCCCATTCTCCCAGTCCCCAACCACACACCACCCCCAGGCCGGGCCATCACCAGATTTCTTAGTGATGTCTATCTAAAGTGCTGTCATAGCCACAGATGTCTGTGTGACACCCTGTAAAACTACCTGCTTCTAACAGTAATCTGTGAGGCTGCAACCACCTAGTTCTCTGTTTCTCCTTGGATGGCCCTGGGGACAATGCTTGAGTAAGCAGCAATGGTGAGCAGAGTTGTTCAGGCTAGGACTTCCTGAGTATGTTTTGAGTGAGTCTCTGGCTATGACAAACAGTAAAACACCAGTTCAAGGTGACTGATGATGAGGAGGAATGGCCAAGACTAAATGATATATGTGAATAGCCTGGAAGTGGGATTATTCCTAATCCAGGAGGGGAGAATGAAGCAGAGTCTCACAATGGGGCGATGGAAACTTGGATTGTGTTAATGGGATTGTTGAGAGAAATACAATGGTGTAGAGAACATACTGGATATATGTGAAAAACTATTTCCCAACATACATCATATTTTGCTTTTTTAAAATTGAATATGTGTAAACATTTTCTCTTACTACATCCTGAAAATAGTTTGTGAGCTTCTTTTAGGGGCCTTTATATTACTTATATTTCTATTCTCAGCTAGATGCCCCCATTTCAGTGCCTGGTATATGACACCTAATTTACACATATTTATGGAACTGACCTGACATTGTCGTCTAACCATCATTGTCACTGACCATATGATATCTCACAGACTTGTTGCACTATCATTTATTTAACTTTTCCCCTGTTTTTAGATCTCCAGTTATGTTAATATTTCGCTATTATATAAAACACTGTGATGGACATCTTTGTACAAAAGGCTTTCCAGTCTATGGCCATGCTACTCCGAACAAGCCCGATCTCGTCTGATCTTGGAAGCTAAGCAGGATTGGGCCTGGATAGTAGTACTTGGATGGGAGACCACCTAGGAAGACCAGGTGCTGTAGGCATAAAAAATAAGGGATTGTAAGCTAACAAGGTCCTTGCAATCTTTGAGGTCAACTAAGGGTTGCTTCACCTAAAAAAATAAAAAATTAAAAATTTTTTAAAAAAAGACTTTCCATCTTTTAGATTATTTTATTTGTCTAGATTAACAAAAGGAGGATTCCTGGGATAAAGGGTCAATTAAACACATTTTCTCAGGGGCATCTGGATCTTAAGAGGAAGGACCAAGGAATATAAGAAGAGAAGAAAATTTCCTAGTGGAATTTAATGTTTTACATTAAAAGAGAGAGAGATTTAGGGTAACATAATGGCAGTCTTATACTCTGGGTTACCTAAAAATGTTTTCATCTTTATTTCATGAGAAATAAGATTACATAAAGAACATTCTTAGAGTACTGGCAATGAATTTTTTTTTTTTATTTTTTTATTATTATTATTTTTTTTTACCACACCTATAACCATGTTCTTGGTCTACTACCATGGTTCTAAGAAGAGAGTGAATGGAGCTCTCACTCTCATGATTCTCTGTCTGTCAAAGGGCAGGAAGTACACATGCAAATAGAATCGAACGAGTCTCTGTTCTTAGAAGACAAACTTCACTGAGGAAACTCTTGTGCTAGATGTGGGGTTACTTTGTCATTCATTGGCCTTGGCCTTGGACCTGTGGACTGGCTCAATGGATGGAAGATCCCAGAATGTCTGCCTTGGAGTGATTTGAGCTTTCATTCTGTTGCTTAATGATCTCTCTTTCTAGATCTATGGTGCACTTTGGTCATCAGATCTCATCTGATTGGCCTTATAGTCACAGTTCACTGTCTCATTTACCTGGAGATAAGCACAAACTATACAGGGTTCAACCTGACAAGAATACAGTCTTGTCAAGCTATGTTGAACCTACTGTAGCTTGTCAACAAGTCAAAGGAGGCTCTCAAAATGTCTCGGTGCAGGGCAATTCAAGGCTCATGTCCACTCTGCAATATGTGAATCTATGCTGAACAATTGTTTTTTTTCCAGTCCTCACCCATGTTCCACATTCACTTATTAATCCACTGCAGTGTGCCTGGCAGTGTGCTAGGCTGGACAGGAAGTGTTTTGTTCCAAGAATCATTTGATGATTAATCAAATATTACTAAGTACCTCCTCTGAGCTGGGTGCTGGAGGAATAAATAGAAAGACAGAGGCCAAACCTTCAAAATCTGGCAACCTGACAAAGGAGCCAAACATGAGAATAGAAGAGGACACTCAAGTATTATTGGGCCTCTGTTGAGAGCAGTCGGACCCATGAGGACCCAAGGGAGGAATGCTTATTTTAGTCTTGGGATGGGTGGAGTTTGTGGAGCTAAAATGTCTTCACCAAGAAAATGACACTCAAGTTGAAACTTGAAAGAAGGGTGGATATTTATTGGGTGGATGGGGAGGAGAAGAGGAGAAAGTGAATGGCATTGCTGCAGAGTGAGCAGCCTGGTAAAGCTGGGTAGCATTAGGTAGTGGCTGGGCACAAGAGTGATGTAGTAGGGAAATGATGACAGGACAGGAGAGGGAAGGGAGCTGGGGACATGGAGGATCCCGTGGGCCCAGCGAGGAGTCAGGAGAACAGGGAGAGGCGAGAGCAAGACTGAACCACACTTTCTCTTGTTCCAAGTTAGTGGGAACTTTGCAGCAGCCTGTTAGACTCTGACAAAGAAGAGAGGTTGGGGTGGTGGGGGTCCCTCAGAGCCAGTGACGCCAGCTCAGAGAAACCAGGAGGCCAGGTGCCTGGCTCTGTCTGTGGGGACTGCAAGAGGAGGGCAGGGCTGCAAGGTCAGGTGGTAGAGCACAGTGAAGGGTCAGTTCTTGTGTTCTGAGGGTCTTATGGGATATTTAGAAGCTACAGGCAGGTCCAGGAATGGAGCTCTGTGGGGCCTTTGCTTTGGGGAAGCCAAAATGAGCTCACAAAGGAGTGGCTCTCTGTAGACTTAGACCTGAGTTTACATTCTAGGTCTATGGCTTACCTGACTTTACTGAGCCTCAGTCTCATTACCTATAAAACGGGAATAGTAATAATGTCAGCTTCAAAGTGTTATGATGATTAAATGATAAAATGATAGGTGGTCAGCAAGGAGACCCCAGCCTGGCAGACTGTGAGGTGCTGATAGGATCTTGGTATCAGAAAGGTGGGCAAGAGTCTGGGAGCAGGGCTGACTTCCTGGAGGTCAGCAACAGCTACATCCACCCTGGAGGGCCAGTCTGTGAGCAGCTGGCAGTGCCAAGGCCCTGTCTGATTGAACTGCCTCCTTCTCTAATCAGGCTGCTGCTGTGAGTGGAGTAGCTGGGCCTGGGATGCGCTTGGCTAATCAGCATGCATTCTTAGCCACTGCAGTTGAATATTTTAACTAGGAGATTTCCTCTTTTGGATTGATTGAGGCACATCCATGTACCAGCCTGGGACAGGGGCTGCCAAGGCAGAGGGCCAGGAAGCAGAAGAGACAAGCTTCGTTTTTATGACTCTATGCAGTGAAGTGAGTTCCAGAGTGGCAATATGTTTATCCATTTCCTTTATAACTCAGACATCCAGCTAGCCAGTTACTCTGTTCAGGCCCACTTATCTGTAGGTACAAAGAGTAATAAAGGCCAATTATCCACTCATCTACCCTTTCATCCATCTCTTCTCCTATCCAGCTACCTACCCACTACCCCTTGAACCATGCATCCCCCCATCTACCCATCCATCCATCTATCCATCATCCATCCATCCATCCACCCACCCATCCATCCATCCATCCATCCATCCATCCAGCCAGCCATCATCCATCCATCCATCCATCCATCCATCCATCCATCATCTCTGCACTCTTGGAGTCATTTTTCCCTTCACTATTCTAGTATGATACCTTAAGCCCTCACCTGACCTAAAAGAAATCTCAGCGATGCCCCACCCCGTCCTAATTTCCTGAGGCCTTCTGAGGAGTGTTTACCTGTGGTGGTTGTGGCTTGTCACCTCCTCTGTGAGCTGCAGTTGTGGGCTTCTCCCCTCCTGCTTCCCAGCTAACCTTGCTTCTTTGGACCCCTCTAATCTCCTTATAGAAGTTTGCCCTAAGCATAGATACAGTCGTCTCCTTACTCTCCAAGGCCCCACTGTCATAATGGATTATATTGAGGATATTCTTAGGAAATTGTGGCACCAAGAAGGAAAACTTAAAATTATACCTCCTGTATCAGAGTTCCCACAGCCATTATTTATAACAATCATAAGAAGCGCTTTCCCTGCCCCTTTCTCCTTGGTCCTGGTGGCTGCCAGATATGGGCAGGGACCAAAGATGGGTGATGCTGCTTTCACTCAGCTCAGGGGTCTTCTCCCATCTTTTTTCTCTCTCTGGGCCCAAGGCCATGTAACCTCTACCTCCCACTCATCAGGAGTAACAAAACAGAACCAAAAGAAAAACTACCATTCTTTTAACATAAAAAAAAAAAAAAAAAAAATGAAGTACAGAAAGTACAGATATATGCCTTTGTCCATAGGGTAAATGCTTAATAATTATTTTGTAACTGTGTTTGACCCTGAATTTACTTAACCTACACTTTTAGATGAAGCCTGAGATCTTGCCTTTTTAAAACCAAGAGGCCAGTTAATTTTTTTTTAGCCCCAAGAAAAGAGCAATCTGTCCCTCAAATATATGGGACACAGTGAAAGCAGTCCTAAGAGGGAAATTCATAGCAATACAGGCCAACATCAAGAAACAAGAAAAATCTCAATTAATAAAGATCAGAATGGAAATAAATAAAATAGAGTTTAGAAAAACAAGACAAAAGATCAATAAAACCAAGAACTGATTCTTGAAAAGATAAACAAAATTGATAAACCTTTAATCAGACTCATCACGAAAAAAAGAGGGCCCAAATAAATAAAATCAGAAATGAAAGAGGAGAAGTAAGTATGAACTCTCCAGAAATACAAAGCATCATAAGAAAATACCATGAGCAATCATATGCCAACAAATTGGACAATCTGAAAGAAATGGATACATTCCTAGAAACATACAATCTCCCAAGACTGAGTCAAGAAGAAACAGAAAATCTGAACAGATCAATCACCACCAATGAAACCAAATCAGTAATCAAAAAACTTCTAAAAGGCAAAGATCCTGGACCAAATGGCTTCATAGGTGAATTTACTAAACATTCAAAGAAGAATTAATACCTCTTCTTCTCAAACTATTCTAAAAATTTCAAGAGGAGGGAAGGCTTCCTAACTCTTTTTATGAAGCCACCATTATTACCCTGATTCCAAAACCAGACAAAAACATTACCAAAAAAGAAAACTATAGGCCAACTTCCTTGATGAACATTGATGTAAAAATCCTCAACAAAATATTAGCAAACCGAATTCAGCAATACATTAAAAATATTATACATCATGATCAAGTTGGATTTATTCCTGGGATGCAAGGTTGATTTAATAGCTGCAAATCAATTAATGTGATACACCACATTAACAAATTGAAAGATAAAAATCATATGGTTGTATCAATAGATGCAGAAAAAGCATTTGACAAAATCCAGCATTCATTTGTGATAAAAACTCTCAGCAAAGTGGAATAGAGGGAACATACTTCAACATAAGAAAGACCATATATGACAAACCTACAGGTAACATCATACTCAATGGGGAAAGGCTAAAATTGTTTTCCTTAAGATCAAGAACAAGACAAGGATACCCACTTTCACCACTTATATTCAACATAGTCTTAGAAGTTCTAGCTACAGCAATCAGACAAGAAAGAGAAGTAAAAGGCAATCAAATTACATTATAATCTATCTAGAGAACCCTAAAGAATCCACCAAAAAACTGTTAGAACTGATAAATGAATTCAGTAAAGTAGCAGGGTACAAAATTAATATGCAGAAGTCGGTTGCATTTTTTCACACCAATGAACCATCAGAGAGAGAAAATAAGAAAACAATCTCATTTATAATTGCATCAAAAATAATAAAATATCTAGTAATCAAATTAACCAAGGAGGTAAAAGATCTGGTCTCAGAAAATTATGTCACTGAAAAAATAAACTGAAGATACAAATACATAGAAGCATAAACCATGCTCGTGGATAGGAAGAATCAACATTGTTAAAATGGCCATACTATCCAAAGCAATCTATAAATTCAGTGCAATCTCTATCAAAATACCAATGGCATTTTTCAGAGAACTAGAATAAATAATCCAAAAATTTATATAGAACCATAAAAGATCCCAAATAGCCACAGAAATCTTGAGAAAGAAGAACAAAGTTGGAGGTATCACAATACCTTATATCAAACTATACTACAAGGCTATAGTAATCAAAACAGCATGCTACTGGCATAAAAACAGACACATAAATCAATGGAACAGAATAGAGAGCCCAGAATTAAATCCATGCCTACATGGTCATTTAATCTATGACAAAGGAGGAAAGAATATACAATGGGGTAAAGACAGTCTCTTCAACAAATGGTGCTGTGAAAACTGGACAGATACATGTAAAAAAATGAAACTGGACTATCTTCTTACACCATATATGAGAATAAACTCAAAATGGATTAAAGACTTAAAAGTAATACTCCAAACCATAAAACTTCTAGAAGAAAACATAGGTAGTAAACTCTCTGATATTGCTATTAGTAACTTTTTTTTTTTTTTCTGATATGTCTCCTTGGACAAGGGAAACAAGAGAAAAAAATAAACAAATGGGACTATATCAAAATAAAAAGTTTTTGCACAACCAAGGAAACCATAGACAAAATGAAAAGACAACCTACTGAACAGGAGAAGATATTTGCCGATAATATGTCTGACAAGGGGTTATGATCCAAAATTTATAAAGAACTCATACAACTCAACAACAAAAATCAAACGATCCAATTAAAAAACGGGCAGAAGACCTGAATAGGTATTTCTCCAAAGAGGACATATAGATGGCCAATAGACATATGGAAAGATGCTTGAGGTCACTACTTATCAGCAAAATACAAATTAAAACCACAACGAGATATTACCTCACACCTGTCAGATTGGTTATCATCAATAAATCAAAAATCAACAAACGTTGGTGAGAATGTGGAGAAAAGAGAACTTTTGTCATTGTTAGTGGGATTGCGAATTGGTATAGCCACTCTGAGAAACAGTTTGGAATTACCTCAAAAAAAATTAAAAATAGAACTACTTTTGACCCAGCAATTGCACTTCTGGGTATTTATCCAAAGAAAATCAAAACACTAGTTTGTAAAGATCTCTGCACCCCCATGTTCACGGCCGCACTATTCACAATAGCCAAGATGTGGAAGCAACCAAAGTGCCCATCTATAGATGAGTGGATAAAGAAGTTATGTATATATATAATGGAGTTATATAAGTTATATATATATATAATGGAGTATTACTCAGCCATAGAAAATAATGAAATCTTACCATTTGCAACGACATGGGTGGACCTAGAGGGTATTATGCTTAGTGAAATAAATCACATAGAGAAAGATAAATGCCATATGATTTCACTTAAATGCAGGATTTAAGAAACAAAAGAAATGAACCAACTAAATGAAAACAGACACACGGATACAGAGAACAAACTGGTGATTGCCAGAGAGAAGGAGGGTTGGGGAGCTGGATGAAAAAGGTGAAGGAATGAAAAAGTACAAATTCGTAGTTTCAAAATAGTCATGGTGATTTAGAGTATAGCATAGGGTATATAGTAAATATTACTGTAATGGCTGTGTGTAGTGCCAATGTGTGCTAGAGTAATCAGGAGATCACTTCATGAATTATCTAAATGTCTAACTTTTTAAAATTAAAAAAAAAAATCTTTTAAAATACAAAAAATAAAAATAAAAAAAGAGCAATCTTTCCCCAAGAAGATATGGCCAGGTCTCTCTAGATTACAAAACTGACTGAATCCTTCTTGCTTTTATCCTGGTACCCACTCACGCATCTGCTGGTCTTCCAATCCATTATTCTGTCACTTTTTCATTTATACAGCCGATATTATTGTGCTCCTTCTAAAGCCTAGACTCTGAACAGTGTACTGAGGATATAGCCATGAATAAAATAGATGTAGCCTATGTCTTCACGGAGCTTATAGGAGAGAAGAGATCATAAATAAATATATAATACTCATTTCAACAGAAATAAGTGCTAGAAAGGGTAAGTGCCTCCAAGCAGACTTCCATGTAACTAGCTATTTATTTCTTCACTTGTCTGTTTTTGCTCATTCATTCTTCCAGTCATCAGGAAATACTGACTCAGCACTTGTCATTTGTTTGGCACTAGGCCAGGAGACTCAAATGCAAAAAAGACCTTGCCTCTTCCCTCAAAACATGTACAGACTGATGAGTAGAGGAAACAGATAAATATCTGACAATGATATAGAGGGGCTGAAACTAAAACAGATGCTTGTGAATCAGTAGAAGCCAGAGGAGGAAATAACCATTGTGTGTAGGAGTTGAGGGACAGGCTTCCTGGAGGCGGTGTCATTTAATCAGGACCCGGAGGATGGAAAAGAGTTTGTCAGGTGGAGAAGAGCGTAAAGGCACTGAGGGCAGAGAGGAGAGCAGGCAGGGGCTTTTCTAGAATGGGGTAGATTTGCTTGGGGCCAAGAAATGTATTCAGGGAGAAGTGGCAGATGAAGCCAGGGCAGCTTCCCAGGCTCTCAGGAAACTTTCCTGGAGAAAAACTTGACTGCTGTTCCTGCAAAAGAGACACAAAAATAGGGCTGGAACTGCAGAAGACACAGGGCAAAGAAGAAAGCGGCTGGCTCCGTGGAGAGAAAAACGGAACATTTTCAGAGGCATTTGGAGACCCCCAACCTCTGCACTCGATACCTGCTGGGGTGTGTTTGGCTTCTATGTGAGAAGCCTGTTGCTGCAGGGTAAATTCTCCCTGGTTGCCTGCACTTACCTCCCAGCGTGCTAATGAGTGCAGAGCTTCAGGAGATTCCAGAGCCTGTTATTTAGTGCTTATCGACTGGAGCAAGGCTTGATGGAGGCACTGCCAGTTAGAGGCAAGGATACCAGGCCAGCTCTGGCACCTGGCTCTGCAAGACCAGCCACAGGCCGGGGAAAGGAAGAATGGGAGCAGAAGCAGGGCCAGGAGCTCCATGTGAGAGGAAGCTGAATACACTGACTGGAGACCAGGGAAGGCCATGTTCGGAATATGGCACGTCATTCCCAGAATTATTGGAAAAACCCAGTAGAGCAGCTCATGTGGCGGGATGGCAATATGAAGTATTAACTTTAGCATTTTGACCCCAGGACCTTTCCTCTTCTGGGCTGCTAGACGTTAAAGAATGCTTGCTTAGTCATTTTTTCCACCTGAGAAGAGGTTAACATGAAAAAAAGTGAAAACGAATTTTTTCTGTGTTGGAAAAGGAAAAGCTAGAGTGTCTATTAGAGTGAAGTCTAGGTTGCTGACACAAAGAAGGTTGAAAATGTAGTGTCATAAATAAGATAGAGGTGATTTCATTCTCACTTTACAATCCTCAGGTGAGAGTGGGGCAGGTCTGTGGACAGTTCTGCTCCACAAGGACTCTCAAGAACCCAGGTGCCCCCCATCCTGTGGCTCCACCATCCCTAGAATAATAATCTCAGCTGCATGGTCTAACGTGGGTCACAGACACATCCGTGTTTCAGCTTGTGGGAAGAAGAAGAGTGCACTTATAGACTGTATTGTTCAGCACATTTTCACTTCTTATTGGTCCACCTTCCCAGGGGAGTAAATTTCCCTGCCCTAGTTCCAAGTCTAGGTTTTAAGAGGCACCATCAGTTTCTGTTTGATACTCTAGGAGCTTCTGACCTCAGCCATAAGTAGAAGGCTGTCCAACGTAGCTGCTATCTCTGGAGTTTGGGTAATGAGTCATGTGGGGCAGACCTAAACTTGATCCCCTGGCTGGGAACAAAGAAGTTTTTCAGAGACCTGCAGACTTATGAACAAGAAATAAATACTTATGTTTGTTTACCATTGAGTTTTGGAGTGGATTTATGCAGTATTATTGCAGTAAAAACAGACTGATACAAAGTATGAATTGGAGGCAAGAAATTTCCTTTTAAGCAAGCATGAGTTAAGTTTAAAAAATCAATTTCTCTTCCATTTTATTAATCATAGGACCACACCTAGCTGCAAGGGAGGCTGAAAGACATAGTCTGAAATTGGGCAATTTTATGCCCAGTTTAATAGAAGATATACAGAGACAAACAGGCACATAAAAATATGCTCATTAGTCAGTAGAGAAATGCAAATTATAATGAAATGCAAAATCATAACGAGATGATACTAAATTCCCACTAGAATGGCTATAATAAAAAGAGAGGATCATACCATGGGTTGATAAGGATGTAAAACAACTAGAATTTTTATACACCACATGTGGGAATGTAAAATGTAAAGCCACTTAGAAAAATAGCTTAGCAGTTTCTTAGAAGGTTAAACATATATCTACCATATGATCCAGACAACTCACTTCTACATATTTACCTAAAAGAATGAAAGCTTATGTCTATACAAAGACTTGTACGTGAATGTAGCAACTTCATTTGTAATTGCCCCACATCGGAAACAATTCACATTATCTATTAATAAGTAAATAGATAAACAGATTGTGGTACATTTATACAATGCAATGATATTCATCGATGAAAAGGAATGAACTATTGGTACATGCAATAACATGGTTGAATCTCAAAGTAATTATGCTGAGCAAAAGAAGCCAGACGAAGGACTATGATTCCACTTACATAAAACTCAAGAAAATGCGATCTACTCTCTAGAGACAGAAAGATTATTTACTACCTGGGGATGAAGGACATGGGAAGGATGGAGCAAGAAAGGGACTGCAAAAGGGTATAAAACAACCTTTGGAGTGATGGAAATGATCATTTTCTTGATTGTGGTGATGGTTTCATAGGTATATACATGTGTCAAACTCATCAAACTGTGCACTTTAAATATATAGTTTGCTGTATGACAATAATATCTCAATAAAGCTATAAAATGAAAATGAAAGCTCTTACTACGGGAGAAACAGAGAGTGAATTTTGGCAGACAACAGGCATCCTCTAGCTCAGTTGGGAGAGACATTTAGGTGCTATGGAGGGGGTCTCTGAAAAAATAGTTTTGGGTCCTCCTTGGGGCTAATTCTTGCCCTTTCAGGTAAGTTTGGGCATTGAGAGTAGGAGGGACCTTTTGTCCTATCCTCATAGAGCCCTAAGAGGCAGGGTCCTTGTAGGTCTCTCCCAGGCCAGTGAAGGAAGAGTGGAAAAGATGTGGCTACACTGGAGGAAGGATGGTGGTCAAAGGGGTGGCGGGCACAGAGGGCTTAAGACAACCTCTCTCAGTCTCCTCCTGCAGTCTTTCTAGATGTGCAGAAAGATTTTTAAGAGCTCTCGAAAGGATATCTTAATCCAGACCCTCTAAGCAGTAAGTGCCATGACAAGAGGAGGTAGCCAATTGTACCTTCAGCCCTCATTTCCCTGGGCCCCGGCCTTACCACATTTAGCTTTGGAGTTTGAGATGAGCGGTCAGGGTGGGAGGGACAGGAGAAGGAGGCTCACCTTTGTTTTGCATGTGTGTTAAGACTCTCAGAATTTAATTGGGCACTTCTTCCTCTGAAGTAGACAGAGAAAACTCACCTGGCCTAATTCTGAGCTCTTCTCTTTATGGGCAGGGCCCTCTGCCATCCCCTTGACTCCAGGCTTGCCCAGGTGCCTTGCTTTGACCAACGGCATGGGAACAGGTATAGTATAAGCAGCAGCTTCGCAAGTCCTTGTGCATTGGGGCTTACTCTTCTGCCACTTTTGCTCCTTCACCCCGCCATGAGAGCATGCCCAGGTGAGCTGCTGGAGAGTCATGAGTGACAGGCCAAGAAGACCACATTCATCCCAGCTGGGCCCTGCCAAGACCAGCTAGCCTCTAGCCAAATACTGACTGGCTGCAGATGGATGAGTGAACTCAGCCCAAATCACCGAGGCCTGTCCCAGATTTTCACAACTGTCTAGTCAACCCAGAGGCTTCTAAGAAATAATAAATAAATGTTTCAGGCTACTACATTTTGGGGTGGTTTGTTATACACAATAGCTAACTGATACAGTTTCCAAACCTCTGACCCACATTCCTGTCTTATTTGTCCACGCATCTGGGAATACTTATTCCATCCCATGCTGTCCCCTGTCTTGGCCCATTCCTAAGCTCTGGGGAGCTTCTGGACAGCAGAAGCCTGAGAGGGCCCCACGTGTGCCCCTCTCATTCCCCTTGGGGAAAGTAGGGGGCCAGCTCACTCAACACGAGCCACTGCAGATGCCGCTGGAGTCATAGAGAAGCAGAGAAGTGGGAGGCCGCACGTTCCACTCGGGGAAGTGCACGACTTGATTACTACTCAACATTTGCAGTACCCAGATACTCTAATTAAGAGAAAAGGTCAATAGGTTAAATAAGTAACTTAATCAGAAAATTATGCAAAGTGCCACAAGTCAAACATATTACACAGCTCTTGAGATCAATAACGGTATGCAAATCGATCACCCGTGTGCGATCAGGACAATTCAGCAGCTGCAAGGTAGAAGTCAGCCAGGAAGGCTCAGGAAACCTAGCCTGAGCTGGGAAGTGTGAGTGCCCAGCACCCTGAGTGGGAGCGGGTGGACATGGGGTGCCTGACCAGTGAAGGACGTGCAGTTTCTCATCTGTAGAATGGTGAGGGCAGCATGGCATAGAGCATAGGATTGGGGAACCCGGGCTGGAGTCTCAGTTCTGTCTCTGCTAAGCTGTATGGCCTTGGGTGAGCCACTTAGCCTCTCTGAGGGTCAAAACAAAGCAGAGATTCCGATACTGGCTTCTCAAGATTTGGAGAGGATTGTCACCTGTGACCCTGGTGTGTGTGTGTGTGTGTGTGTGTGTGTGTGTGTGTGTGTGTGTGTGAGAGATAGAGAGAGAGAGAGAGAGAGAGAGAGAGAGAGAAAGGGTTCGTGGTCATGGGCCCAGGGAGATTTCCTTCTCTCTGCCCACCGCCTTCCT
>NW_006430061.1:1720691-1737342 GCF_000325575.1 Pteropus alecto
GTGTCCTCCTGTGTCCCTGTGTTGGGTGTGTGTGTGTGTGTGTGTGTGTGTGTGTGTGTGTGTGTGAGAGATAGAGAGAGAGAGAGAGAGAGAGAGAGAGAGAGAAAGGGTTCGTGGTCATGGGTCCAGGGAGATTTCCTTCTCTCTGCCACCTGCCTTCCTTCTTGCTAAAGCCCTGAGGCCAGGACATTTGATCAGAGACCAGCAAAAGCCTGTAGATCCATTCGGAACAGTGGTTCTCAGTTTGGGGTGAATTTGATGTGTCTGGAGACAGTTTTGGTTGTTATAAGTTGTGGGGGTGGGGGATATGCTACTGACATCTAGTGGGTGGAAGCCAGGGACACTTCCTGAACATTCTGTAGCACACAGGACAACCAGCTCCCCACAACAAAGAAGTATCCAGCCCAAAATATCAGTAGTGCTTAGGTTGAGAAATCTTGATTTATAAGATTAAATAGTTTGTGAGAGAAAAAGTAGGAGGCTGCATCAGCCATTGCATAAAAGGTGGCAAGAGGCCTCTGGAATATGATCACAGGACATATTGACAGTAGCCTGCTAGGGCTTCAGGACCCCTGGGGGACCCCTGACTGGCCCTAGCCCTTCAATGGAAGCCATTCGGAGGCCTGTCCCAGGCCTATGAGAGGAATAACACACTCAAAGAGGACACAGTACTCAGAACAGTCCTGCCAGCTTTGCTGTAGAGGGGACCGACTGCTACACAGCTCTTCCTGGTCTGGAGACATCAGGCCGGGCCTGGCCCTGATGAGAGGGAGGGCTTGGGGGTGAGGGGGGTGGTGCAGAGTGGAGAGACTGCCCGGGTCTGGCATTTCCTTGCAGCCTGAAGGAATGCTGTAGAAATGGACCCTTATTTGGGCTTGTTTTTGTCCCCCAGCAGTGTTGGAACTGCCTGGTTTTTCCCAGGCTTGCCCACTGCTCAAGGGAGGGAAGAGGGACCTTGGGGACTGTCCCAGGCCTGGTGTGGAGAGAACACCCATCCCCCACCTGGGGTACAGAGCAGCAGTGTGGCACTCCCATTGCCCTGCAGGAAGCCTGTGTGGCTGCTGGGGGTTCTTTGAAAAGAAAGGGGTGAGTATTCGCCTCTTGCACCCAGGCCCCTTGAGGGATACTTCCCCCAGGGTGGCTGAACTGGGAGTCCCAGCTGGGTCTTTGCAGGGACAAGGGCTGGAGTAGATCAGTTAAGGGCTCCTTGGGACAGAAACAGGATGCATCTTGGACAGAGAGGGGTGGGACAGAAAGGACGGTGGGGGCATCTCTCTTTTTTCCAAGAGTTCCCTCACTTTCTTGAGTTTCCTCCTGACAGTCAGAGGCCGTCACTGAAAACCAATCCCACTGACTTATACCATGGGATTCGGGTCTAGAGAAAAGAGCAGAAGGGATGACGAGGGACAGTCAGGCCTCTTTCCTTCATCCCTTTTCTCATGATCTCAGCAGTCATCTCAGGCCTGCGAGCATCCCTTTCCTAGTCCCTGAGTCACCTGAAATTGGAGTCATCACAGCATCCTTCCCAGTGGTACAGTTGGGGAAAGCAAGGCCCATAAATAGTTAGGGTCTTGACCAAGGTCATAGAGTAGGTCAATGACAGGGCCAAAAATGGAGCCTCGGTCCTCCTACTTGAGTCCAATACCAGGGTGTGACAATCTCATAGCTATCTCTGCTTGCCCTTGCTTTGCCTTTCTCATGAAAATCAGCCTTCCAGAAAGGACACTGTATTAGCTATCTATTGCACTGTAATGAATTACTTCAAAACTTAGTGGCTTAAAATAACATTTATTATCATGCAGTTCCTGTGGGTCAGGAAATAAGACACAGCTTAGTCGGGTCCTCATAGGTTCTCACAAGGACATTATGGAGGTGCCAGCTGGCGTTGCAGTCATCTTAAGGCTCCGGATCTGCTTCCAAGCTCGCCCGTATGGTTGTTGACAGACCCTGGGTCCTCGCTGGCTACTGACCAGAGGCGTCAGTTCCTCACCCTGTGGGCGTCTCCATAGGGATGCTCACACCATGGCAGCTGGCTTCTCTCAGAGGGATGGTGGAGAGAGAGGGCAAGTGACAGAGAGTGAGCAAGGCAACCTAATCTCGGAGTGATGTCCTTCACTTTTACCATATTCCACTGGTGGGAAGTGAGTCACCAGGTGTAGCCCATACTCCAAGGAGGGAATTACACAAGGGCATGGTCAAGGAGGTGGAGATCTCTGGAAGCCATCTGAGGGTCAGTATCTCATATAGTAAGGAGAGGAAGCCCACTGGCCTGCTGTGACCCTTGGCTTCTCCCTTCATTTAATAATTCATTTGTTTTGAAACTCTTAGGGGACATCCCAATAAATAAGATGATTTAAATGGAGCTGGGCCTGGGGTGGGATCCTCTTCTCCCCTCCATGCCCCCAACTCCAGGCCAGGAACCTCAGACTAGATGAAGTTCAAATTTTTTTCCAGTTGTACCACTTAGATTTTAATATCATCAAATGGAGGCAAAAGCATTTGGTTGTGGGTCGGAAATGTCAGGTCCTAGTCTATCACTTAGTTCACAAACTTTCTTACCTGTAAAAGGAGGAGCCTGGATGGGGAATTTCTGACAGAGCATTCTCCTATGTTGAAACTTTCCTGCACTCTGAGGACCAAAACCTCCCACATTCCTGCCTTCCCTTGCCCTTCCTGGAATCCCACACCTGGAAGATGCCTGTGCATCAGGGAGTGATTGTAGCATTCCTCCCCCCTCCCAGGTGTCTGAAGGAGGGAGGGAGGGAGCCAGGGGAGAAAGTGCCGCAAGCAGGCCTGGAGCTCTATCAACATGGTGCCCACACGGGCAGCTGCCTTAACCTAG
This sequence comes from Pteropus alecto, assembly GCF_000325575.1. Classification (NCBI taxonomy): domain Eukaryota; kingdom Metazoa; phylum Chordata; class Mammalia; order Chiroptera; family Pteropodidae; genus Pteropus; species Pteropus alecto. The sequence goes on from NW_006430061.1 coordinate 1,723,534, forward strand.
CAATGGTGGCCGGGTTCCCTGGAGGTCAGAGTGTGGAGCCCAGGCAGAGAAGGTGGGAAGGCCCATGTGGAAGCTTGGCTTCTGTCCTGCCAGGAGGCCCCGCAGAAGATGACATGTGTCCAAAATGTCCTTCCTGAGGATCCACATCCCAGATTATTTCTTTGTCTCATCCCAGCTTCCCAACCTTTGCCCAGTTTTGGCACCTAGTGCCCATCTCCTTACGCACACCTTGCCCTCAGCCTGCTCTCAGCCTTGCTATTCCGACACCAGTCCCCATGGACTGGAGCCAGGGTGTCCACAGGCTTTGGAGGATGGCAGTGTCGGTCCTGGGAGCTTGCGGGCCTGGGCTCCCACACTCAGGCAGGAAGGTGCTGCTGGCCTGGGGGCAGGGAAGAGCCAGTGAAACGGCTGCATGCGTCTCAAATTCATTTCTAATTCACTTTCCTTCTAAAGTGGTTTTGAGGAAGTGCGATATCTAAAAAGGCAGCTAATGTAGGCTCTGTAAATAGTACATCCACGGGCTGTAATGGAGGGAGAGAGAGAGAGATGGATTAAGTGCCCACTGTGGGTTTGGAAAGAAAATTCTTTTGATCTCTCCCCACTGCACAATGCCCTATTACCTTGTTGGCTTGCATCAGCCAGAGAGAGGATGTTTCTTATTGTGATTGCTGCAAATTGGCACCTGTTTCCCGGAAAGTAGCTTTCCCCCGAATTAAGTAGAGCGCCCGGCTCCTTCCCGGGTGATAAGGACCGCCTATTAGTGGGGACCGTCAGCACCGAGTTGCCTCCAGTCTGCCTCGCCTGTCTTGGGGACCCCTGGCTAGCCACACTCTCTGAGCTCGGCCTCACAGGCTAGGGGTAGCTGGGGGACCCTCTGCAGTGGCCTAATCTTTCCTCCCCAGTGCTGGTCCTGACCAGTCTTTCTGACGGCTACGGCCTTGGTGGGACACAGAGACACCTGGGAGACGTAGCGCTGACCTTTGTCTTTCTCCAAACTTGAGATTCCTAGATTCTCCCTTTTATTTAATTAATAAATTCATTCGACAGATATTTATTAAGTTCTATCAACTGACAGGAACTGAGGACATAGCAGTGAATGAGACAAAGACCTGCCTTCACAAGGCTTACAGAGTAAGTTACCACCATCATCCGCTGGCCCACACCAAAGCCAGAATCCCCTCTGGCTCCTCCCTCTCCCTCGACATCCACATCCAGGTGATCCCCAAGTCTGCCCCCATGAGTATCTCTCTTTGTAATAGTGGGTACCAACATAGATCTGTCTACTTCTCTCTCGCCACTCTGGGCCAAGCTTCAGCATCTCTTACTTGGTTTCCTACATTAGCCTTCTGTAGTAGTTTTTTATTTGCTGCTGTAACAGATTACCAAACACTTGGTGGCTTAAAACAACACAGATTTGTTATCTTATTGTTCTGTAGTTCGGAAGTCTGACACAGGTCTCTCTGGGCTGAAATCAAGCTATCAGTAGGGTTGCATTCCTTTGTGGAGGCTCCAGGGGTGAATCAGTCCCTTGCCTCTTTCAGCGTCCAGAGGCCGCCTGCATTCCTCAGCTCACGGCGCCTTCCTCCCTCTTCAGAGCCTGCAAAGATGGCACCAGTCCTCATGCAGCATCACTCCAACCTCCTGCCTCTCTCTTCCATCCTACTGGTGCACCGTAGGATCCCAACGGATATTTATTGAATGAGTGAATAATGATATTCACCATATACTACAAATTGAAAAAAAAAGAGCAAGATGCAGAAGAAGATGTGTAGCTCTTTAGTAAGAAAAAACGTCCTATACATGTGCATACCCATCTGGAAGGACCAAATTTATTGCAGAGGTGACCTGTAGGAAGGAAAGTAGATGGAGACGGAGAAAGTGATTTCCTTTCTTTACTTCATACACTTCTGGTTGTTCTTTTGTTGTCGTTATAAGCATTTATAATCTTTTTTAAAGGGAAAAAATTAAAACTAAAATTTATCTACCAATTGGATAGATCACAGAAACTGGGAAACAATATATTTTTAATAAGTTGTACCTCCTGAATGCCTCCCAGAGGTGCCCCTTGTTCCTACTCAGATCCTTGGCATTGTTCATGTGGCCCCAGTGACAGGCTGTGACTGGCCCTGGGGTATCTCCAGTCGAATCTGAGCACTCCACTTCTCTCTTGTATCCCAAAAGTGGTGCTTCCTCAGCTAGAGAACACAGGCCATGCCCCCGGGCCCAGTGAGAGGGGCGTGTGTGTGTGTGTGTGTGTGTGTGTGTGTGTGTGTGTAAGGGTGATTTAGGGTCCGGTCTGACTCTCCAGCCTCATCCACCCGTCACGTTCTCCTCACACCCCATGTGCAGGAACCCAAAGCCACAGCCCTTTGCCATGTCACCTCTCTAGACCTTGTAGCCCCTGAGCTTTTCCCTGGAAATGCTCTTCCCTGACATTTTCACCTGTATCTACCTGGTGAACATTTCTGCATCCTTCGATACCTGGAGCCCTTATGGAACTTTCCATTCGCCCGTCCCAACTTTCCCCTCCCCACAGCAGAGCTGGTCCTTTCCTTCTCTGGGCAGCCCCTGGAGAGGCAGCGAGAAATGATTCAGGGCCAAGCCTCGAGCTCCACGCTGCCTGGTTCCAAATCCGAACTCTAGTAAGTACTAGCTGCTGACTTTGGGCAAAAGACTTAAAAGCTCTGAGCCTCAGTGTCCCCATCTGTGACATGAGTGGTGATACCCACTCATTAGGTGGTGGTGCCCTTTAAATGGGTGACCCGTTTGAAGCTCTCTGCTCAGAGCCTGCTAGGAGCTCAGTGAATGCTAGTCCTAAGGACCATGTGGCATAATGGATCAGGGCACGCAGCAAAGTGTCCTGGAGGGCCAGGGAAGCTTTGAGGAGGAGACAGCTTCTGAGCTGAGTTCTAAAGGACAAGGGGTTGGCTTTGGCTGGTGGGTGGTACTACGGGCCTCAACCGCACATAATGGAAGTCCGTAAAAGTGGAGTCATGGAGGAGAGAACGTGCCCAGTGGCTCAGAGGACCAGATCCCCAGGCGTCAGGCCAGTTCCCTGCTGGAGGGATATGGGGACTCACAGCCTTTGTGCTACTTCGGTCCAAGCTGTTTGGGGTTTGGCGTGAACACACAATGATGCCTGAAGAGGTGGCGGCGATTTTCCCTTTGAGCTCTCAGATGTCTTGAAATTGGTCTGAATAATTTTTTCCCCTCAAATTGTTCTAAATGTTCTGTTTCTGGCCCAAGTGTTTAGGTTTCCTGTTGCTTTGTGGAAAGGGTCTTGGGGCAAACTTGGAGGTCTTGGGGAGCTTGGTGAGTCAGGGCACCCCCATCCACACAACCCACTTCTCTGCCAAGCCAGCACCCCAGGGGCCAGAGGGGAGGGTGGCTGGTGGGTGCTAACGAGCTGAGCTCTAAGGTCCCGTTGCACAGGCTGTGGCCAGCGCCTGTGGGTAGGCTGGGCTGCAGGCCCAGTGTGGGCCAGCAGGAGCTGCTAGGAGTCTGGCCAGCTGAAGCCTGATACCTGGCTCCTGGTTCCATGGGTAGCTGCCCAAGAGGGTGGGATGGAGGTGTGGGCCTTCTAGGGAGGCTTGGCCTGAGGGTGGCTCTGTGCTCTGTTTGTGTTGGCACCAGTGGAGCAAGAGTAAAGAGCTGCTGATAGCATCTCAGGGCCGGCCTAGCTTCCAGAGAGATAGAGCTTGTTCTTCACTGGCACGGGTGAGATGGGTGGGCTCTCTCACACACACACACACGCACGCGCACGCGCACACACACACACTCATACTCATACACCATTCGTCCATTAGCCCCCTTCCAAAACTTGCCTTGAAACAGAAGCTCATATGCAGACATCGCAATGCCAGAGAAGGCAGTAAAGGAAGGGGCGTGTTCAGGACAAGGGAGGCAGGAGGCTCTGGGACTGTGACAGCCGGGGCAGGAACCAGAGATGTGGATGTGGGAAGGTGAGAGCTTTGAGAGGGCAGGAACATTCTGATGATAGAAGACTCCTTTCATACTCCCAGCTAGTATGTACTTCCCAGAGCTCCATGGTTTTTAACTCAGACCTCTACACTGCCCGTGACAGCCAGGGCCACTTGTCTTGTGTTTAACAACTTCAAGGGTGCCATGCACACTGAGTTCTTTAGGAATAATGCCACCTGGAGTTCAGGTACTATTTTCATAGGCTGTGCTATGCACGCACCCCCGAGGGCTGTACAGAAGGTGGTTTTGAGAGCGCCTCATGAAAGGCTGCTGCAGTGAAGGGACCTGCCCTGGGAGTTCTGAGCCATCCTGCAGATTCCACTCAGGAACTGTTTTATTGTGTCTTGTACAGAGACAAAGGGTGGTATAGGGAGGGGGGTTCTCTCTTGTTGTCCCTTTTAACAGATGGATAATACTTAGTTCTCCAGAGGACTACACGTCCATGGGTGATTTGGAACAGTTATTTTCTCTTCTTGAGAACCTCCTGCCTTCCTGTACCTCCTTGAACCAAACGCACACAAGTTTCTGATTCAGACCTGGCTTCTGCCTTGTAAACACAAAAACCATCTTTGGCTAATTTAGGTAAGATGAAGATTTATTAAAGGGGTATTGGAAAACTGGCAGAATCTCTGGGAGGGCCAGATCTCCTGGCCTGGAGTCCCCACTCTCCCACGCCCCCGCCAGAAACAACACCCAAAATCACTTGGCAGAGCTGACCAGGTCCAGGGAATGCCCAGGGGCTGTCACTGCAGGGCACTGATGTTGCAGTCAGTGCTACGTCACTGCCAGCGCCAGGTACCGGATGTCCCAGAACCTTAGCCTCTGGCTTTTCTAGAAACTGGGTGTGGTGGCGGTTACACCCTGTACGAAATAAGCTCTAGGCAACATCATCTTTGTTGCACCATTTTCTGATTCAAAGATTCAGTTTCATGTGGCTGAGTTGGGTCAACAGAGTGAGGTCATGGCTTGACCCTAGGTTCTAAGGAGGCTGGGAAATCAGAAGTTTGGCTTCCATACAAAGAGAGGGTCTCTGCCTCCAAGCAGGAATTCCCCAAACACACCGTGGGGAGGTGGGAGGTATTCAAGCTGATAAATGACCACTGTTAAAGTGTGTGGAGCTCATCTCAAAAGAGTAGCACAGAGATCTTTTTCTTTCTTTTCTTACCTGCTTAACCCCAGAAGCCATGTCTGTCCCAGGGGAAGAAGTTCAGCCCAATGCTCCCTACTCTTGTCCTCTTTTCATGTTTAAAAAATTTTTGAGCACTTGGGCACCTCCCAGCCTTGAGTTGATGCAAGGAATCGAGCAAATCTGATCCTGCCGCCGGGGGTGGCCACTGGGTCTGTCCAGTGAGCAAAGGTGGAGATGCGGCCTCAGAGTCTGCTGGATCGCAGCCAGCTTCCTTCCCAGATGACACTGACAACAAGACACCTGACCCAGGTGAACTTGCATCTTTCTCGAAGGAAACACAGGCTCTTCTCACATGGAGAACAGCGATTAGTGCTGTTAATTTGACTTTGACCTTCCCCCTGTGCGGTGCCCTGTGCCTGGGGTGGACTCTTCCTTCCCTAGATGGGCTTACCTAAGAGAGGCAGTGCCCTGGCTGGATGTGAGCCACCTTGCTTCGGGGGACTTAGCATGGGGCTTGTCAGGTGTGAAATGGAATGTATCAGAACACTTGCCTCTCACCTTCCCCCAAGCGAAGTTGTCTTTTCCCTCAATTCGTCCCACTGCTTCGCCATGCAAAAGTTTTTCTTATTTTAAAGGAACATCTTGGTTTATTTTAAATTTCAGAACAGACATGTCCTTGTCTTTTATTATAAAAGTAATTCATACTTTATAAAAATTCAAGCACTATATAAATCTGTAAATTAGTGAAGAATCTTCTTAATGGAAGATTCCCCACTCAGATAACCATCATTAAAGTTTTTTTTTTTAATCCACACATATAAATAAATGTATACATCCTAGGATGAAATCAGCGTATTCATAGAAAGCTATTCCAATACACTGTTGATTTTAAAAAGCCAGTTTACGTTAGAGTCTGCATTGTTACACATCTGATTTTAGGTAGGATGGGCAGGGTTATCAAACCCGACGCCCAGCCTTAGGATGGACTGCTGTCGGGAGCAGGGAGCTCCCTGTCATGAGAGGAGGCTGACCCCAGCAGCAATTCTTGTCTTTTTAGCACAATTGTTCCTGGGATCCAGTAGCTGTCTGGGCCAGTGATCACTAGCCGTGGTCACACCTCCCCCCACTGAAAGAAGTGAAGAGAGAAGAAAGCTCCAGGTGCCCCCAACACACCATACTGAGCTGAGGGAGGGGCTGCTCCTCCCTAGAGATCCCGAGGAAATGTCTGGGCCTGTTGGCCTCCCAGAACTGTGGGCCTCTAGGGCATTTGCAGTTCCGGAGGCCAAACTGCCACCAGGACAGAGGTAAAGGGTCAGAAACTGCTTATCATTAGTACTTAGCTGGCTTCTTCTCAGGAGACACTGAATGAATATCTGCTGAATGAATGAATGAATGGCCACGTGTCACCTTGTAGGTATAATTGGCTCACCAGTTCTGAGTTTCAGGAAATCTCTCTGAAACTCAGAAAGTGGACCTGTTCCTAGGGAGTCACAGCATCATAGCCTCATTGAGCTCTGGCTTTCTGAGGGGGACAGTCTTGTCCCCCTTTACGGCATGCCTCTGACCTGTGATTGTGGCTCTGTGTGGAGGGGCTTTTTCAGCTTCCCACAAGGAACAGAATGACCTGTCCTGCAGAGGGTGAGCGGGCTCTCCGTGGAGGTGTGTGAGCAGGCCAACCACGCAGAGGTCGCAGGGTCAACTCTGCTCTGGTTGGGAATACTCCCTTCATAGAACAGAGCTGAGGTGGGGTTGGGGGAAAGGCATCTCTCGTAGTCCTGGGGTCTGAGGTGGATCTCCAAAGTTTCCACTTATTAGGGGAGGGTCTGGGGGCCCTTGCCCTCTTCCCTAGTCTCCCCTTCCTGGTCTTGCTCAATAGGAGTCACTACCCTCCACCCTTCCTACCCTCCCTTCTCTCTCCCCCTTCCTATATTTCCCAGAAGTAGAACCCAGGCTGCCAGCTGCAGCCTGTCCAGGTTCCCTATCGGATTATGAAGCTTAACATTTTTGTGAAAGAAGAAGAAAGTCTTCCCTCTGGGAAGCGATAAGAACATTCCTTCCTCCTCTGGCTCCAGGGAGCCTGGGAAACAATCACCAAAGGGAGAGAGACTCCCCAGGGACAGGCTCCCCGGGCATGGGGCAGGGCTGCCTTCTGTCAGCTCCCCCTTCCTTTTCTCCTCTGCCCCCTCCCCTCTGCAGGGTCCTGGTCTTGCCTGTGGTCAGCCTAGGAGACTCTGGGGTGCTGGGCCTGGGGAGGAGGGCAGGTCTTAGGCCCCAGGAACCAGGGCCCCTCAGTGTGCTGGGCTTCCGTCCAGTCTGGGGCCGCCACAGGAAACCAGGGAACTGGCTCTCTTCCTGGCATCTTGTGCAATCTAGAAGGTAGGGAGCTTCTACCAAGAGGAGCAGCCATGGTGGGGGTTAATTAGCATCGAGCGGTGGGCCCCACACCTGGGGATGACCTAGAGCCCATGATGTGTGAGGTAAGGAGCTGAGCCAATCCCTTGGTGCGTTGGGGGCCTGAGAGAGGCTCCTGTGGTTGGCGTGTTGACGTGAACGTTGCCCGTTCAACGCTCCCTCTGCACAGTGGCGCCTGCCTCTGTCCTTCCTTCTCTCTTCCCTCTATATCCCCTTCAATGACAACCACATTCGCTAACACCTGCTTGGTGCCAGCTCAGCCTCCTCTTCACTTCTTTATCAAGGAAGATAAGCTCTGACTCAAGGCCCTTGCATTTCTTTTCCTTCAGCTTCTCTCTTTCAGAATCCATGCCTTTCACTTACTTCAGGTCATTTTTTAGTCACCCTCACTGTGAAGCCTCCCTTGTCTCTTTATTTAAATTCATCCATAACAATTCCCACCCTCCTTCTTACAACTATTTAATATGTATTTTAGTTATTGATTGATCACACTTCTTGTCAGTCTCTTCCCTGAAGGCAGGAATTTTTGCCTCTTGCTTCAGCGACTGGAAGGACCCTGCCACAGAGCAGGCTTTAAGTCCCAGGGACCTGGTGGGAACCTAGTGAAGCACTGCACCAAATGCGAGAGGGTGAGGTGGGGGGTTGATTTGAAGAGCATTTAATAAAGAAACTATTTATAACCTGTGCGCATGGTTAAGGGAAACCAACAAGGAAGTGAAGCACCCCAGGGCTAGCCACAGTGGGGTGCTCAGTCACCCCAGGAGGGAGAGAGCAGTAGTTACTAGAACCTTGCTGACTGGAGCAGCGACATTGCCAGACTGCAACCCGGCCAGGCAAGTGTGTCCCCTGCTCTTGCTTTTTGGTCTCCTGAAGCCACATGACAAGGGCACCTGGGTCATGCATCCAGGATGTCAGCCTGCTGGGACCCAGAGTGAAGTAGAGCCTGGACCTGAAGGAGTGCCTGAGAAGATTCCCACACAATAAACATCTGACCAATGAATGAACAAATGCCCTTAAGTAACCCGCATATTGGTGGAGAAGACACCACATTCTTTCATTCATTTAATTCATCTACATATGTATTCATTCATTTAAGGTACAGCTATTGAGTACTGGATTGGTGTTAGGATCCATCAGAGACCAAGACAGAGACAGTTCCAAGCCTCTTTAAACCCATCTCCGGAGGGGCTTGCTGGAAAGGTGGACACTGAGGGCAGGTTTTCAGGACCTGGTGCCTCACACACCTGGCCCACCTGCTAGCAGTGTGCTTCCAGGGGTGACTGTATCGCACACCTGTGTGGAGGACATTGGGCTCAAAGCAGAATAGGGCAGGGAAGAAATCTCTAGGTTCCTTAGGGGATCTGCTAGATCAGGTCAAACTGGGTGGAGGTACTGGGTGTGGGGAGATATCATTTGTCATTTGTTTTTCTACACCCTGAGGATATGAAGCTTGATGAATTGGAGGAGGAGGTCACAGGGCAAAGCAGCCTACAGGCCCTTTAATCCTGTAATCACTCACACTGAGGAGTACTCACTGCGTCAGGGCTCTAGCACTTGACCTCACTTAATCTGTGTGACGCCCTATGAAGTCTTCATTACTATGTCCATTTGAACTGGGAACTGAAGCACAGAGAGATTAACACTTTCCCAAGATCTCACGGCTATTAAGTGGTAAAATTGGCATTTGAACCCTGGTAATTGGCGTCCAGCACCTACACTACCATCCTCTGTGCAAAAACCTTTGATGAAAGGTCTGTAACAGGAGAGGGCAGCAGTCCTCTGAAGAAGATCTGGGGACTCTTGGTGAATCCACGGCCCAGCCGAGGAAGGGTCCCTCTGCAGAAGAGTCCTAGAGGGAGGGGACTTGCTCAGAGACCAATGTGGACTCCAGGTTGGGTATTTCTCCTGGCCAGGTGAGGAAGCACTGAGCTGAAGCCCCAAGCTTGGAAATAGCCATTGCCCCAAGGCCATCCTCTCTCTGTCTCTCATGCCTGTCCTGTATTATTGGCTCTTCTCTGTCTACCGGGCCTCCTGTCTCACCCTTGTCTCATTCATTCTCTATGCAGTATGTTTCCAGGACTCAAATATTGTCATGGCATGCCCACCGCTCCTACCCTACAGTGGCTCCTATTGGTACCAGGATAAAAAGGTCAAAACTTCTCCCCACGGCCTGGAAGGCCCTGTATGATCTTCCCTGTTCACCTTGCCAGCCTCGTTTTGGGCCACATTCTTCTTGACTTCTCCCCTTTAGCCCACTGGCCTTCGTGCTGGGTCTAGAGCAAGCCACATCATTTGGTCCTCAGGACCATTCCACTTGCTGTGTCCTCTGCAGGAAATTCTGTCCCCTCAGAACTTCAAATGCTTCATTCCTTCCCATCATTCAGTTTTCAGTTCAAAAGTCACCCTTTTATAGAAGCGCAAAAGACCCTGAATTGCCATAGCCATTCTGAGAAAAAAGAATGAGGCTGGAGGCGTCACTCTGCCCGACTTCAAAATATACTACAAAGCAACAGTAATCAAAACGGCATGGTATTGGTAGACAAACAGACACACGGATCAGTGGAATAGAATCGAGAGTTCAGAAGTAAATCCATATTTATATGGGCAAATAATTTTCGACAAAAAAGCCAAAAACATACAGTGGAGAAAGGAAAGCTTCTTCAAAAAATGGTGCTGGGAAAATTGGAAAGTCACCTGCAAAAGAATGAAACTAGACTGTTATCTATCACTACACACCAAAATTAACTCAAAATGGATTAAAGACCTGAATATAAGACGTGAAAAAACTAAGTGCATAGAAGAAAACATAGGAACAAAACTCAAGACCTTAGACTTAAAGAGGATTTTATGAATTGGACCTCAAAAGCAAGGGAAGTTAAAGCTAAAATAAATGAATGAGACTAAATCAAACTAAAAAGCTTCTGCTCAGCAAAAGAAATCGTCAACAAGGTAAAGAGAGAACCATCCGAATGGGAAAATATATTTGCAAGCAACGCCTCTAATAAGGGCCTAATATCCAAAATATACAAAGAACTCATACAACTCAACAACAACAGCAACAACAACAACAACAACAAAACCCCAAATGATCCAAACAAAAAATGGGCAGAGGACCTGAACAGACACTTCTCCCTAGAGGACATAGAAATGGCCAACAAATATTTGAAAAGATGCTCAATATTTCTCGCTATTAGGGAAATGTAAATCAAAACCATAATGAGTGCCATCTCATACTTGTTAGAATAGCTATAATCAACAGGACAAGTAATAACAAATGCTGGAGAGGATGCAGAGAAAAAGGAACCCTTGTATACTGTTGGTGGGACTGCAAATTGATATAGCCATTATGGAAAACAGTATAGAGGTTCCTCAAAAAACTAAGACTTGATCTACCATATGATTTAGCAATCCCTCTGCTAGGTATTTACCCCAAAGACTTGAAAACCCATATTCGAAAAGATATTTACACACCAATATTCATAGCAGCATTATTCATAGTAGCCAGGACGTGGAAGTAACCGAAGTGTCCTACGATAGATGATTGGCTAAAGAAGCTGTGGTACATATATACAATGGAGTATCACTCAGCCATAAACAGACAAAAAAAGTTGAAAATCACATGATATCACTTATATGTGGTATATAAACCTAAAAGCAACAAATGAACAGGACAAACAAACATGGACTACAGACTAGTGGTTACCAGAAGGTAGGGGGTGGGGGAGGAGGCAGGAGGTAAACAGGGTAAAGGGGTCAATTATAAGGGGGTAGGGGTAGGGTGAAGTGGGTAAAGGAGATCAAACACGTGGTAGCTGAAGGAAACTGGACTTTGGGTGATAAACACAATAGAATATACAGATGTCAAATTATAATGTACGCCTGAAAATTATATAATCGTATTAACCAATGTTATCTCAATAAACTTAATTTTTTAAAAAAGGCCCTTGAGGCCTTTCCTGGCCACATCAGCCAAATGACTGTCCGCCTCCCCTCACTCAGACCCTCTTCATCTTCTTATCTAGGGGGTTATTTAATTCTGGCCATTATCAATATCCGAAACTACCTTTTTTCATTCTATTTGTTTATTTAGCATCTTTCTTCCCCCATTAGAATATAAGCTTCATGACGGAGGAAATTTGTGTTTTGATTAATGGTATATCCTCAGTGCCTAGAACAGTGTCTGGCATACCATATATGCCAAATAAATAATTCTTAAATAAGAACTTGCTCTCTTTCTTATCAGTGGCCCTTCAAACATGCTGATCCTTCTGCCATCTTCTTCATTCAGCTAACTCCACTAGCCCTTCTGTTCTCAGCTCTGAGGCCACTTCATGGAGCCTTCTCTGACTCCTCTGCCCATGCTTGCCCACACTCCTGCATTTCCAGCCCCAACACCTCCCCCAGAGCCCCAGACTTTCACTGCCTTTACCAGGCCAGTGTCCGTGTTTCTACTAGAGAGTAAATCCCATGAGGGCAGAGACCGTGCTGTTTTATTGACTTCTGTATCCCTGGAGCTTAGCACAGAGCCTGGCACGTAATAGGTGCTTCAAGATTATGTGCTGAATCATCGAAGGGACAGCTGGGGCCCTCAGCTGGCCATCAAGGCAAGGGCACAGGTCTCTCTCAGCTGCTTCTACCTTGAGAGGTCTGGAAAGGCCTGCTGCACATTTTTTTACATAATGATTTCAATCTCTCTGACACACCCATGAGGTAGGTGCTGTGATCTTCCTTTATAGACAAAGAGACAGAGGCTTGGAGAGATTAAGGAAGCTTCCCAAGGTTATACACTCAAGAGCAACAGAGCTGGGGCTCAAAGCCAGGCCTCCTGACTTGAGTCTCCTTTTTCCTGGGGTCTGTTTTAGAGAGTAAGCTGCAGGGTAGATCCCAGGCAAGGTGGGAGGCAGTCCTCACCACCTCTCCCCCAAGTTCTTCCCTTCCTTGCAGCCTTATATCTCTCGTTGTATAACAAATTATCCCTAAACTTAGAGGCTCAGAATAACAGTAATTATCTCACAGTTTCTGTAGGTCAGGAATCTGGGTGCAGTTTAACTGGGTTCTCAGCTTCAGGGGCTCTCACAGCCTGCACCAAGTTGCTGGCTGGGGCTGCAGTCATCTGGAGGCTGGTCTGGGGAAGCATCCACTCCGAGCTCATTCCATGGCTGCTGGCAGAATTCAGTTCTTTGCTGGCTGTTGGCTGGAGGCTGCCCCTAGTTCTTTGCCACAGGGGCCTCTCCAACATGGCAACCTGGGTCATCAAAGCAAGAAAGCAGAGAAGGCAAGACAGTGCCAGGGAGATGGAAATCTCAGTCTTTATAACTTAATCATGGGAGTGACAGCTCATCGCAGTTAGCTGTATTCTGTCATGAGGCACACATGTCTAGGTCCAGCCACACCCAGGGGAGGGGATTACACAAGGGTATGAACACCAAGAGGCAGAGGTCCCCAGGAGCCATGCCAGAAGCTGCCGCCACACAGCCCTGTCCTCTTTTGACAGCTCTTAGATTATGAATTCCTGAAGGCAGGTAACTTTGTCCTGTTCACAAGCATCCGTGGGGGATGCTTCATTCATTCATTCATTCATTCATTCATTCATTCATTTATTCATTCATTTATTGATGCATTTAGCACACCTACTGTGTGCTAAATCTTAATTACTGGAGTTACAAAACTGAATAAGGCAATTTTTCTTGCGTTAAAAGAGAGATCTGTAAAGAAATAAGTGAGATTTAGTTCCTGCTTATGGAGACTTGGGGAAATAATAGTTCTAATATTCATTTATCACTTACTATGTACCAGGCATCAGTCTAAATGCTTTATATATATTATCTCTTTTAATCCTCGCAGCAACCTATGAGGTAGGTACTACTATGGCCACTGCATTTTATAGAAGAAAAAACTGAGGTGCAAAAAGGTTAACTCTTTGCTCAAGGTCACATAACTGGCAAGGTGAGGCTGGGCTTCCAGCCCGGGCAGTGTGGCTCCTGAATCCATACACTTAGATGCCATCTTTTGTCTTGAAAGGCAGGCTCCATGGGGTTGGGCTTGTAGCAGAATGACAGGTGTTGGGGACCTTCCTTGGGACCAGTTATCCTCGACTTTTTAGGAGCAATATATAGACAGATACTTTTTCGTGGGCTTTGGGGAAGCTGCCTGCTTTGGGGTGGGAAGAATAGCTGGGACACCCACTCGGCAAGCTAAGGAAGAGAGTTGTTTTGGTTTTAAAGATTGACATTTTAATAAACTGCTCTTAATTAGCCGCACTTTGAAATTCTGAGTGGCGCGCTCTT
>NW_006430061.1:1738334-1757396 GCF_000325575.1 Pteropus alecto
GTTTCTGTAGGTCAGGAATCTGGGTGCAGTTTAACTGGGTTCTCAGCTTCAGGGGCTCTCACAGCCTGCACCAAGTTGCTGGCTGGGGCTGCAGTCATCTGGAGGCTGGTCTGAGGAAGCATCTACTCCGAGCTCATTCCATGGCTGCTGGCAGAATTCAGTTCTTTGCTGGCTGTTGGCTGGAGGCTGCCCCTAGTTCTTTGCCACAGGGGCCTCTCCAACATGGCAACCTGGGTCATCAAAGCAAGAAAGCAGAGAAGGCAAGACAGTGCCAGGGAGATGGAAATCTCAGTCTTTATAACTTAATCATGGGAGTGACAGCTCATCGCAGTTAGCTGTATTCTGTCATGAGGCACACATGTCTAGGTCCAGCCACACCCAGGGGAGGGGATTACACAAGGGTATGAACACCAAGAGGCAGAGGTCCCCAGGAGCCATGCCAGAAGCTGCCGCCACACAGCCCTGTCCTCTTTTGACAGCTCTTAGATTATGAATTCCTGAAGGTAGATAACTTTGTCCTGTTCACAAGCATCCGTGGGGGATGCTTCATTCATTCATTCATTCATTCATTCATTCATTTATTCATTCATTTATTGATGCATTTAGCACACCTACTGTGTGCTAAATCTTAATTACTGGAGTTACAAAACTGAATAAGGCAATTTTTCTTGCGTTAAAAGAGAGATCTGTAAAGAAATAAGTGAGATTTAGTTCCTGCTTATGGAGACTTGGGGAAATAATAGTTCTAATATTCATTTATCACTTACTATGTACCAGGCATCAGTCTAAATGCTTTATATATATTATCTCTTTTAATCCTCGCAGCAACCTATGAGGTAGGTACTACTATGGCCACTGCATTTTATAGAAGAAAAAAACTGAGGTGCAAAAAGGTTAACTCTTTGCTCAAGGTCACATAACTGGCAAGGTGAGGCTGGGCTTCCAGCCCGGGCAGTGTGGCTCCTGAATCCATACACTTAGATGCCATCTTTTGTCTTGAAAGGCAGGCTCCATGGGGTTGGGCTTGTAGCAGAATGACAGGTGTTGGGGACCTTCCTTGGGACCAGTTATCCTCGACTTTTTAGGAGCAATATATAGACAGATACTTTTTCGTGGGCTTTGGGGAAGCTGCCTGCTTTGGGGTGGGAAGAATAGCTGGGACACCCACTCGGCAAGCTAAGGAAGAGAGTTGTTTTGGTTTTAAAGATTGACATTTTAATAAACTGCTCTTAATTAGCCGCACTTTGAAATTCTGAGTGGCGAGCTCTTCATCTTAAAACACGCGGGCGGGTGTCTTCTTAGAGAACAAGATGCTTGTGGGTGATCTCCCTTTTTGAAACAAACCCAGACCCTCCAGTCACAATTTATTTTTCATTCCGAAAATGATCTTTACTGCAAATGTTGCTTTGGTTCGAGCGAATTAGAAATCCTTATTACACAGGCAGGCACTTCAAACAGTGCCTGGCTCGCTGCGTGGCTGTGGCATCAAAGGCTCGGCTGGAATCTCTGATTACCGCCCAGGCTGGCGGCCACTCGGGAGCAGGCGGCATCTGAAGCAGGCCCTGGCTCCGGGACCAGTGGGCCGAGGGAGCCCAGAAGCAGGACGGTCTCTATGCCAACTTCAGTGTCTTCCTGATTCTGGAGCTTAAAGGGAGTGCTGTGGGCAGATGGGAAGGAGAATGGTGTAGTTGCCCTTGACTGAGCACCTACTTATGTCCCAGACACATGCCAAGAACTTCTATGTGCATTGTCCTATTTAAATTTCCCAACAACCCCCTATTGCAGTGGTTGCGAGGGTTCAGAAGAGCTCAATAAACAAAACCCGTCTTTCCTCCCTTAGTCTGAACCAATTGAGAAATAAGACAAAAGTGCAAGGCAAACAAGAGACCAAATATCATGCTTATTACCAATACTAAAGCTGATAATGGAGAAGGCGGTATGTATGCAAGTGAGCCAGCTTTCTAATTCTCGGCCTCAAGGTTATCTAGTTCCTTCCCTGGACACATGCACACTATACTGGGATAGGCTGCCTCAGGTGGGAGCACAGATCACTGACTTGTCAGGAGGAGAGCAAAATGCATGCCCTCTACGGGCAAGCCAGCTCCCCAGATAAAGAGAGAGGAGCCGAAGGGAGCATGGCCATGTTAGTCCCACCAAATTGACCAGTCAGATAATTCCTTCTCCCTTTTTGAGGGCAAGTGAGTGAGGGCAGAGTGATGAGTCTGTGGGCCCCTCCACAATAAAAAAAAAACTTCGTACCACCCCTGCCATTGGTATTATTTTTATTTTGTTCTACAGATAGTGAAAGGAGGCTGAGGTTCATGGCTGCCCAGTTAGAAGGGGGTGAGCTAAGGTTCACACTGCTCTGTCTGTTTCTACCTTCCCCTCTAGACCTTGAGCTCCTCAAATTCAGGCCTGTGTCTCACTTATTTAGTGTCCTTAGGAGCTGGCACAGGGTCTAGCTCAGGGCAGGCATCAGGCAATGTCTTTGAAGTGAACAAATCAGATTCATCGTTTCATTTAACATTTATTGCCTCTGCTGTATGTGAGGTGCTGTTCTCGATGGTGTTAAGCTGGTATAGTGGGTGGCCCCTCCCCAAAATATGTTCATCTGTGAATGTGACCTTATTTGGAAAAAGGGTCTTTGGAGATGTCATTAAGAATCTTGAGATGAGATCATCCTGGATTACCTGGAAGGGCTCTATATCCAAAGACAATTGTGCTTATAAGAGACAGAAAAAGTAGAAGAGGAGAAGGCCACATGAAGATAGAGTAGAGTTTGGAGCGATCAGGCCACAACCTGAACAATGCTGGAGCCTCCAGGAGATGGAAGAGGCAAGGAAGGATTCTCTCTTAGGGCCGTTTGAGGGAGCACTGCCTGGTTGACATCTTGAATTTGGACTTCTGGCTTCCAGAAACTTGAAAGAATAATTTCATTGTTTTAACCTCCCCAGTTGGTGCCACCTAGGCAGCCCCAGGAAACTACTATGCTGTCATTAGAACATCAAAATGTACCTTTTTTCTTGGACATCATTATACACAGAAAAAAACAAGTAAAAATAAATAGTCACACGTGCACATGGACACCTCAGACCACAACAGCCCGTGGAGATATGGGTGCCAGAGTGTTTGGTTAAAGGCTGTGGGTTTTCCCTGTGGCTCTGGCTGTTGAGATCTCTTGGCATACAGTAAGACAGGACAGAGAATTGTCACCTGTTTTCTGGGGGAAGGAGACCTTCAGGAGCCACCAGTTCTCTTCACTAACCTGTTTCCCTAGGAGACATCCAGCTGCTGTCCTGATGCCTAGAGAGTCAGCATAGCATTAGGCCACCCTTCCTTAGGTCCCTCTGTCAAAAGCACTTCCCTGCGAAGAACCCATGTCTGCCTCTCCATAATGTCTACTTTCCCTCTCATTTCACAGATGCAGAAATTGAGTCTTGGCAACTTTCTAGGGTCGCAGATATAGTAAGTGCTAAAGAGAGTCTTCTGAGAGATTAGAGAACCTAATTACCTGCTCTGGCAGTGAAAAGAATAAAGCACGGTACACACCTAAGGGTCGTGTTTGTCACCATTCTGCTGTGAAGCCTCATTGATTATTATTGGAAGCACTGAGCACTGTCACGACTGACCCAGAGTTTTGCTGTAGTCCCAGGCAGGTTACCTAAACTGGTAGTTCTCTCTCTACACCTTCATAGATACATGTATTTTGGGTGAGATTTTTTTTTTTTTTTTCCAGAATATTTCCTGAGTTTTCATCTTCTGGAGCCATCTACAAGCGTGGATTCTGCCTGATGTGGATCATCCATTTGAAACCTGTTGGCTCTTTTCCAGCAACCTTGGACACACTATATATCAATACATTTTAAATACGAATGCAACTAGTTAGGGGCATTGGGGAGATGAAGACTGTATTAGAGCCTGAATTCTGGCTGGCCAAACACTCCTTGTTCCAGCTGAGCTGTTGGGAATGATTACATGCAAGGAAAAGAAACGAACCCCACTTTATTATGAGCTGGGCCAAGCCTGATGCTAAGGCCTGCTAAAACAAAGTTGGTGGGACCTCTGTCCCTCCATCTAAGCTCAAATCCGAACTTTACCACTAGCCAGGTAAGGTACCCCATCTGATGTGAGGGGTGTCCTGTAGCACAGTGCTACACAACAGAAGCCCCCATGAACATAATGCAGTGAGATAAGCATCATGCGAAGGGTGTAAATCAGCATGCTGTTTCTTTCATCAAGAAAGTCTTGCTGGGAAAAAGGAAAAATGTCAGCTGAACTAAACAGTGTGTTTAGCTATGTCGTCGATTTATATTCTGGCACAACTCCTGATTTCATTGCAGATCAATGAAAACCAGTTCACAGACTGACAGTAGCCCGTGGACTACATTTCGGCAGCACTGCTACAGCACATGTAAAAAACAGAGAAGAGTGACAGGACCTGCCTTACAGAGGGGCAACAATCGGTCCCCTACCAGCCCTGCTAAGAAGCCACGGGGAGTGGGAGAGAGAGGCCCACGGGTGTCAGGTCTCTCTGTGCAGTGATATTGGCTGATTGGAAAGGTGGCCGATCTAGCAGATTAAGATATTTCCTCTTGGTGAGGGGGAGTGAGGAAAAGTCTGGTCAGAAGGATGAAGAGAGGGAATGAAGCTTTCCTTTCCCCTACAGACATTTCTTTTGATTATGCTGTAAAGCCTTAGCAACAATAATGAAATGAATTCTTGGCAATTGTACTGTAACTCTTACATGTTCTCGAACTTTACAGTTCTTGATCAATGTAACAGTAGAAGGTCCGTAGGCATCTTCCAACCTTCTTGGGAAATGTAAGGTTTCATTTCCAGGCTGCTGGGATGCAAGTTTTTGGATTGACAGGGTCCCAGGGAAGGCTGAGATGAGCACATTTAAATCGGTTCCTCTGCTGGTCAGAATCTTACTATTAAATGACTGGAGGCCAAAGAACCCAAGAGGCAGGAGAGACGCCTTGATGGGTTCCCCTGGCCGAACTCCCAGAGTGTTATGTGTTCGAGGAATTGGGGTGCCTGGGTTTGTATTCTGAGAACACAGCAGGAACACTCTTGGGGTGTGGGGAGGTGGGGAGGAGGAAGACAGAGGGGTCCTGGGCCTGGGGCTGTCTTGAGCACTCACTTGTTTGCCCTGGAGCTGGTCTAGAAACGGTACCAGAGGGGTTCTAAGTTGCCAGCTTGCTGAGGAGTGAGGGAGAGTTCTCTGGGAAGCCTCAGGAGGAGATGGCCGAGGCTGGACTCTGCCTGGGCGGTGCTTGGCTGCCTGAAGAAGAGCTCAATTAAATCGAGTCTAATACAACTCTTACCACTCAAGTGCCCCTTTTGTGGTGGGCTCCGTTGGAGCGGGGCAGAGCTGAGTCAAGCATACCCTGCTCAAAGTGATTCTAATGAGAGCTAATACTAACTGTTTACCACATGCAGTGCCTACGCTCAGAGATCGATGCACATTATATAATTTAAGTCTTCTAGCACTCTTCAGAGGAGGTACTATATTATTTTCTTTGACAGTTCCAAAAAAAAATGAGAGTTGGTGACTTAGCCTGCCATCCAGCTGGGGCTTAAACTCCACAGTTAGGCTCTAAAACAGCGGCTTTAATCTTGGCTGTCCATTTGTATCACCAGAGAGCTTTGAAAACATACCCTAGTCTAATTCTCTCCCTAAACCAATAAAATCAGAATCTCTGAGGGTGAGGCCAGGTGATGATCTTTAACAAATCCATCCCAAAGTTTGCATGTGTTCATCCAGGGTCAAGAACTTTGTCTCTAGAACCTGTGGGCTTAACCACTGTACCACACTGCCCCATCCCTGCTCACCTCCACTGCAGCCTCTAACACCACACATTATGATGACCCCTGAGCATTTGCTTTTTCCCACTGGGCCATGCTGGGCCCTGACTGTGACTCTCGAATAGGTCTCTGACACAGGGAGGACCCTTACAGTGTCATAAGAGAGTTAGTTATCCTTCCATCAGGGAAGAATTGAGGACAGCTTCATGGAGAAGGCAGAAGAGGCTGGGGAAGGACAAGAGATCCAAGAGGCAACTGGGAGCTTAGCAAGGCCCCCTAGTCTTTATTTATTCACATGAACTGGATTCCCTAGGTACTGGGGAGCCATGGAGGGTTTTTGAGCATGGTAGTGATCCCATAAGGAAGTTTTCCCCTTACTGAAGCCCCTGCAGTTCCAGCTATACACTCACCCCAGGGGGAAGCTGGGGGAGTTTGCTGAGGAATTCATTGAAACATCAGAGTGTAAACACATTACCAGGAGAAACCATCTTGGTTCTGCCCACCACCCCATCCACACTAGCAATGCCAAGGCCCCCCATCCCACACGCTGTGGTCCCACACTCCTCTCAGCCTTTGTTCCCCACAGTTTCTTCTGCCTGGAAAGCTCTTTCCTCTTCATTAGCCGTGTGAACACATTTACATTTATACTTCAATACTTACTCCTGAGGCTGTTAAGAACCACCTCAGGATAGACTTTAACCCCTTCCCCCTCAACCCTCCTAAACCGTGTACATAATTCTGGATCTGCACCATCACCCTGTCATTGTAATTGTCTATGTGCCTAGTTCCTAGTGAGACTGTGAGATCTTTCAGAAAAGTACCTAGCACGTAATAGGCGCTTAAATCGTTATCAGATTGGATTTCTCTCTGAGGTCAGGAGTCTTAGAGAAGCAGAAATTTAGGAAACACCTCACCTCCTTTTGAGATCTTATTTCTCTGAGTGTCTGCCACACTCAGCAATGTTCTCTGTTATCTTTACTGACTGGGAACAAACAATGGTCTCAGAAGATCTCTTTTGAAAAACAAAAGGATTACCTGAGATTTTGGTATCAATAACTTCCTGGCAGCCATTCACAACTGAGTCCAGCACAGCTTATCAAATTAGAGGTACTAGGGCCTGGAAAAAAAAAAAAGAGAGAGAGAGAGAGAGAGATCTGGTAAGTTTTGATGTGGATAAGAGAACAGGGAGGGGAGAAGGCTAGGCCTGAGGGTGCAGTGTTTTGTGAAGGGAGGAATGCAGGTGAATGTGTTACTGCAGCCAGGGGCAGCATTGCAGTGGGTTTGGGGGCTGCCTGGTGGCCTGAGGGAGGCCATCGGCTGTCTGTGCATAGAGGAGAGAGAGGCTTTAGTGAAGGACAAGGGCCCACTAATGGAGATGAAAAGAGGGAGCCATGTGGGACTGACAGAGGGCTGGCATCGTCGATATGGGTCAGGGGTTGGTTGGACTTGGAGTGTGGACTGTGTATGCGTGCGCACGTGTGCGAGTGTGACCTACCACTTCTC
Source organism: Pteropus alecto (assembly GCF_000325575.1). Taxonomy (NCBI): domain Eukaryota; kingdom Metazoa; phylum Chordata; class Mammalia; order Chiroptera; family Pteropodidae; genus Pteropus; species Pteropus alecto. The sequence goes on from NW_006430061.1 coordinate 1,745,646, forward strand.
CCCATGACCGTGGACAGACTCAGGCTCCCAGAGCCAGCCAGAGAGGGGATTACTTTCTGGTTTAGTAGATTAAATGATGAGGTTTCTGTGAATTAAACCCCAAAGCAGCTTTGGAATGTTTTCACTATCTGTACTGAGAAAATGAGATCTTTTTCATCTGGTAACACGAGGATAATAATGCCCAGATCCCTGGGCTACAGCAAGGATTAAATGAGATCCAGTACGTCAAAGCCCCAGCCTGTGCCTGGGACACAGCGAGGCCCCAATAAATGGTGGTTCTCAAGTGAACTGAGTTCAGGGGAGCTGGTTAGGGGAGCCTGAAGTAAGAGAGATTTATTTCTTAAAGACAGCAGCCAGTGCCCTTTTTCTTAGTGTCTTCTGGTCTTTGAGCTCCCAGCCCTGGGACAGCTCAGGTTCAGGGTCAAATGTGGGTTCATTCCCAGCCTGCCACGTCCTGGTATGGGATCTGCGGCAAATTCTTTAATCTCTCTGAGCCTCAGTTGCCTCATAATAATAGAACTTATCTCATAGGGCTGCTGAAGGATTTAATGATCTCCTCTGCCCCTTCCTCAGCTTTACCCTTGACCTCCTCCAGACTGTTCTCCAAAAAATGACCAGATAAGTCCTTTAAAACTAAAGTCAGAATTTGTTTTCCCAAGCACACAACTCAGAGTATTTAGAATAAAAGTTGATGTCCTCGCCACGGACTGGCAGGCCCTATGTAATCTGCCCTCTGCTATCTCCCATCTCTAGCTCGGTTCTTTTCGTGCACTTTGCCAGCAGCTAGCTCCCTTGCCATTCCTAAGCATACCAGACTCTCTCCTTGGTTCCTTCGTCCTTGCTGTTCCTGCTGCCTAAATGCCTTTCCCCCTATGAATGGCACAGCTTGCCTCTGCACTTAATTTACCTCTGCCTATACCTCTGCCACCTCCTCCTAATGACTACCCCCGATTTTCCTCTCCAAACAGCATTCTCAGCCCTTCTCTATTGCATTTTTCTTCAAGGCACTGGGTAGTGGCTGATATTGTCTTATATATTTGTCTATTGTTGCTCCCTGGCTAGAATGTTAGCTTCAAGAGAGCAGGGACTTTGTTTGGCTCCCTGCTATAGGCCCAGCAACTGAATAACTCTTTGCTCAATAACAATTTGATAAAGGAATAAATGAACGATGCCTGCATAGCATCATTCCCACCATCAGTGAACGCTCAGGATTATTAGCAATGGAATAAAATGACTTTGAATCTGTATCCCTAGGACCCAGTTCTAGCCCTGTTGTCAACTTACTGTGCATCCTCAAGCAATTAATTAACTTACCCTCTCTGGATCCCTGGGAGAGTATTAGGCAAAAGGGGACACCAACTCTTGCCTTGCCAGAGAGAGATCAGGGGTCATAGAAGGGTCAAGTTGATAAGGAGACAGCTTGCCAAGCAAAAGAAGCCCCCAGGAATATAAAGTAGGGGCCCACTTTCTCTGAAGAAAGCTAGTGTCTCTGATTACTCAGTGAGCTGCCAGCTGGGCTGTGTCAGGTGGTCATGGATAAGGGAAAAAAATTCTTTGACTGAGATGGCGATACTTTACTGAGGACACTTGGTTTTGCTTTCAAATAATTTCTTCAGGGCTCCCAAGTGCCTCCTCTTTCTTACTCATTAGTAGTCTACAGAACTTAAAAGGAGAGTCTAATTAGGGAGAACTTATGTAACATTTGAGGGAAAGAATGAGGAGTGAGATGCCTTATGGGCCAGAGACAACCTTCTGAATCTACAATCGGAAGGCCCTTTGGCTCCAGGCTCTGACTTCAGCTCAGGAGCAAAATCTAAAACCGCAGGTCGGGAGGATTGAGTCTGCCGTTTGGAATTGGCAATCGTTATATTTTTTAATATAAATTCTGGAAAAGTACACAGGTCTGGGGCATCTGGGGTGCCTGGGGATGGGTCTGGCTCTTGCTTGTCAAAGAAGTACAATTATTGACTTTACTGTTAATGAGGAATGTGGAGTTTACAGGCTCAGGGCAAAGGAAGAGCAGTGGGGACAACCTGAGCTGGTAGAGAAGGTTCCAGAAATTGCTCTGCCATACTCTAACTCTAAGACCCCATCAGGAAGAAGGCAGGCCAACTCCAAGTCCTTCTGGAAATCTGTGAAGGTAAAAAATGTTTAGGTTCTTATGCTAGAATTAGCTCAGTGTCAGCAGTGGAAGAAGTTTGCCTAGAGTGCTGTTATCTTCGGTCATATTGATATAGGTATAGTGTGCTGAATGAAGGAGGTGATAGTCCTGCCAACTCCATATTGATTAGCTCCAATAAAATGCAGGTGTTTGGGTGTAGTCCCTATAATTGAGTGGGAATATAGACAAACTATAAGTAAGGGGAGCAGGCGATAGAGTGATATGATTACTTTTTAAAGCATGACTAATTAATGGTTAAGCAGCAGAACTAAGAAGGGTAGAGGGAATCTTTATGACAATGACATCTGTTAACCAAGTGGCTATGAACATGACCTTGGAATTACAGGGATCTGAGTGGGACTCTTGGCTTCATATTGCTAGCTGTGTGGCTTTGAGCAAATATTTCCCTCGTTCCCTCTCAGCTTCAGCTTCCTCATATGTAAGAGAAAATAATATGTGTTCCACCTCATAGGGTTTTGTGAAGGTCATTTTGGGTAATCTGTTACATAAAATACTTATCACAGAGCATGCACTCAACAAATAGCAGCACTTATAAGTATAATTATGCATGCTTCAAGAAAGAGGAAAGCATCCTTGGAGGTGTTCTAGGAGTAGGATTCGGGAAGGATCTCCTACCTGGGAAGGCAATGCGCTAAATGGCCTTGGACCTTTGTTCAATGGCACAGGCAGTGGCAGGTAGGTGAGTCCTGGGCTATGTGGGCAGCAGCTTTTTCAGGCTACTCTGCTTCCTTGCCCTTCTGCCTCTGCCAGGATGATGCTTGTGTGATGCTTGTGTGTGATGTTGGTCCTGTGAGTGAGGAGGTAAAGGCTGCTCTTAGATGTGGTCCTTGGAAGCTTTCCTAGGGTCCTTTTCACTGTGTCAAGCCAAGATGTGGGAAGCAGTGCCTTGGAGGGTATTTGAGAATGATATGGATGGTGCTGACTCAACAGACCTGGGGGGATGCTGACTCCATTCTCAGGAGCAAAGGACTCTGGGTCTCAGCCTCTCCTGTGTTTTCTTTGGTTGGACCTGGACCACCAGCCTGGCTGAGGTAGCTCCCCTGGGAACCATCAGCACCCTAGAGGAGATGTGCTCCTGGGCTCTACCTGCAGCCATCAGCATGTGTCTGAGCCCAGAAAGAGGCTGGGCTGTGGCTTCAGCTAACACAGTGACAGAAATGCAATGAGTCAGGTCTCAGGTATCTGAACCCCCTGAGTGATAATCCTCTCTTCACCATCTCCCCACTCCTATGGAATTTCCTATGGGATTGGAGTCAGCAGCCCCTGGAAGATCTCATTCTGGGTTCAAGTCATCCACATTCATTCCCAAACACCTGGGTCCCAGGCCTTGTGGTCAGTGGCAGAAGGTGGTCAAGGAAGGGAAAAGGAACATTGTGTTAGGCATTAGACACGTATTATCTCATCAATTTATGAGATAGATGTCATCATCTCCATTTGACTAGTGAAGAAAATGCAGCTCAGAGAGGCTAAACAAACTGCCCAAGGTCACACAGGTAAGCAAAACTGAAACTGATTTTTGCACCTGAGTCTTTGTGACTTCAAAGTCTGTGTTCTCTCCACCAAGATTTGTTTTATACCTGAAGGATATTACTGATAGGGAGAGGGAGAGTGGCTGAATATCTAACCCGAGGTCTAGGTTTGAAAGCAGGACAGGAAAGTCCCCTTTCGAATGGAAATTGTGGTTAGTGAGTGAGATGTCAGAGAAAATTCCTGCCCACTCTCTCTCTAAGTAAAGGTTGATATGGAAGTCTGAGGCTGGTTTCCTTTTGAAGGGACCTCCCGCAGAAAAGTCAGCTGTGGGAAGAGCTTGGGAGAGCAACACAGCCACTGCCTCCTATGATTGGATTGATTCTGTAGTGAGGAGAAGAGCCACGGCCCCGACTTGACTGTGGCAGCACAGATGGCCCAGACTGGAAGTCGGGGTTGAGACATTGTCACTGGCTCCCCACTGACTTTCTCTGTGGCCTTGGGCGTGCCATTCATATGACCTCCAGGGGCGAGTCTAGCTCTTGTATTCTACACCATGGCCTCCCAAACTTGAGAGTGCCTGGGAGTCATCTGGGAGCCAGTTGAAAATTAGAGTCTATTTTAAGAAGACTGCAGAGGGGCCTGAGAATTTGCATTTCTAACCAGCTCCCAAATGAGGTGGATGCTGCAGTCCAGGGACCACAATGAGCGACCCTGTTCTCGTCCTCTGCTCTCTGAGCCACACTGTGTAATCAGCACCAGAGTCAAGGTGTTTTTCTCCCCTGCGTAGAGCCTGAGTGTTAACAGACTGGGCTTGTGCCACGGGCATGTCTACCTGGCTTCTCGAAGCTTCCTTCAGGAGGTCTCCTCTGACCTGCCCACCTTCAACAGCTTTAGGTACAATGTGGTTAAGAGCATGGGCCCTGGAGCTAGATCTTCTGGTTCAAATCCTGACTCTGCCTGTGTGACCTTGGGAAGATTACTTAACTTCTTTGTGACGTGGTTTTGTCAACTGGGGATGATGATAATACCTATCTCACAGGGTTGTAGATTATAGGAGTTATTTATTTAGAAGACCGTCAGGGTGAGTCCTTTATAAATGTTAGTTTTCTCCATATTTTCGTCATCATCGCCATCTCTTTCCTCTCAGCCCTCACCAGTCCTGTCTGTTCCTCTCTGACCTCAATACCCCGCACAGAGAAGTTGCTTGGAAGTCAAGTGGGGAGCCCTGTGGGCTCAGTAGAGCAGGGCCTCTTCTCACGGGATGTAGATTTATGGCCTGGAGGCCAACATGAGGGCTGACTGAGGGATTCTGCTGGGATTACCAGCTCTCCCAGCAGTGCTGACCTTTTCTCATTTTATCTGGGAGTTGACAGAAAACAGAGGGTGTCCCAGTTCCAGCCCCACCCTGCTCCGGGGGCCACGGCCAAAGCCTTTGTGTTCTGGACCTGTGCCTGTCTCTTGGGCTTTGCTCGGAGGCAGCCCTCTCCCATAAACCAAGCCTGGGAAGGCGGGGGATAGACAGATGTGGGGGTGGCGGTGTGCTTCAAAGCTGCCAAGACAAGGCACTGACTAGGTCTGTTTCATCACGGACTCTCCTGTCTTTTCCCCAAATGCTGGGGATGCCATGCTTCGTCGCCGGGGGCTTAAGGGGTCAGTGCCACACTTTGACAGAATGCAGTCCTCTCTTCAGATCTGAGCTAAAAAGAAAAACGCACGTACACCAAACGAAAGCCCTGCTGCCTAACATAAAATACTGCTTCCTAATCCCAAGTGTGGCCAAGTGCGCCGTTAAGATGTTTAGAAGGCTCTTCAATTATTTCCACTTTAAAAATGTTTTTATGTCTCCCATTTTGTTCACTAGGTTGGCTAAGGTATTGTAATTGCTCTCCTGGCCCAAGCTTTCCTTCCTCACCAATGGGGTTCCCAGTTTTGTCTTGATATTAAGAACAGATACTGAGAGCTGAATGGGGCATTGTTTCCCGGCCAGATCAGTAGCTGCTGCCTGCTTTTAGCGAGTGAGCAGTCCAAGATTGGCAGGCTGACCTAGACCACGTTGTGGCTTGCTTTGATTACTTGCTTCCATCCAGCCTGAATCAGGAACTGATCACACACGACCAGGTTTTCATTTGCTCTCCCTCCCCCTAACCAGTTTCCACAGTTGCAGGTTCAAGGAGTGGGTTTGGGGGTTGGCAGCTCGTGCTGATTTTTAAAGGGACTGTATGTTCAAGGAGCTGGGCTGGGGTAGGGGATTGGGCTGGAAGGGCTAGGGGCACCCCCACCCTTGTTGTCCCCCTGGTCAGACCTTTGAACCAAAGCAGAGGCCAGAATCTAACTAAGTATCTTGTGCTGATATGTTCCCTTACTTGTGACCAGAGTAGGTTCTAGAAACTTTCCTCAAACTGTGAACAACAGGGAATACTCATTCTTTTCCCAGATCACAGAAATCACTTGAAATTTTGCTCTTTTCACATTTTAACCAGATGAGTCTAAATATAAAACCACAGTATCTCATTTTAAAAGGATTTAGGAAAATGGCCTACTGGTTACTTAAAAACTATGACTACAAGTCTTTATTATCCCGCCCCAGTCCCTCGCCTCCTTCCTCCGCACCCCCCCACCCCCATCATGATGTTTGCTCATAAATGCCAAAAACCCAAATAGAATCCTTCGAGTGGTGGGATCCAGCTAAAGAACAATGACAAGATGTTGGCTTGCAAATTGTCAGCATTTGCCAAATAAGTTTATCCTTTATTTATTATTTTCATTGTGGCTTCAAACATGCAGCCCTCAAAGCCAAGACTCTAAACCGAAACGTATGGCAGGTCTGCCTCTGCTCAGAACCCACAAGGAACGCAGAGACTTTCTCTTCGCTCCTCACCAGGGCTTGGGACCGAAGATAGTATGTTTTGAATTTACTGAGAGATCTACTGCTTTGGGCTCAGTTTTAGTACTTTTAAAAAGCAATCAATAATGGCCAGTTTGTAATAAGAAAAATTTATGAACTGACAGGCAAAATGTAATTACGGAGGGGATTCCTTGCAAGAAAAAAGAGGTGATGTTAACAGACATCCCGACAATCTGTTTGCACTCATTTTCATTCATATAAGTGATGAAGTGCTTCTGGGTTGAAGCAGCATTCTCTAAAGCCTTCCCGGGAGCATGGAAAAGTCACTGCCAGAGTTTTCGCTAATGAAGGGCAATGAGTCTTTGCATTAACTTCTCATTGTTACCCGCAGAATGGATTTTTCACAGTGTTACTTTTATGACTATGACTGTGACCTGGCAGCCATGTATGCACCTCATCTTCTCGGTCCCCGAGGAGACACGGCCAGTTCGTAGGCTTTCTGGAAACTCGGTGGTGTAGCAGGCACCTCAGGCGTCTTGGTTCCTTCCACCCCTCACTTTCTCTTGCCACTTTTTCCTTTCAGCTTCCACTGCTGAGGAGAGACATGGAACTTCCGGACTATAAATGTGCCCTTAGAGGTGGAAAGCAGAGGTTCCTGGGAAGACAGCAGAAGTTGCCTCGCCTCTGCTTGGTCCTGATCATGCACAACATCAAGCCGAGCGCCTTTATACATAACAGGTCTCAACGAATGCTTGGAAAATGATCATAAAGAGATGTGAGACCTGTGCATCATTTTTGACTCATAATTTACTTTTGATACTGGTATCCCTGTTGACTTTCACAGTAATCTGAAGGGAATTTATTATTATACCCATTTAACAGATGAGGCAATTTGGGCTCAATAATTACGTGACTTGCCCATGGTGACACAGCTTATCAGGACTTGAACCAGGATTCGAACTCGCATTTCTCAATCTCCTAAACCCTGTGCTCTTTCAAACATACCAAGAATTGAAAGACCAGTTCTTTTGAGAAGAACGAAGAACAAGACAGAAATTCTCGTTAAAGAAATACAGTCCGGTGAAATTGTATTTAAGTTTCTTGACTTTTAAAGTGAGACCAAGGTTGCCAGAGGTGAGAACTGTTTTACGGTTTTGAGTTTGTAGCACGTGATGATTTTTCAAGGGTTTCCACACCTCGACTTGATGTCATTTGCAGCTCCTTACACCTCTGTGAGGAGAAGGGGAAATGTCACGATCCTAGCTTTGTGGAGGAGAAGAGTAAATCCATGGGGCTAAGTGACCTGCTTGAGGTCAGAGAAGGCATCCCCAGAAACCAGACATATCACCATGGCTCACTGACATACGAGGGGATTCTTTTGATTGCTTTGACAGAAAAACCTCAGTGTACTAGAAACAAAATAGTGGATTTCTTAGTGATTTGCTTTTTTTTACTCTATGCTTACCTCTCGATGATCACAGATCAGTTGAAACAAGCAGTAACATTCATAAAAAGAGCAATAATTGGAAAGAGTCACGCAGGGCAAGTGCCAGGGCCGGCATAGCCCACCACAGCCCGACCTCCACCTTGACATTTAGTCCCAGACTTAACACAGTGGCCTTGGCAATGCTGAGTCATGGAAGTGGATGATCACATTTCACAGAGATTTTTTTCAGTAAGGAAGGTGGAAATGTAAAATGTCTGAGTCTTCGGTTACCTGAAGATCCAAATACACAGCATCTTGCATTCCTCTGGGTATGACTGCCAGTAGCAGATTTGGGGGTGTATGGCTCTGTGCCACCTCTCCAGGCATAGTAATGAGTGATGAGTGTGGCTGGAGGCAGTTGTGGCTGTGAGGGAGGATGTCAGGATTACCCAGTCATCCTTATCAGTTAGGAATCTGGTTTTTGGAACTCCATCTGTATATCTTATTTGTTGCTATAATAAAGCTACTAACCCTCTAACTCAGTGGTTTAAAACAACACATTCTTCTTGCTCCTCTTGGGTGTTGGGACCAGCCCCAAGGCTTTGGTTTGGTTCAGGTCTGTTCCCTGTACTTTTCCTTCCTCCAGGGCCAGTGGACCACCCAGGGCAAGAGCCATGGTGATGGCAGAAGCACAAGAGTTCAGCCAAGCTGCTCAGCATATGAAGGTCTCTTCTTGTGTCACATTTGCAAACATTCCACCAGTCAAAGCCAGCCATGAGGCCGAGCCCAACCTCAGCGGGCTGGGGAAATCTGCTCTGACCACTCCAATGAGCCCAGAGGAAAGTGAATATTTACTAAATTATCCAAACTATCACACCATCTGCCAGGCTCCAACATCTTATTTCTTAATTGACTCTAAAAAAAGAGACATGACTAATTATTATAGAAATCAATCTGAACCCTCCAGAGCAGAGAGAGTGAGCGAGCCCTGGGAAAGAAGGAGGGGAGGACTTAGAAGGGAGTCAGGGCAATGTGGCTCCTTCCCCTGAGGGGCTGTGGAGCTGGGACCAACAGATCTTGGGGAGTGGCTTGAGGAGCCACAGGCCAGGAGGGCAGGATAAAAACTAGAAGCACCAGAGCCTAAGTGAACTGGGTTCAAATCCTGCTTCTCTATTCACGGAGTATGCCACTTAGTCCTTGGTTTCTTCATCTAGGCAGGCAAGTGTGCAGGGAGAGGAGGCCGAAAACAAGGACCGCTTAGTGAAGGAGTTTGGCTCCAAAGGAAAGGTGTAAAATGCACTAATATTTGAGAAAGTTTGTTTTCTTTATAGAAAAGGGGCATTAAGATAAGTTTTAAGCAAAATGGATGGAGATAGAGAGGTTAAATGAGGATGGCTTCTATTTCAGCTAGTTAGAATTGCCCCCAATTTCTTCATTCCTTCAAGAAATGTTTACTGAGCTACCATCATGCACCAGGCGCCAGTCTAAGTGCTGGGCCTACATCAGTGAATAAAACAGATGAGGATCACTGCCCTCATGGTGGGAGGGAGGCTGATATTTATTAAGCATTTACTATATTTCAGGCACGGGGCTGTGCTCGACATCCACCCTTGCAAGATGGCTACTATTACATCGACTTTGAGGATGAGAAAACTGAGACTTAGAGTAAATGACTTCCTATCTGCCGCCAGTAAGGCCTGTAGGTGATACTGCTCGATCCCAGAACCTACCTACTCTGTTGCATTCCCAGGCACCAAGATGGCAGTTAGCAAGCAAGCCTCTGGGACTCTTGGAGTGTGAGAGACTGGAAGACATGAGATCAAAACAGCACATAAAGGTGATTTCCAATGACCAGAGATGGGGTGGGGGCTGCATGCTGATGGGGGCAGAGGCACTGGGCTGAGGGTTCCAAGGTGGGTGTTGGAGCATGAGCGAGGGTCCTAGCAGCAGGGGCAATCCTTCCTGTCCTGTCCAGGGGCCAACTAGCCCTTTCTTATGAATTAGGGAGCAGAGATTATTCCAGGGGTCATGAGCTGCCTCATCCTTAAAGCCCAGCCAGCTCCCATCACTAGCATCAAATGCCTAAAGATAACGAGACTGAGGCTTGCCTGAAATCAAAAAGAAATCTGGAACAGATGTTAGAAAACCATTTTTTCACTTTGAATGTGAGGATAAGCCTAAGCGATTATCGGCAGAACTCTGGCATATATCAGAAACAATTAGCTGCCTGGCCTGAGACTGAATAGAATCCTCAGCTTCTTTTTACTTCTCTCCCCGCTCAAGCTACACACACCTCAAGTACTAGACATGGCCTTTCAAATGGGTGAATGGGCCTCACACCTCCTATTTGGTTTGGCTTTCGAGGCTCTTGCTTTGCTCCTCTCAACCTACTTTCTTCCCTACCTTTACTCCTAATGCCCCCTCCTACTAATCATTGCAAGGTTAGCAGGTGCACATATACACATTCACACACACCAGACACACACAGCTTCCAAAGCTGGCAACTGCCTCAGGCTTTATAATGGGGGTCATTCCCTACCATACGAGGACAGACAAAGACTTTATAACCGCCTTGTTCTCAAAAAATCTTTCTCTGAAATTTACTCTCAGTCACTCCAGCTAAATGAACTTTTGGCTGAGGCCTGCTTTGGAAGTTTCATGAGTGTGGGGTTCAAGGATGCCATTTGTTGAGCACCTACTGTGTGCCGGACACTCTGCAAGCATATTCCAACTTTGTTCAGGGTCTCTCTAGCCTGAGGGCATAGATAGGGGTCTCCGTGGTGGTTGTATTTCATGTTCCTTTGTCTCCTGTCCCATCCTGCAAAACTCCCTGGTCCTTTTTTGGAGGACCTCAGGATGGTCACTCAGTGGCTCCTGCACCAGCTGGGTGGCTGTTATGGCCATGTAGCCTGTGTCAGAGTCTTCTTCTCCTAACCTCCTGCCCACGGCAGACATTAGAGCTCTGACATCAATAACTAGGGCCACGTCCCCAAATGCTCCTCAATCTGCCACCCTTTGGAGGCTGGAATGTGACTGTATTCCACTTCGAAGAACTTCCTTCCATCCATCCCCTCCCGCCCTCTGTGTTGCTTGTATCCCAGACTGGCTTGGTTATGGACCATGATTTTCAAAACCTTCTGGATATTCATTCCTCCCTCTTCTGCCTGCAGCTTCTCTCTCCACAGGGTTTATACTAAAGTACCTTTAGCTAGACTGGGTGACCAAGATCCTCAACAGATGTCATCTTTCATCCCCTTCCATGTTTTTGCCCGTACCTTTCCCCTGCTCACCTCCCCTTCTCTTTATGCAAAGAGGAGCCCATATCCCCTGACCCATGCCTTTGGACACACCAAAACACGTCAGACTCTAAGTCCTAGTAGTATGTACCACTTAATCTCAGGATAGATTACAGTGACTCCTCATAACAATCCTGTGAGGAGCTTGAGTATATAATTTTGTGGTCAAAATCAGGGGGTAGAGACTGAAAGCGACTGAGGAAAGATCACTGAACTGCGCTCCAAGAGCCCTGGCCCTAGACCTGGTTTTTGCCATGAGGCAGCAAGAAAATGACTGTCAAAATTCCCTTCCCACACTAACAAGAGTGATTTCTAGTTCAAGAACAGACTGCAAAGATGTTCTTGGCAGTTTCCTTTCTTACCTGGCACCTGGCCATGCGCTCCTTAAATATCCTCAACATGTACAGTCAGTCCATGAAGGATCGAGTCAACTCAATACCTCCCTCCACCTGAATAGCCAGTTTGAGAGCCTTGTTGTTCTCTGCACTAACCTCCACCTTCGCCTTGGCCTTACCTAGTGAACGGGACCTCA
>NW_006430061.1:1757423-1768522 GCF_000325575.1 Pteropus alecto
TCACTCTCTCCACTTCAGCCACACTGTCCTCTTTGTTGATCCTTGACACTCTAGACACACTCCAGCCCCAGGGCTGCTCTTGCGCTCTGAGACATTCTTATTCCAGATACTCGTAGAGTTTGATACTTCAACGTTGTGGTCTTTGCTCAAATGTTACCTTATCAGAAAGACTTTCTCTTTAGCCTCTTTCAAAGTAGCCCCCACACCACCACCCCTATCCCCTTTTCTGGTTTTATTTCCTCCCAACACTTATTACCATCTGACGTACTACATATTTTGCTTATATTTTTGAAACTTATCGTCTGTCTCTGCACATTGGGATGTAAGCTCCAGAAAGCCAGGGGATTTGGTCACTCTTGTTCATTTTAGTGTCCCTAGTATTTAGAACTTGGGATAACACATTACGCAACTCTAGGAGGCACCCTTCACGTGTAATATAATGTAGAATATAATGTAGTGGTTCTATCTGAAATGGTGCCTGGCACATAGTTGACACTTAGTAGATAAAATTTTGTGGCATGAATAAGCTTTCTAATCTTGGCACAATTACATCTTGGAAGTAGAATGCAATGCCTATACTTGAGTTTCCCATTTTCGAAGGCAATAGAAGCATGAAATAGGATAACACAGCCTTAGGGTTTAAATAGAAACTCCCCCCACCCCAAGATTTAAGCCGGTATCGTCTCCATCCTTATCTTTGAACCAACATATTTAATAATCTGGGCATTGGAAAGATGGTCTGGAGGCCTATGAGAATGACAGTTGACACAGAGAGATTCAAGTGTATTTATTGTCATCATTGGAAGACAATTCTCATGAGTTTCACACTTCTGAATGTCTTGTGAGCAGAGGCACTGACTACCTTTATTCTGGACTACCTTTTCAAGGACATTTGTATAGCTAACAGCGTTGGTAGACAGAGAGTGCCTCCTTCTGGAACAAAAGTCAGTCATATTGGCCATCCATTACAAAAGATGCAGGTTCCCTGAGCTGAGAGTTACCCTCTGATGCTTATGCAGGTATCGTCTGGCCCATTTTGCATCATCTTGTGAGAATCGGGGCTCTAGGAAACAGAGAAAATGCTAATACTCTGGCTATTCTGTTGGAATCTCTTCTCTTCCATCAACATCCATGGAATATGACTAACCCTTAACTAGTTAGTCAGAAGTAGTATAAAATCTAGACCTGTCACAGTTCTTGCCACTCATTCATTCTTTTTTCCATTTAACATTTTAAACATCTTTCATTGAATTAATTACAAAATGAATACCTGTTTGCTGTAAAATTTTGAATAACAAAGAAATGTAGAAAGTTTTAAAAGCAAAAAGCACTTTTTCCCAGTCCTTCTCTGTCAGTAGTTGGTCTATATCTTTCCAAACTCTTGTGCATTCATACATAAATCTTCCTCTCTCACATGCATGCTGCCTCTCTGTCTCTCTGACTCACATTCGTACTCACTGATTTAATTTGGATTTTTTAATTCAGAAAACCAGGACTCGAAAGACTACTATGGACAACCCTCTATGTCAGTACATACAAATCTACCCCTTTCCTTTTGAGCAACACCTTGTGGGTCTGCACAGGCATGTGGCTTCTGAGTTCCTATGCAGAGCACTAGAGATTCACAGGTGGAAGATGTTCAAATCTGCCATTTTGATCCAGGCATTTCGGATATAAATATTTAAATTAGAATTATGCTAATGATGAATTTTTACTGTAAAAACATTTTCAGCCTCAAAAGGCTTTAGGCCAATTCAAATCCTTGTTTTTTTTTTTTGTTTTTTTTTGTTTTTTGTAGTTAAACAATTAATTAAACTATGTCTATTTTTTTTTGGTCTTAATTGTAGATTACTAAGGAGATCTAATTTGTGGATCAGTTTTTGATCCAGGTCAAGATATATTGATTTGGCTTTAGTGAGTTTTCTTTTCTAGCCATTACTTCTATCAAGTTCAATTTTCCTGGGTCAAATTTTATATATCCACATGTTGCCATTTCTATATTTACCCACTGCACATTTCATTTTGCTAATTATTTTTTATAAGTGATGTTCATTAAGACTTGGATTAAAAGACTTTATAATAATTATTTATAGCAAATCCTAGAGAAAGTTGTGAACAATACTCAGAATGGCTTTCTGGCCCTGGACTGGTCTATTGTATGGCTAGTTCAAACTGCCTCTCTGGTTCTCATCTCTTTGTTTATGGTATGTTCTCATCGTGCCCTTTGCAAATGGAGGAGACAACATGTGGAATTAAATATCCTTGTGGCTGAAATGGTGGGGCCAAAACATTCCGTTTTGTGTCCATGAATATAAGACATGATTTTTGCTCTCTCCAGGAAATAAGGATGGATACAAAAGAGAAGAATAAATCACCTGAACTGATGGCTAAAAAAATTAAACTCAGTTGTCCATGAACGTAGAAGAACATCCAATTACCTCTTCCTGAAGAAAAGATGGGAACACCAACCATGTTTACCAGCCCACCCTAGTATGGAAACATGTTATTTCACAAAGTGGTTGAGGAAAAAGGTTGAAATACAGATTAGGGGGGAAAAAGCTTTTTTGGTTAACTTTCAGTAAGCTAGAACTTTCCAGTTACCTGTAATCCTCCCTCCCTGCCCCCTTGCCTTTTCTTGAACACTCTGGTTAATCAGGGTTGAACTGTATCTCCCAGGGAGTCTAAGAGAAGTGCCTTTGAGTTTACTGAACTTTTGGCTTTAGGGACAGGAAGACACTTATGTGGTGCTGTGTCTTTTAGACACAACAGGCTAAGTCATCTTTCTTTGTCTCTTTTTCTAAACTGAGTATCTATTAATACAAAACCTTGCCCAGTGCTAGGGTACGGAGGGCTGGGCAGGAGAGGCTCCATGTGCTGCTGAGAAAGCTTTCAAAGCCATTATCTCCTAGGGCACAGCAGGAGCCAAAATGGGTGTCATTAGAGGCCTCTAAAAAGCTGGTCTACCTCTCACCAGAGACACAAAAAAGGGTTAATTACAAAGATGAGCTGGCTGAACAAAGGACCAAAGACAAGAAATTGTAAAAGGTAGAAAAAAGAAAAAGTAAAGACAAGATAACTGAGAGTGAGTTAGCAGTTCCCTAAACAATAAATGCAGTGGGAAGTTTTTGGGCCTCTCTGTAATTGTGGGAGCCATGGAGTAAGAGTTGGTTTTAGAACACCATTAAGATAGGAATTTTCAAACCATGGCTGGTCCTAAACCCTGCAGAGCCAGGACTGGAAAGAAAGGGGTCCACCCCGGACTTCCAGGCAGGATTTCTTTTATACACCCCACAAACTTCTTTATCTCTTTAGATATTTAAGGACAATACTGTAAGTTTCTCATCTTTTGAAATCAGCTCACTTAATAAGAGCAATTTACTGCCTTGCCTCTCCTGGCTTGTTTATATGTGTCATTTATAATAAGAACTTCTCTTAGCAGCCACTTTATAGATGTGCCAAAGACAGACCCACCAGAGGGCACAGCCTGAAACTGCACACTGAGTTAGGTACCAGGACATAGGCCCGGCATGAAATCGTTAATGGACCATGTGCTGTAAGCAAATCTAAGACAGGAAGAATATTGAGATCGAGCAAACAAATAACTTGGATTTAGATCTCAGCTTTGCCACTTACTAGCTGTGAGAACATAGGGAGTCACTTCCCCTCTCAGAGAGGGTGGGATGACACAATGAAATGGCTCCACATTTAGGCCTCCTTTTACTACATACATTACAGCTGTCTTGGATGCTTTCAGTGGCCCCATGACACTTGTATTAAGGGAGCTCCTTTGAAATGGTGGTGATGGTATCAATAAGCATGGTGACGACAAGGATGGGAGAACAACCTTAAGCTTAGAGTTAGCCCCCAAAACTAAGATACCATACGACAGGGAGCTTGATAGTCAGGGTACATGGAAATACTCCTCAGACACTATGGGTTTATTAAACCAGGAAGTTAGAGAGTGATCTCCCTCACTCAAGTATCCAGGCACCTCCCCTATTCCTGTGCTTATCATAGATGGTCCCCAACCCTTTTGGCACCAGGGACCAGTGCTCCTATGAGAATCTAATGCTTGATGATCTGAGGTGGGGCTGAGGTGGTGATGCTAGTGCTGGGGAGTGGTTGCAAATACAGATGAAGCTTTGCTTCCTCTCCTGCCACTCACCTCTGCTGTGGGGCCCGGTTCCTAAGAGGCCACGGACCTGTACTGATCCACGGGACCCCTGATCTAGAGCATTCTCTCTTCCTATTCTAATTTTACTCCAACAGCATCACAGCAGGGGGACTTCCTAGCACCTGCCCACCTGCTTCCATTTATTCATAGATAAGGGGCTCATCAACCCCAGGGCAGCCTGTCTGGCTAGGTTCTGTCTATCTGTTAAGACCTTGCATTGGCTAGATATTGAGCCAAATCTGCTAGCTTGCCTGTAAGTTCACCCAGTGTTCATTTTCCCTTCTGGATTTACAAGGACAAATAGGCTTCTGATATTTGCAGAACACTGGCTGTCATCATCCCTAAGTTCTCTTGGTCTAAGGGTGAATAGCTCTGCTTTCTCCAGGTAGTCTGTACCGGATGTGTTTTCTGGCTCCTTCCAGATGCAGTGAACTCTCCTCTACAGGGCCTCCTCTAGCCCAGGCACTTCCATTGCAGCTTCTGATGATAATAAATGCTCGCCAGCCCCTCACACCACAGCCTTGGGGAAAGGGCTTGGCCAGCCATTGCTCCTCTGCTTGTTTGTCTCCCTTTCTTTTTGGAAGAGTCTGTTCCACAGCTTGTGATTTCAAGGAAGCATATCAAGGTGTCAACATTCCTGCCAGAGGGAGAACACTCATCCCCCTGGACATAGCGTGCGGGGAGGGATGGAGTCTTGCAGGGACTCGTTTCCGATCAGGAGCTGTTGTTATCTGTAAGCCCTATCCCTTTGAGGGCCATCTGCCCCACCCTTGGGAGAGGCCCTGGTAGAGAATGCTGCTGACACAACAGGAAACAACTGAGAGAGAGAGACTGACTCTCTGGTGATGTACTCGGAGCATCTGGGTTCAACTATGTTTGATGTTAAATCACACCTGGACTTTTCAGTTATGTTAGCCTATGAATCCCGTCTTTGCTTGACCTAGTTTGACTTGTGTTGCTGTCTTTGCAAGCAAGAGTCTTGACCAATATATCCAGTCCAGCCAGTGCTCCCTTGTAGGCCACCTAAGAATGACTGGCTATGTTTAGTCTCGGGCATTGCCAAACCTCCTGGCTTCTTTCTGACTCTGCCTTCAGTGAAGGTCATGTAGATTCCTTCCTTTATGACACTCGACCACTGCTATCCTCTTGTTTCACATTGGTGATTTGCAACCCAGTTTCCAGTCTGGGCGTCCCACCCTTCCTTGACTCCTAAGCCCCATCTCTTAGCTCTACTCTATTAGTTATCGTGTGCAGAAGTGTGTCCCCATGACATCTCCAAGGTCCTGTCCTTCTCAAGCCCTTTGGCCTAGCTGGTGTCTTTGCTTTTCTCAAATGGGAGCCTCATTGCAGAGGCTCCAAGAAAGTTTATGTGTGCAACAAAAAAAGCATCACCTTCATTCAGTCCAATTTAACCATAAGAATAACAGCATTGAAAAACAATCTTTAGTGATCAATGCTGTGATGAATTATGCAGCAAGTCATAAGCATCACCCCCAAATATTATGTCTACAGGAAATGGCCTTATACTGCTAATTGTTAACTGGGAAACTCTTCCATTAATTCAAACAGGTCAACATTTTAAATGATACTGTCATATAAATGCGGTGTGAAGGTTTACGTGCAGATCACTCCAAGGTATCTTTTTTTTTTTTTTTTGTAAAGCCGACTAATGCTGCATTATGTTTTATTGTGCAATAAAATTATGTGCTAAAATTATGCTCATAAATGTACGCAAATGTAAACCAAGCTATTAGTTATGTTTTCACAGATAAAAGTCATTAGCATAGCTATCAAACTCTTCTCCCATTTGAATAACAGAATTATGTCTGGAGTCTCTGGCTGGCTTGCTGGGGCTCAGTCTTGGAGAGAACACGTGTAAATCTTGCTGCCTGTCGGTTATGTGGGAACAAGTGTCCTGACTTGACTTCCACCCGCCAAGGCCGGCTCCATGTTGAGCCCGCTGAGGTCACCAGCTGAGGAAGGACCCTTTCAGCATCTCTCAGCATCTCACATCTCTGGGAAGTCATCCTTAACACCTTCCCACCTACTTCTTGCTAATTAGAATTATTGAAAAACAATTGCAGATCTTTTGAGATTTCAGGAGGCTGACAGCATCTTTTAGCAACAGTCACAAGGAAACAAAGTTTCATGTATAATTCATGAGGTGCGTGGTCATCCTGGTGGGAAATTATCTCCTGACAGACTCGGCAGTGGTGGTGTCCTGTCAGAATGGCCTACAGTGTATAATTAAAACCTGAACAGAACAAATTAATGCTGATTACTTTATAAATAGTTTGAAAGCTTGAATTCTGTTCCATCTTGCAAGATATTTCAGAAATGTGTAGATTCCCCCCCCTTCACTAATAGTTCTGCTAATAAAGAATGCTCGAATAGATTTTACAGTTAACATTCTTTGTCCTCCGATTTGCTCATCTGTACTAAGTCAGAGGCACCAAACCAAAAAATTGGCAGGTGCTAAATTTCCATGCTGAGAGTATTTGTCTCTCTTCTATAAATAAATGCAAGTTTGTCTGTCTGTCCGGGCTGATAAAAGTTCTAGCATTCACAGAATATGAGCACCATAAGGGCCCAACCAGATCAGTTAGTCATACCCTTATTTTAGAGATCAGGAAACAGGCCAGTGAAAGAAAGTGATTGGCCCTAGCTCAAGCTGAGCTGTGATGAGAATACTAGGTTGCTAATCCAGAGTTCCTTCCAGGGCCTTGTGTTCCAAAGAACTATAACGATTTATTAAACTAATGTTTTTGAATATTTATCATGTATCAGGCATTATGATAAAATCTCATTGAATTCTCATAACTCACTATTATTATTCCCACTTTACAGATGGGAAACTGAGACTCGGACATTCAGATGCTTGCCAAGATGTCTCACTTGGTAGACTAAATAAATGACCGATGGCTGGATCATGTTATTTTTCCCTCGAGCTTCACAGACGCCAACTTTAACCAAGCCCTCCTCCACTTTTGCCTGAATCGTTGTACCCGTTGTTTAAGCAGTCTGTCTCACTGCCTCCAACTCTGATCTCTTCAAGTGGATTCTCCACACTTCAGCCAGAGCTAGCTTTTAGAAACAGAAAACAATCATTTCACATTCCAGCATAAAATCATCAGTTCAACAAATCTCTGTTTAGCTCTTACCATTTGCCAGGCACAGTGCTAGGGACTAGGTATGTGTCTGGGACTAAAACAGACATGATGCCCACACTCATGGAGCTTACAGTGGGTGGAGGAGACAGACGATGGCTCCCCATTGTTTTGGGGTCAAGATCCAAATTTCTAAACGTAGTTCAAAAGGCTTAACAAATCTTGGGCTCTTTTTTAAAAAAATTTATTTTTCAGTTACAGTCGGCATATAATATTATATTAGTTCTAGGTATACAACATAGTGATTAGACATCTCTATAACTTACAAAGTCATCACCCCGATAAGTCTAGTACCCACCTGACATCGTACAGTTATTAGAATATTATTAACTATATTCCCTACATTGTGCTTTATATCCCCATGACTATTTTTATAACTATCAATTTGTACTTCTTAATCCTTTTCGCATTTTTCACACCACTTTCAATTCCTTCTCATCTAGCAACTATTAGTTTTTTCTCTGTATCTATGAGTTTGTTCCTGTTTTGTTTGCTCTTTTCTGGTTTTTAGATTCCACATATAAGTGAAGTCAAATGGTATTTGTCTTCCTCTGTCTGACTGATTTCATTTAGCAGAATACACTCTAGGTCCATCTATATTGCTGCAAATCACAAGATTTCATTTGTTTGTATGGCTGAGTAATATTCCATTGTATATATGTACCACATCTTCTTTAACCACTCTTCTATCAATGGACACTTAGGTTGCTTCCATACCTTGGCTATGTGCATATATCTTTTCAAATTAGTGTTTTAAATTTCTTTGGATAAATACTCAGAAGTGGAATTGATGGGTCATATGATAGCTCTATTTTAAATTTTTTGAGGAACGTCCATACTGTTTTCCGTAGTGGTTGCACCAATTGACAGTCTCACATCTGTGAGTCATAGTGTTCAACATCTCTAATCATAAGAAAAATGCAAATCAAAAGCACCATGAGATATCACCTCACATCTGTCAGAATGGCTATTATCAATAAATCAACAAACAACAAGTGCTGGTGATTATGAGAAGAAAAGGGAGTCCAGGGCTCTTTTTCTTCAGCTTGACTTCCAGCAATTCTTCCTTCATCAGGAAAGTTTACAAAAACAAAAAAAGTGGTCTCAGCTGAATTACTTTATTGCAAAAACCCTGTGAAATTAAACTTTATTCCCTTCTGTCCTGGATGACCCATAAAATCCCAGAGCTACACTCCTCTTTAGTTAACCAAAGTAGTATAACACAGCCTCACATGACATCCTTCCTGGCTGAGTCTTATTTCCATAGAGGAGGATGGTGTGATTTATAAAAAAGCACAGGACTGAGCCAGATAATGGGTTCAAATTCTAGCTCAGCCTCTTAGTAGTTGGCTGGACATGTTATTTTCCCTCTATAAGCCTTAGTTTTTTCATATGTGGAATGGGGCTAATACTATTTACATCTTATGGCAAGGGTATTCAAACTTAGCATGCATCCAAATCACTCTGTCTTGTTAAAAAATGGATTGGTAGACCTGATCAGCATCAGATCCAGTAGATCTGTGGTGGGGTCCAAGAATTTGCATTTCTAACATGTTCCCTGGTGATGCTGCTGCTGCTGCACTGGGAAATGTATTTTGAGAACCACTGTCTTATGGTGTTTGTGAGTTTTCCTTTTAGTTCTCTTTCTTTGAGGTATAACAGTGCATATATATATATCTTATGTGTACAACTTGATGAATTTTTACATATCTATCACTCATCCCAACTGAGATACAGACTATTCCCAGCACGCCAGAAGGATATTTGTCCCCTTTCTCAAACATAAGCACTATTCTGACTTCTATTACCATCTTTAGATTTTGTTTATTTTAAGATTTATATAAATAAAATTTTACCGTATGCACTTTTTGTGTCTGGCTTCTTTGTTTGGCTCAGTATTATGCCTGTAAGAGTGATCCATGTCCTATCTAGCAGTATTTTGTTCTTTTTCATTGTCATGTACTATCTTATTATATAAATATACCATAGTTATTTATCTATTTTACTGTTGATGGACATTTGTATTATTTCCAACTTGGAGGTATCATAAGTGGAAGCACTATACACATTCTTGAACCTCTCTTTTGGAAGACTGAGAACTCATTTCTATTAGGAATAAACCCAGGTGTGTAATTATTAGGTTATAGGGAATGCATTTGATTGGCTTTAGTCAACACTACCAGTTTTCCAGTAGTTGAACCAACTTATGCTACTGTCAGCAAGTACAGGCATTCCAGTTGCTCCATATCTCCAGTTCCTCTGCTCCTAGGCAATTCAGGGTGGGTGGTAGGACCTATGAGAAGGCAGACTACTTCCTCCTTGGCCCTGACCTTCAGGGCCTCCTCAGCCAACAGAAACTCCCAGCCTACTCTCAGCCTTCCAACATGGTTACCAGCTCAGAGTGTGACCTTGACAAAGTCCTTCTGCTTCTAGTTCCTTTTTCTCAACTACAAAATGATATCCAAATAACATGAAAAATATTTTAATGGCAAAAACCACATAAGTGAAGAGCAATTAACTGTGTTTAGATGAATGCATATAGCCTGGGCATCTGATCTATGTCCTCTCTGCAAACTTCTGCGAGGCTATGCTAAAACGCTAGCAAGTACCTACGTTTCTTTTTGTTATTTTGTTCTCTTGACTTGCAGCATGCACATTTCAGTAAATATAGGCAGTGACTGGAAACTAGCCCATTTGCAGACAGCTGCCTCCATTTCTGCAGAGGTCAGTGGTGACACAGCCTGGTCTGCCATGGCCAAGGAAGTCCCTGAACTACTCCAGGCTCAAGAGGAAGGAGGAATTCTCCTCTTCACTCACGCTAGGGGCTGACGAAGGCAAGGCTTGGTTTCTTGCAGTGTTTCTTGATGGGCGATCTCTGAACCTCGTAGAATCTAAGAGGGAAGTCTATTTGCCCTGTAAAAGGTAGCATCCACATGGACAGAGAAGACCTTGAAGGCCAGAGCCACCATGAAGGATGTCCTGAAGTTAGAACATTTTTGGCTCCACTGGTGCCAGGAATAACACCTGCACAGTTGGGCTGGGGAGAATAAGGGTAGCTCACAGGCTGACATACACGGTTGTGCTGAATGTACACTGTACAACCCTAAGATATGCCATTTCTATCTTATTCCTTGTAGCTTTGTATATTTATTATACTTTTCTGGCAGGTGGCAGGTAGCAAAATACCTCAGTAAAGGAATGCTTTTTTCTAACTTGCACAAAGAACCCCAGAAGCTGGTATTAGTGCTGATCAGGTTTTTAGTCTCTTCAACCAGTTATGGAATCCACTTCCCACCTCTCCTTTTAGTCTAACGTATGGTTGTTCCTTTCTTCAGGCAATGCTGGACCCTGGTGTGCTGAGCCAAATGGACCGGACTCAGACACTCCTTGGCCAGAGCCAATCTGTGCTTGTGTAGAGTGGACTCAGGGTCCAAACAGATTGAGTGAAGTTCCCAGCTACAAGGTTTTTAAAAGCTCCTTTTCCCAGGACACTTTAGGGAGTAAATGCTAGATGCCAGCACCAGCTCACTCCCAACTTCTCCAGGAATAAGAATATCTCACTGTGTGACTTCTAGAAATGTGGAGTGAGATATTCATCTCTGTGCTCAGAACTAGGACTCCTTCTTGGACTTCCTTCTTCCAGCTGTGAGGAAAGAATTTGACTAGAGAATGGAAATCTGGGTTCTACTCTCCCTACTCCTCCCACTCCCCACCATGGACAATTCACCTCCTTTCTTTAGGATGTAATTAAAAAAAAA
>NW_006430061.1:1768771-1773510 GCF_000325575.1 Pteropus alecto
TATATATACACTCAATGATGGCAGGGTAAATATATAATCTCAAATCAACCCCTTTCTGTATTAAATTCTATCCCAAGTGCCTGGTGCATTTTTTTACCCCTCCAGGTCTCAATCTCTTTTTTTGGGTCATGTGTTCAAAGTCCACTGCTGGCCCTGCCCCTATGAATTCTCTCTCTGCCATTACTCCTATTAGCCTCTGACTTCACGTTAATTTAGCCTGGGGTAGGGGTGAGGGTTGAGGTTGTGTTTGCTGCACAGACAGCTTTTCCTCAGGCTCTGTCTTCTGTAAATTAAATTCGTGCTGTCAATTTTTACATTTCTTGGCCCTGGATCCTTACCAGCACTTTAAGTGAAATCTTCGGATTATTTTATTTCATTTTTTTCCCCTTTAGAGTGTGAGGTCTTCAGCATACTGGCGATATTTAAGTGCCAAAACTATGAAGTTACAGAGGAGTGTGTGCATTAGTGCGCTTGATGCGGGCGATGGGAGAAAGCTGCAGAAGGGGCTGGAAGGGTATCTGTTCTCTGTCTTAGCGAAGAGCAAGTGGAGATATGCACACACTCAGCCCAGGAATGGAGATTAGACACCAGGGAGAATTTACTGAGAGAGAGGAATGCGGACTTGCAAAATCTGTCTGCACGAATGCAGTCACACATTCCTGGATGCCAGCTCTCTGTGAGGCACTATGCTTGGGGTTGTGAACCCAGAGATAAACTAGACTCAGAGCCCCTGCCCTCACGGAACTTATAGTGGAGATCCAGAGGAAGAAGTAAACAATTCTGTTTACAGCTCTGGGCGAGCAAAGAACTTTTTAAATAAGACTTGAAATTTAAAAGCCATAGAAGAAGATATTGGTACACTGGAAGACATCAAAAATTTAAAGTTTTATATAATAAAAGACAAAACATAAACAAAGTTAATGATAAGCAAAAGATGGGTAGAAAATATTTACGGCATAAATAACACACAAAGGATGTTCGATTGTGTTGTATAGAATGCCTACGAATCAAAAAGTAGAAAAATAGGCAAAGGATATGTATTAGTTATCTTTTGCTACATAACAAATTACCCTCATATTTAGTGGCTTAAAGTATTTATTATCTCATAGTTTGTGTAGGCCAGGAATCCAGGCATGACTTAGGTGGGTCTTCCTGCTTGAGTTCTCCCACAAAGCCGCTCTGAAGGTATTGACTGGGGCTAGAGTCACCTCAAGCTTGACTGGGGATGGACCCACTTTGAAGCTCTCTTACATGATTGTTGATAGGATTTTGTTCCTCAAAGGCTGTTGGAACGAGAGCCTCAGTTTCTCTCTGGCTGTTGTCTGGGAGTCATGCTCAGTTATTTGCCCTGGGGTTCTCCATAAGACAGCTCAAAACATGGCAGCTTGCTTCACCAGGCTGAAGAAGAGCCAGAAAGACACAAAGGGTGCTAACAAGGTAGAAGTCACAGTCTTCTATAACCTAACACTGGAAGTGACAAACTATCATCTTTGCCATTTTCTACTCCTTAGCAACAAGTTATTAAGTCCTTCAGGAAAAGGGATCACATGAGGGCATGAATATCAAGGGATGAGGACACCTGGGGGCCATTTAGAAGTCTGCCTACCACAGGATACAAATGGGCAATTTGTGGACAGAGAAATAACCTATAAACTTATAAAAAAGATGCTCGGCTTCACCAATAATGAAAAAAATGCAAAATGATAAAAAGAAATCGTGTTTTATCCATTATATAAAAATACGATAAAAATTAAATCTTATGATAAAAAAGTTTTAGGAAACAGGTACTGTTTATACACTACTGGTAGAAGAGAAAATTGACATTGAGCATAATTGACATTGCACATAACTTTTTACCCAGCAAGGGAACTTCTAAGAATCTATGGCAGAAAAATACAGGAGCACAGACCTATGTTCAAGAATGCTCATTGAAATAGTTTCTGTGATAGTGACCTCGCTTGATAAACCAGCATCAGTTCTGATTGGCCAGTGCCAGGCTATTGTAGTTGTAATTCTCTCTCTCTCTCTCTCTCTCTCTCTCTCACACACACACACATATACACACACACACTAAGTGCCTAGACTTTAAATAGATCTAGCAGTTGGAAGTTAGTAAGCTTAAGTTTTTACATAAGTGCATATATATATATATATATATATATAGTTATAATATATATAGTTGTAATATATATAGTTGTAATATGTATAGTTGTTATATATATATAACTTTTAGGAAATTCAGGATGTTTGATTCATGGCATGAGGTGATAAGGATGCCAACCTATTAAAGGAAGGTATGGGGTTAGTAAACATGATGTCTCTTTCCTTCTCCCCTTTAGATGTAGGTCATGATGATGTTGGGAGGAATAGAATTAGAAGGAGATTAGAGAACTTATTGTAATATTAGAACCTATGATATTTTAAAAATTCTCCTCTAGTTGACTTAGCTTAGATATATCTGATGATATATTTCATGCTATTAACAATCCATCCTAAGGTTCCTTTGCATGGACCAATGTTGATAGAATGGCAATGCAACACAGGAGTGCTGTGATGGGTATAGAGTGCTCTGGCAGCCCAGACAAAAGGATGAGACAGGGAAGGCTTCCTGGAGGAGAAGATGCCTGAGCATATCTGACTCCTATTTAGAGACAAATAAGAATTAATCTGCTGAAGAGGAGAAGGAAGCATATTTTAGAAAATGAGAAAGTGATCAGGAAAAAAAAAGAAGTCTTGAAAGAGAGCTTTAACATGGCTGGAGAAAAGAGTGTGGATAATGAGCTTGGAGGAGGCTGAGCTTAGAGGCCAGGACAGATGTAGGCGGGAGACTTTGGTGACATAACTAATGCAGGAAAAAATGCACCTTGCTGGACCTAAGCAAAAGGGCAATACTTCCCACCTTTTTTATGCTGCCTGAAAACACCCCTTTATTATACTTGATTCTCCTTTTCTAAAATCAAACTCTGTGCCTTACCACCTCTATTCCTCCTTCCCCCTAGGGAACATGTTGAATTTTGCACAAAAGCACCAGAAGGATGGGAATCTTAAGCAGCAACTGCCTTTGAATCTTCCCTGGCAAAGATGTAACCTATGACTTCAAAATGACTGACTTGGGATCGTAGGCCTTTGGTCCTAGACTCCAAGGGGCAGACAGAATTCACCTGAGACAAATGAATAATGGTAGACTATGGAATTCTAGGTCTGGAAGGGATTGTCTCAGGGAAGTGAGATGGACACTCCGCTGTCATCACAGAATCAGAGTCCTGGAGGCCCCATCAGGCAGCCCGAAGACACCATCTTCTCCTCCACCCCCTCCCTCTATTGAGACTGGGATGGAGGGGGAGGGGATTCACCAGGCTGTCATGAAGCCTAAGAGTTATGATTTGTTTCTTCCAAGCAGAGTTTGGTGGTGAGAATTCTGACTAATTTCATGTCTGTTTAGCTACTTTAACTGTTACTGGTGAGGATACTCTGAACAGGGTGTTATTCACATCTGCAAAATGAGGAAAACAATAACCTCACAAAATCCCTTTGTAATGTCTACCCACAATCTTTCCTGCAGCAACTGGGGATAGAGTCAATTTTGCAGGAAGCCTGTGCTTTTGGTCTTGGACAAACCTTGTGATGGACTTTTGGGTCATGTAAAGGAGTCACCCAGCTCCTGTTTCCAAACGGTGAGGTCAAAAAAATGAGAAGATAAACTGCTTTGTACTGGGAATGCTTCTCTGTGGATGATTTGCTGGACTGGGGTCAACATGAGAGCTGGCTGTCATGAGGAAAATGGTTTGTTTCGTTTGTTTGTTTCTCCTTCTTGCTGGTCCAGGAAGGAAATCAAGGTGCCCAGGTAGAGCAGCACCCCGGAAGATGACTTGAATAATGGTGGCAGAATTGATGAGACTGGAGGTGGGGCATTTTTCTTCCCCCTTCACTGAACTCTAAGAAGTTTTGAGGGTGCGTTTTGGGTAAAAGCACATGGCCAGAGGTGCTCTGTGGCATGTCTGCAGTGTGGTGGCAGGTGGGGTGTATGGGGGGCTGAGAAAGAGGGGTATAGAGCAGATCCCCCTTAAGGGCATACATGGTGGGCTTCAGGAGCCGTGATGCCCAGAGTTCAGTTGAAGGTTTTTTTTTTCCTTTCTCCACGTTTTCTTTTCTAATTATTCTCAAATCTTCACCAACATTCTGCTAAATATTTAGTCTTTCCTGTTATTACTAAGTGTTGGAAAATTAAATAAGAGCCAGAGTCTATAACTGGGGCAAAGAGTTCTGGAGAGAATGTAGCTGTGGCAGTGTGGGGTGGGAGTGGAGGAACAGCTGGGGCGACCCCCGGGAGTGGACAGTGATCCCGAGCCCTCCAGGAATATTGGGCATGGGAACCTGCTGGAGAGACAGGCTTCCTGAAGTCACCCAAGAACAGAGCTAGAAATCTAGAGTTGGGAGTTGTTTGTGTTTTGCAGAGCTAATGTGTCATGTCCTCCCTGCTCTGGATTCTAAGATAGACACAAGGGTCAAGGTGCAGCATCAGCAGTGAGGCACCTGGCGCCAGAATGAGAGTCCTAGTCCACATTTTAGTCTAGATGTTAGCCACCTGAGTGAGGAATGGGGTCTGCCAGACAGGTCTCAACTCAGCTGCTTGTGTGGGGCATGTCGGTGCCCTTGCCTGACAATAGGAGGGATTCAATGACATTGACCAGTGAAGCCACCATCACTTCCTCCCATTATGTAAGGATAGACCAATGATG
>NW_006430061.1:1773540-1833241 GCF_000325575.1 Pteropus alecto
CACCCCTCCCAGGAAGGAGCCAAAACGAAGCAAGTGGCAAAGGTTTTTTCTTCACACCTCGGGGCGGGGAGAGAGAGAATGGTTCCCTCTATATGTATTAAGATAAAGAATGATCCTTGAAAGAGGGAGAACCCGGAGACCTATACTTACAACAGTGAATTGTGAGAGGCAGATATGAAGCAGTTAAAAGCACACATACATGAATCAACCTGGCTCTGGTACTTACATGCTGTGTAACTTTGGGCATGTTTCTTAATATCTCTGGGACTCAATGTTGTGATCCATAAAATGGGGGGGTGGTGATAATAATATCAATTTCATTTTTTTTGTATAGAATCTGCATTGCTATAAGGATTAAATAAGTTAGTACCTGTAAAGCTACCAGATCAGGGCTAACTTATTGCTTTAACGTTTATGAGTGCTTAAGTGCTCGACACAGCTCTTGGCACACAACTGGCAGTAGTAAATAGTGGTTGAATCCACTGTTTTATCATTGGGGTAAATCAACACTTAGATACCCTGACACTGAGTAGGGGTGGTCCCTGGTGGAGCAGTGTTTCTGGGCATGGTCTACTTTTCAGAGAAAATATAATACATTGCATTTGGAGAGAAATTCCTTTCCCAAGCAGAGCCAGTGATTTACTTTCCAGTCAACAGTATGTGATGTTGCTAATGTAGAGTGTGTGACCCTAGCTCTTCTAAGTTTTCAGTGTCTGTTTCAGCACCCCTGGCTTATCCTAAATGTCTGGGGAGGGGGCCTGTCTCTCCTGTCCCCACTCCAGACCCTCCCTGCAGCCGTTGAATGAAATGGCAACAGTCGGGTGGAAACTCTGAGCTCTCCGAGCCTTGCTGACAGGAGGCTGGACTCTGGTTGCCCACTTCCCTACTGAGCGCAGGACGAGGCAAGAGACCAAGGCGATTTCCTCTCTTTTAGTGCATCATAAAAAAGCATCTCATTCTGCACGTGACACTTCTCCAGTGCTTATGTCCAGGCCATGATTAGCAGGTAATCTCATAAAGGCCTGTGGTCCAACTGTGAGACCCGTCTGTGGAAAAAAGAGAAGGCCTTTGATGGAGACCCCTTCCCACAACCTCCAAGGCTTCCCTTGATGCTCTTCCTTTCCTGTCTGGACATAATCCCAGTCCTCCTGCTCTTTGTTGGCGTGGCTCCCTGGCCACCATTTTACCTTCTCAAAGAGAAGCCCGTGCCCAACCACACAGACTCTACCAAAGAGAGGATCTTATCCTCTGACTGAATCACAGAAGTATTGAGCTGAGAATTTTGTAAATTGTTCAAATCCTTTCATTTTTCTGTTGAGAAAATGGGGCTTATAGACATCAAGTGACTTTCCCAGGGTCATATCATAAAGGAATGCCAGAAGAGGGATTGGAATCCAGGTCTCCTGACGCTTGTTTGACAGAGTCATTGTCTACACCCTGTTGACCAACTCTTGGGCTTCTTTCTTGGCTGAGTGTTTATTGTGTCAAAGCCACCCAAGAAATACTTGCTGAGATGAGGGCCTGAGCTCCCAGCTGGCCCTAGAGCCATTTCAGGAAATCATCGGAGCTGCCGCTTTGACTGTTCAGCTCAGCAGGGACATCCAGGAGAGGGCAAGAGGATTCATGACTGCGGGCAGCAACAGAGTCCCCAGTGGAGGCTGACATTCCATTAGAACTGCTGGCAGAGTTCAAGCAGCCAACTTACAATCACTGTGAGACCTAGATGAAGTTAGGGCCGGGTGTGGCCCCCGGCCTCTACTTGGTGCTCCTCTTCCAACCCAGAGAGAGCACAAAGTAGAGGAAGTGGCATGGGCTTGCTTGGGTGTGGGGCAGACCCGAGTTCCAGTCCTGGCACTGCCACTTTCTAGCTGTGTGACACTTGGCCATACAATTCATCTCTCTGAATTATGCTTTAAAACTAAGAATAAAAATTGCTGGCACCATAAGCTTTTGTGAAGATCCAAAGGAATTCTTTATAGATATATCTAACATGAAGCCTGGTCCATGGTAAGCATTCGACATACAGTTACTATTATTATTATGATTATAATGATTGCTATTATCTCTCTGCACAAAATAAGGCAAACTTCAAATCACAAGCCTCAGATTTGTCATCAAAAACAGTGAGATTATTCCTGTCTCACAGGCTTAACCAATAGTTTATGGAAAAGCACCTAGTGGATTCTCTAATCAGCATTAGTTTTTTTCTTCCTTCCTTCTGGCAAGTCCAAGAGGGAATTCTGGTAGACGGAAAGAAATGCAAGTTAACTAAAGGGTAAGGCTCAAATTCTATTATTTCCACCATGGATGCCAAACATCTATATATCTATACCTAATCTATATCTATATCATCTATATCTATCTCTACATCTATCTATATCAATATCATAATGTATATGTTTTCCATCTTTTTCTTTCTTTTTTAAAACAAACACAAATTGTTCAATTGTATTTGAAAAAAGGTACATGCTCATTATAAATAATTACTGTAATAGAGAAAAGTTTAAAGATGAAAGTACTATGATAATCTCAAATACTACTACTCAGAAATAACCTTATTGAGAATAAGCATCATCACTGTTATATTTGTATTCATGTATATAGATAAGAAAATAGATATCTAAAAAACACTTTAATAAAAATGAGATCATAACTGTAAATGCTATTTTAAAATATGAAGTATTACCTATAACTTTCCTGGAATTTAGCAGAAGAAAATATAGCAGAGTAAAATTGAGGATTATTGAATACGCACTTCTTTACTGTTGGATAATATTTCATGAAAATTCCTTTTAAGGTTAATCAAAGTGATTATCGAAAACATCAAGAGATGGGTGACCAGCATTGAAACTCCATGTTTCAATTTTTGTGTCCATTGTGTTTGGATGCGGAAGATAAGGACATTAGCACTCTCACATTTCTTCCAGTTCCCCTTCCCACACAATTTGAATCGTGTTAATTATATGATTATTTTTACATTGTTCAGACTCACAGTTCCAATTGTCTGCTCTGTACCTAGAATAGTTCCCATATTTCATACAGCTGTTTAATCCCAGCTCCCTGACTTACTTCACTTCTTTGGGGTGGGTTGGGGAGTAGATAATCAACAACAAAAGAGTAAAATATATGGTATATTAGAAATCGTAGATGCTATAGAATAAAAGCAAAAAGGAAAGTAGGTGGAGAATGCTGTAAGGGGTGAAGCACGTACTGCCATAGTAAATAAACAGTTAGGGTAGATTTCACTGAGAGATATCGTTTAATATGAGTATAAATATTAAATAGAATTATTGCCTACCACTAGTGCTCTTTTATGGTGTTTCAACTCCTACATCCTTTCTCTCTTTTTCTTTCTTTCTTTCTTTCTTTCTTTCTTTCTTTCTTTCTTTCTTTCTTTCTTTCTTTCTTTCTTTCTTTCTTTCTTTCTTTCTTCTTTTTTCTTTCTTTCTTTCTTTTGTTCGTTCCTTCCTTCTTTTCTTCCTTCCTTCCTTCCTTCCTTCCTTCCTTCCTTCCTTCCTTCCTTTTTCTTTCTTTCTTTCTTTCTTTCTTTCTTTCTTTCTTTCTTTCTTTCTTTCTTTCTTTCTTTCTTTCTTTCTTTCTTTCTTTCTTTCTTTCTTTCTTTGTAAGCAAAATGTCATTGTTGCACAGTTTTGCTCAAGAAGGGCTCATGGGTGCTGCATTCCTGGGTTTCTCAGGTTTAAGAAAGTCTGTCGCTTTTTATATTTAACAACATTCTTGTGTGGCTGTAATATCCTGGCTGCTTTTTCTTTCTTTTAGACCATTGCGAATGCTGTTTTTTGGCTTTAAACGTTGCTGTAGAGAAGGCTGAGACCAGCTTGATTTTAACCCCTTGTAACAATTTGCTTTTCCTGACTGAATGTTTGAAGTGCCATTTTTTAAAACTAGTATAGATCTATCTTGAGCTGTCTGTGTTAAATTTTCCTGGAGCATGAGATGTCTTTCAATTTGCATATTCAATTTCTTTCCTTCTTTAAATAATTTTAAAAATTTTACCTTTGGGTTTAGATACTTCTTTTTTATTTAGTAGGCTTTTAAAAATCTATTAGCTTCTCTATACTTGTTCTGATATCTTTGTTTTAATCTACATTTACTGTGATTATCTCAAAACCTCATCCATATAAATAATATATTTTCAGCAGAATATACCTGTTCTTTGCTCTAACTTTTGTATTAGTTCTATAATGATGTGGTTTAAGTCTTCAATTTGTTTCCTTGGATCTTAAATCTCCCTTTTTTCTTTTCAATCTCATTATCTTGTCTTTCAGCACATCTATTTCTGAATTTATATTCTTATTAAGATGGTCTATAG
Source organism: Pteropus alecto (assembly GCF_000325575.1). Taxonomy (NCBI): domain Eukaryota; kingdom Metazoa; phylum Chordata; class Mammalia; order Chiroptera; family Pteropodidae; genus Pteropus; species Pteropus alecto. The sequence continues at coordinate 1,777,871 of NW_006430061.1, forward strand.
CATAAAAGAACTGCAAAATTTCCTTTTGCTTTGCCATGTTTTCTCCTAGGTTAGTTCTTCCTTCCTTCCTTCTTTCCTTCCTTCCTTCCTTCCTTCCTTCCTTCCTTCCTTCCTTCCTTCCTTGTTCAAATCCCAGCTCTGTCCCATGCTAATCATGTCACCCACAACAAATCATAACCTTTTTTGTGCCCCCATTCTCCCCTTTTCCCCCCCTCCCTCCCCCCATGCTACCCCACCTCACTTTCTTTTTTCTTTTTTCATAATATGTTTGTATAGTTCTTTCATAAACAAGAGAGGAATTTTTATGACGCTATTTCAACTCACCAAAATAACATTTGTAGAAACTCATTATAAAGTGTCTGATTCCATTTCCCTGCCTTAGAAAGTACCATCTGGGGAATACATTTGAATCTATGTTTTGTTGCCTAAGACTTTGGAAGAATCGTGAGGCTTCCATTTCTAACTGTTCCCCCTGCATCTGATATGGCAGACTGAGGCAGTGGATTTAAATAGGGGACTACATTGGGCATCATGACTGGCTGGTAGCTTTGGACATAGACAAGTGGGGACAATGCCAGGACTAGAAGCTCTAGGAGCCCAAAGAAACTGTCTTGAGGGAGCCAGGAGTCCAATTTTTAGTATTTAAACCAAAAACTTAGTATCTACAGTGGCTGAGAGAGCTTAAATTCAGGAGGCAGACAAATGGGTGATTAGGCCAGCCTCTGCAACTTACTGGTTTTGTAATCTTAATCCTCTATTTTCTCATCTGTAAAGGGGAATAATGATGGTATCTTCCTCAAAAAATTGTGAGGATTATATGAGGTAATTACCTCAGTGCTGGCAGCTTCAATAAATGCCAGCATTTTCTATCATTATAACTAATGTTATACAGAGTTCTGATAGGCATTGATATCAGAGAATATCTGATTAGGAGTTGGCACTGAGCAGCAGAAGTAAGTTTTATAAGTAATTCAAAGTTAATTTGGTGCCAGCCACAGTGTTTAAGGCAGTTGGCCAATTATCACAGTAGGACCTCAGACTGTGGCTGGAAGACCGTGGAGCTCAACCCCCCTTCTCCGTGGTTTGGTGCTCTGAAGTCAGATATGGTAGCTTGTCTTAGTTTAGTGGTTTTCTAAATGTGGTCCCCAGACCAGTGGCATCAGTATCAATTAGCTGGGAATTTGTTAAAAATGCAAATCTCAGGCTCCATTCCACACCTACTGAATCAGAAATTCAGAAACTGAGACCTGGAAATTTGTGCTTTAACAAGCACTCTGGGGGATTCTGATATACTCTAAAGTTTGAGAGCCATTCTGCTTTCTATTGGGCTAGTGTTTGGGGAATTGAGTGGTCAAGACGAGAGGGCAGTAGACCTAGAAGGCCTTGGTCAACATCTAAGAAACACGAAGTAGACTGTGACTTAGCGGCCAGGATTAGACTGAGTTCTGCTTGTTCATAGTCAATGAGCATTCTAATAGGCTTACAAATGACCTGTATATTCCTCTAAATACAGATCTTCTCCATATCATCTACATGGATGTGGATATGCCTATGCTTAGTTTTCTTTTTAGTGAACGATAATTTTGATTATAACATGATAAATATAGAAACACATTTGACACCCATAGTTATGGTAAAAATCTGGGGCTCACCATGAAACCAGAGTATTATCTGCCATCTGGTGGCAGCATACCCCACTGACAGGTTCCAACAGCAATAATTATAAGTCAAAGATTTCAGAGAGAGAAGAATGGAGGGTGCACCTTAGATCTGGAGAAACTAGGAGAAGGTTTCCCATAATGTCAAGGCATTATGATTCCCTCTCAGAGAAGTGGGGTTGGCTGGAGAAGAACATGGGTGTTAGAGTTAGACAGAACTGGGTAAGAGCTACCTTTGGAAAAGTACTTAGTATCTCTGAGCCTCAGTTTCCTCATTTTGAAATGGAGATGGTAGTATAATAATGCTTCCATCTCCAGGTTATTGTGGGGGTCAAATGAGGGAATTAACTGAAAACAGCTGGACATGTTTTTAAAAACAGTTATGAGTTGCCAGATGCGAGTTGTTTATTATTTATGTTTAAAACTTGGTCTTTAATTGTGGAATGTAATGTTCTCTGTTGGAGGAATTCTGGATATTAGCAAGCAGGTGGAGAAGGTATTTGGTGTTTGGGTTTGTCTTAAAATTTTTTTAAAAAGGACTTAAGGGAGGGAGATTCTGCCCTGAGATTACCCCAGCTATGATTTGGGGAAAAAAAAAGAATGACTAAGTCTGTCCCAGAAGTGAAAGGGCAAGAAGACCAAGAATCCTGGACATGAGATATTCTACTTCGTATTGCCCTCATGTTGTCTTGACTTGGGAGAAGGGGGGCTGGAAAGAGAGAGGACTGGATGGAAGTTTGCAGAGACAAAGGTGGGAATGAGGAAAAGGGGGAGAGACAGGTAGAAGAGGGAAGGCAAGGCAGGACAGGAGGAGAATTAGTAACAGAGAGAATCAGAGAGAGAAGAAAGTATGTGGAGGAAACCAGGTTCAAAGAAGGATCAAACAGAGGGAAAAAGGGAGCACACGTGTCTTGGTTCAGTTCCCCTAGTCTGTTCTAGGCCTTTCCAACTGGCAGCACTTTCTATGAGTCGGCTTTTGCGACTAAACACTTTTTTCTTTAGGGATCTTGTACTTTTGTACATGTGAAGTGTTTAGCTCCAATGTGCTCAGTGAAAGAGAAGTCATATGTCACTGGAAAAAGAGACCAGATGTCTTTGAAATCATCTATATTGTCCCTAATTTTTTAAAAAAGTTACTCTTTTCCATTGCTGCCAGATCTGAAAGTCCAATTCGCCAGGATAATATATCTGGTGTGTATAAGATTTCCAAACTTTAAGTGTTTGTCACTTAGCAACCCAGAGGTGTGAAGGGCCCACTTGGGCTTGGCCATTGAACCTTTCAGAGACCCAAGCTTCACTCAGGAGTGAGAGATGGGTTGAGAAGGAATATGGGCTCACTGGGGCCTTGGGCCTACTCTCTCTGCCTCTCCAGATTTCTGCCCAGGTATTCGAGGCTAATAAAATGTAAATAGAGGAAGAAAAAGACGCAGAGAGTGAAGCAGAGAAAGGAAACAGCCCAAGGAGAAAAGTTTCAGGGACTGAAGGAGTTGAAAAGAAAAACACTAATTGTGCCTGTGACTAGATCCTGGCCTTCAGCACACATCCAAATAACTACTTCTCAAGTGGTTTGGAACAAGGATACTTTTGTTCTTTCAAAAAGGCTATTTTTAATATAATTTTTACCATGTACATTATCATTATTGCTATTTTCTCTGCTATTGTTTAAGAAGAATGCTTTTAGTCCCTACATGGTGGATTAAACATGCCTCTCCTTAGTGACCCAAAACCCTGTCAGAAGTTTTGAAGCCTCATGTTTTAAAGGAGATTTGTTCATTTATGTTCTGTTGAGGACTAGAAAACAAGACATAGTTTCTCCAATATCCACTCCCCCTTCTCTTGGCAATTACTCTGATTTTTTTGCCCAGTTTCTGTCTTCCTGCCTCTACATAGTTCTTGCATTGGCAAAAAGGTGACTCTACAACTAGGGCCTGTGGTCCACTTCTAAGCCAATATGCACAATCCCACCTTCCAGCCATAGTTATTGGTTCAAGGACGGGCCTGTGACCCCATTCTGGCTATTGACCTACAAGAATTGGAATTTGCTGTGGTTTCCTAGGACAGCTCTTTGCACACATCCGGAGAAATTTCTGGGTATGGCCCCCTTTTGTTCTCTCTGGATACTTGCAGCCATTTGGGGGACCATAGAGGCAGACAGTCTTAGAGCGAACCTAATTCTATAAAGGGCAGGGTGAAGGAAGGAGAAACAAAAGAACAAATTCTTGATGACATGGTTAGGCCACTGAATCAAACTGTTCCCGAAGCCCAGCTTTTTCTTACATCTCCAGTTATATAAACCAATATTTTTCCTTCATTGTTTAAGTCAGTTTGAACTGGGTTTTCTCTGACTTAAAATCAAACATTTCTTATTGATGCAGTAAGATTTACTGAGCACCTACTCTATGCCTGGCTTTTATGTGTATTATCTTCACCTAATCTCCATGGTCCCCTGTCAGGGAAGGCATAAAATTCTCATTTTTCAGCTGAAGGAAACTTCAGCTCTCATACTGAAGTGGTTTGTGACAGAACTGGAGTTTTAACCCAGGGCCATCTGCCCCCACCACTCAGGCTCATCCTGAGTCTCAGCTGACAGCAGAGAGCTCTGCTCTGAGCAGAAGTGGGAGGAGAGCTGAGTGTGAAGGTTCATCTGAGCTCTGAGCTGACAGGATTGATAAAGGTCAAGATGAGGACCCTAAATGGAATCAGCAGTGGGTTCAGATGACCTGGCTGTTCAGGCTCCTTATGCAGCAAACCATCCTCTGACACCATGGGCTCTTTCCCACCCCCGCGCATGGCCAGGCCGCGGCTTGCTTTAAATACCAGTGTCCTGGACTCTGAGAGGAACAATTTAATGACAGATATTCATCCTTAAAAACATTTGCAAAGGCTTATGAAAATTTTATTTTAGTTAGCTCATGTTTCCTCATTTAATGTCTTCCATTCAATCTCCCTCTTTTAAAGGTTAAGACAAATTAGCAAACCCTTAGAATGACAAGACCATTGGGATATGACGATACTAGTTAATGTTTACTGAGTATTTACTCTGTGCCAGGCACTCTTCGAAATGCCTTCCATATGTAGCTTGTATGTTATGAGGCAGTGTGTTGTAACCCTCCTGTTGCAAATGTGGACATGGAAGCTCAGAGAGGTTAAATTGCTTGCTCAAGGTCACGCAGAGAGATCTTGTGCTCTCAACCAGTATGCTATCTTGTCTTTCCATATGGACAGGTAAAGCAGACCCTCCTGCCAAGCAAGGTTCTTAGCAAACAGGGTAAGTAGGTCTAGTAATACATTGGGTGTTCCTGACTCTAAGTATCGAAATAATGCCATACATATGGAAATTCGGTATGGAAATGCAAAAATCAAGTGTGGCTATGAAGTTATAAGACAGGTTTTTAAAATACACAACACACCTTATCATGCATATTACTACCATATTTTTAAAAATTATCCTCCACTCCCAAACCATCACTTCTGAAAGAAAACCAGAAAAGACTACATAAAAATATTTGAAAAAGAAAATTGATGAAAAGACACTAGCACTGGTAGACAGTAAATATATTACAGAGCAGTAATAATTTAAACAGCATGGTTCTGTGAACAAAACAAGCAAACAGATCAGTGGAAAATAACAGAAAGCTTTTCGATACTATTATTTAGTATATAACAGAAGTAATATTTCATATGTGGAGGGTTGGGCGTAAGTTAATACCTAAAACATTAATTTGGATGCTTTCCTCCTACCATATACCACGTTAAATTTTATTTAATTAATTAATTACTTTATGTATGTATGTATGTATGTATTTATTTGTTTTTTAGGTGAGGCAACCCTTGGTTGACCTCACAGATTGCAAGGACCTTGTCAGCTTACAATCCCTTATTTTTTATATTTTACATCTACAGCACCTGGTCTTCCTAGGTGGTCTCCCGTCCAAGTACTAACCAGGCCCGACTCTGCTTAGCTTCCGAGATCAGATGGGATCGGGCTTGTTCAGGGTGGCATGGCCATAGCACATTAAATTTTAGATAGATTAAAAAGTGAAGTGAGGCCACAAAATATCTTTAAAAAAATTTAGGATCATCAATAGGGAAAACTTTCCCAAATATTGCATCAATAGCAGAAACCATAAAAAATTTATAGATTTCACTATATAAAAATTAAATATTTCTGTATGGTAAATATACCATAAAATATATGAAAGACAAAAGGTTCATGACCTTAATATATAAAGAACTCATAAAATCAGTAAGATAAAATGGTGAACATAGCGATATAGAATAATGTCAAGCCACTTTCATAAATTGTTAATGGAAGTATAAATTTACACGTGATGAAATATAATGTGGAAAAATGCATCAAAGACCTTAAACATTTGACCCAGCAAATCTCTCTCCAGAAATTTATCTTAAGAGAATGATTAGACAAACATGCAAAGGCATTTGTGTAAAAGATGATCATCAATGTTATTCATAATAATTTTAAAACTGAAATTGAGCTAACTCTCTGGAGAATAAGTTAAATAAATGATAACATCCATCCCAAGAACATTTAATAATGATTAATAAAAATGATATAGATGTATATTTGTTGATATCAAAATGTGTTCTTTATCTGTTAGTGGAACAAAGAAGTTACAAATATGTATAAAATATGATTGTATTTGTGTACAGATATAACCCTCTTTCTGTAAGCATAAAAATACCTGGTAAGCTATTCAACTAAAAAGTAAATATTTTATATATATAGTTTGCTGTGTGTTCCAATATTTACTAAAATAATATTTACTAAAATAAATATATATTTCTATGTAATGAACTTAAATACATTAGCAATTTTTTGTATGTATCGAATATTAAATAATAAAACACAAACAAAAACTAAAGATGTGTCTGTAAACAACAAAACCATTTTTTCCCTTTTTCTGGCCTGAGTGACAGAATTGGCCCATTAGGTAGCGAAGAAGTACACAGACTTGGGAATCTCACTGACCTGGGCTGAAATCTCAGTTATTCTATACCAGTTGTAAGATTACAGGCACTTCTTTTAACCTCCCAAGACTCAGTATTCTCATCTGCAAAATGAGAATACTGTTTACCTTGCATGATTATTATGTGGAATAAATTAAAATGACAAAGCCCCTAGCGCAGTGACCTGCACATAGAAAAGTCGTAATAAATCACAACAAATATTTTCCTCTACCTTTAAATGCCTCTCTGAATGTCTTCAGCAACTACCCTGGACAGTTCGTTATTTCCTGACAGAATGCTCTCGGCTCTTTGTGCATACCTGCTATTGCTTGCTCTGCTTTTACCCACTAAATGTGAGTCTCTAGAAGCCAAGGACCAAGTGTGCCCTTCTCTGGGTCTTAAGTACTTAGCTCAGTGCTTGGCACATTGTAGGAGAACATGAAATATTTGTTGAATGGATAAAGGAATTAGTAAATAACAATCATGATCAATGACGATGTTGAAATAAGTAACTGTTTCCCTAAGAGAACAACTTTAGAGGACTATATTCACTATAAGTGTATAGTATGATGCATTTAAAAAAATTTACCTGAACATCATTTTGGAATCCCATTTCATACAAGAGATAGCATATTATAAGATATAAGATATATAAGATATCACAATAGTAACTGTAAATATTTATTGAGCACTTAACTGTGTGACTATACACACACACACACATACAGTGTCTAGCATAGTACCATATATACACACACACACACACACACACACACACACACACACATACATATTCACTTATTCTTCTCAAAAGACAAAGGATGAAGAAACTGATGAGTAGAGAGCATAAGTCACATGCCTCTAGTATCTACAAGTGAAGAATCAGGATCTGAATTAGTCTTAGTCTTTCTGGCTGATTCAGTGTGCTATGCTCTTAACCACCCTCTCCAGAATGGCATTTTAAAGAATTTATTAAGAAGAATTATGAAAGCTCTGTAGCAACTGGACCAATGGGCCTCCACAGTATTCTAGAGAAGACTACAGCGGTGGAAGTTGAGGAATCGGAAGGGTCTTATGCTAAGAGGAAATAGGAGGAAAGAATGATGCAAGGGATGGGGCAGGAGATGATAGGAATAAACAACATTGGGCACTGGACAGAGTGGGAAAAAAAATTCTATTGACTACTGTGGGCTGCCATTTTGGGAGGCAGTATTTTTACTATTTGGGCAAAATTGTGAAGCAGGTGGTACTTATGGCACAACCAAGACAGAGATAAAAGGTTTGCAAATGGAATTTTGTTTTGTTTTACAGTTTTAAAATATCAACCTTTATTGTAATAAGTATGTTGATTTGTTGTGTTGAATGAAATAAAAATCAGCTCTCCAGGAAAATGTTGGCAGTAGGAAGAGGTCTTTTACCTCCCTTCCCCACAAGCCCTAACCTTCTCCCCACCCCCAAGCCTTTCGGTGTTCTATTTCTGCTAATCCTTGCTGAGAAGTAACTGGTGAGCAAGAGGTTAGCTGGTGGGGTCTCAAGGTGTGACCTTTCCCAGGGGCATTTGCATGTTAATAGAGGACACTGGGAACCCAGGAACAGCCTCCAGGTCTCAAATGAAAGAAGTCCGAAGGTGGATGAGAGGGGTGGGCACAGCCCCCAGGGGCCCTGCTGTGTAGGCCATGTTGATTCGGCCAGTGTGGATGGCTGCTGGTCTGGGCTTTCCTCCAGCTGCTTTTACAAAGTGGTTTGGAGAAGAACAAAGCAATCGTGTTTATCCCCAGGCAAGTGCACCAATGCCAGGGCTGTGTGCACAGTGCCCAGCCCAGAGCCTGGACCCAGTAGGCTTTGCATAGTGGTTAGTCTTTGAATAAATGAAGAAAGCTTTTCCTACCTCCCCGCTACACCTTTAGCCCTGTTACCCACGACCCCCTTAAGCCCCAGAACCCAGGCCCAAGACCTGGGCAACTTCTTTTGACTGATAAGAAGAATGCCAGAAAGAAATTTCTACCCTTCGCACGTTATTATTTTTCTTCCTTGTAACTAGAAAACCTCAAAACTTGTGCTGAGTTGCATGACCTCACTGACCATGTTGGTTAAAGCAATCTCCTTCTTAACTATGGCCAAGCTGTAGAAAAGAAAATTTCTACATGGACGTGTTCTCATGCGTGCACATATTTCAGGGTTCCAGGGACAGAAAGGGGGCAGGGGACAGGGAGGGAGCAAAGAGGATAAGACTATTTTTTTCTGTTTGGCTGAATTCATCAAAAATGTCCAAACCCCATACCAAACATTCATCACTAATTAAATCCTAGCACCATAATTCAGAGAAAACAATTACAGCATTTAGAATTTTTAAAGGAACTATTATTGCTGCCTTGGCCCTTTTAAAAATTATGCTCCCCAAAGGACAAAATGTGATCCATTAATATGTATGTATTATTACTTTTTTTGTAAGGGGAAGATTGCTGATGCCTGTGAATGTGGAAGCATTTATCGGTTGCCGACAGCCTCTTGGTTGACTTGCAGTTTTAAGTGCAGTATTTTCTAGAATCTAAAAGGCTATAACATTAATTACCTTTTTGCCTTTAACTGGTGTCCTGCTAGTTTCTGTTCCATGTTCTCTTCTGGTAACTGGTTATCAAATAAAGGGCTTGGTCGGACTCAGGAGAAGTCAAAACCATTCCTGAGAAAGCCCACAAGAATTTATTCAATTGATGACAATTTCTCCCATCTTCCTTGGGTGCCAAGAATGAGTCCTTATTTTTATTTCTTCAGTTGAGGTCATCCATGTGTCAGTCCCTGAGAGAAAGATATTCTGAATTTCTAAGTCAAATCTGTGATTCTTCTATATCGAATGTCCCCAGGTAGACAGGGATCTGATTTTTTTTCTTTCATTTTATCGTTTTTTTTTTTTTTTTGTCTTGATGATTTAACAGAGTCATTGAGAGGCGAGTTAGCTGAGTCTCATATCGAGGGTCAAAGTTGGCCCCTGTTCAGACGCACTGTGTGATTGACTTGTGTCTGCATGTGTACAGCCACACATGTATGTTCAGATGCACTGTGTGGTTGACTTGTGTCTGCATGTGTGCAGCCACACATGTATGCATGGATGATACATATATCCATGAAAGCACAGCTCAGAAATTTCCATTCGGCTCCTGATCAGTCTATTGTCACATGCATTTGGCATTCATTATCCATGAGCCCCCAGCGCCTCTGGTCCTGTGCCCTGGCTAACAATGATTTGGTTTTATAGAGATCATATGGCAGGGAAACAGACCTTGAAAGACAGAGCTCTGAGAAGCACATTTGATGAATTTCCTATGATTTGAGTCTGGGTTTATTCTTCCCTGTGGCGGGGCAGACACCCCAGAGCACACACAGCCTGCCTGGGAGCCCAGCGAAGAGTGGAGCCTGTGACAATAAGCACACTGTTTTTTTTCTTCACACGTCTCGGGTTGCATTTCCTATCTGGGAAAAAAAGAAAAGGGAGCCTTGTAAAGGATCCAAAATCTGGGCAGGAAACCACACAGAGTGAAGGTTGCCATTGTCATTAGCAATTAATGTAACCACCACGGCTGGAAGGAGAAAGCCCTGCCAAGGCAGCGGGTGATGGGAGGAGGATGGTGGGGGGAGGGGGCTGCTCACCCCCATTCACCAGCCATGGTTGGTTGGAGGAGTGAGCAGGACATCTTCCCGGGCACTCCCGAGAGATACAACAGTACTATTTTTTTTTTTTTTTTTTAAATTTTAAAACAAGGTGCCCAAACTTGACAAGTTATACAATGTTTCTGCCATCCATTTTCACTTTCTGTGCTCCATGTTTAATTCTTTAGACTCCTTGATAAGTGAATTTTTTTTCTGTCTGCATCTATTGAGATTCATTTCTTTAGAAGTATTTACTGAGTGCCTTCTATGTGCCGAGTATTCGGAGTGCTGGGCAAGAGGCTGATGTTCATATAAAATGTACTGAGTGTGTGTCTCAGGCATGCTGCTATGCATTTTCCGTTCATTACCTCAGTTAGGCATCACTATAACTCTGTGAGCTAGGTTTTCTTCTTACCCCATTGTACAGATGGCATAGCTGAGACCCAGGGAGGTGAATTGACTTGTTCCAGATCATAAAACCAGTACATGGGTTAGCTGGGATTTGAGCCCAGCTAAATTTGTCTCTTCAAACCTATGCTCCTAAACCTCCTTTTATGCCCGAAAGGAGCTCACAGTCTAGGGAAATTTCCAGTAAGTCAATCAGTGACAAGGCGGTGTGGGCTAAGATGAGGGTAAGCTTAGGGTCTCTGGAAGTCCAGAGAAGAGACACCTAATATCTTGGGAGGTGCTCAGGGAAAGCTACCTGGAGGAGGTGAGTTCGACATTCTTTCTGTGTCCCAATGGTATGTGAACTTATGTTGGCCAAAGTAGTCAGTCTGGAAGGGAACATTCATGTGTTAGTATGTCTGCACCACTCACGGTATAGGTGTTGTAGTGTTCTGCAGATCTGTCCAGTCACCAGAAATGTCTGCTTCTTATGTCCTGCTCAGTGAAGTCCCAACTGGGTTGATAAGAGCTGACGCTGCCAAGGTTTCTTCTACAGTTTAGATGGATTCAATTGTTCTCCTATTCTTCCTTCCTCCTCCCTGCTCTGTTTCTCTTCCTCTTCATCCCTCCTCTCTCTGTCCCCATCCTCTTTCTCTTTCTTCCTAGTAGTTTAAAAAATGCCACTTTTCATTAATGTGACCAAAATGTCATCAAGTAGTTTAATGCTCTTTAATGTCCTTGTATCGTTTACGTTTTACGAACAGTGTGGAAATGAATCCCATCTGTGGGTTCAAGAACATCAAAAAAGTTGGACAGGCTATTTAGACGCACTACTTCACATTGCATTAGCGTGCACAATGTCAGGGGGCTAAGCCAAGCAGCCAAGCACGGCTTGTCCAGGCCTCAGCCCGCCCCTTCCCCAGCCTGGGAGGGACAGATCACTTACCTCGGGAACTCAATCAGTCCTGGGGTTGGGGTCTGGAAGTCTGCCCAGAGGCCCCAGGAAAAGTGTGAAGCTTAAATAAAAAATGAGAAATGATTCAGGAAAATCTCTCTCTTCCTTTCTGGTGCCAAGATTCCCCAACAATAGCTTTTTCATCACTTGGGCAAGAGGCTGGTTATGATGCTGTCTGACTTCTTCAAAAGTAATTAACTTCTCTCCGTTTCTCTTTCTTTTTCTCCCTCTTTCCTTTTGTCTTTCTTTCCCTCCCTCCCTTCCTCTCTTTCTATTTTTCTTTCTTTCTCTCTTCTATGCCCACCCCAACCCCCAACACACACCCGTTCCCCAAGGAAGAAAGTTCTGGGCCTAATATTAATCTGACAGTTTGTAAGAAGGGAACTATAAACCAAAAATTACTGGAAAGCATCAAGTTCAGGGCCAGCAGAGCTCATAGAAAAGGGGCTTTCTGAGCACCCTGAGAGGGTCTCAAAACCCAAATCAACAGAGCGATGATTTCAGAATGAGCCTTTTGCTGTAGCATCTTGGTAAAGGGTGCTGATGCAGAGTCACCCCATTTGAATTCTGGCTTCTCCACTTTCTAGAAATATGGTCTTGAGCAGGCAAACCCCCTGTGTCTGTTTCCTTGCTTGCAAAGTGAAGTTAGTAATTATATGAACCTAATTAAATGAGCTAATGGATATGAAACAGGTAGACTCGTGTCTGGCCATAGTAAGTACTCAATAAAGGTTAACAGTCAGCTGTCATTAGTAGACTTTGTTGCCCTGACCTTGCCACCTCGCCCCACCCACTCTGCGCCCCTTCAGGTTCACGCTCTCAGATGGAGCCAGGTCCTTCTTCTCTCCCGGCCAAGCTCTCAGCCTGAGCACTTTCCTCGCCCAACGCTGCAAGCACAGAGGTGAGGGGGTGAGGCAGGGGACCTTGACTCCAGAATATCCTGGCTTTCTTCTGGCTCTGTGGAAACCTCTTATTCTAATGCATTCCCTGGAAAGAAAGATGTGGATTTTTATTTCAGGGGGAAAAATGCTTGTATTCTTCCCCAGATGTGGGGAACAGCAAGAGTTGATTTTTAACTGTTACTCACTATGGCTGAATTAATAATCCACCACTCTGAAGGCCCTTAATTCTTTATTTTGCATTTGCTTATACGAATATCTTTCAATCCTGCATATAAACATAAGCTCATAACTTCTGAATATTATTTCACAATTTTCAAGACAGGGTCATTCTGTTTTAACTTGAAGTTAAACAAACATTAGACACATTCCCTTAAAGTAATTACCAGAAGGACAATTTGCTTCCAAGTTTTTTTATTGGATGTGCTTTATAAGATGTATGCCCATCAACCTGTTGGCTATTTATGCTACAACAATTGGGAAAAGGCCAAGGGGCATTATATCTGGAGGTCCTTGGGGACTTGTGAGCACAGCTTATAGCAGACACTGTTCCAAGCTTTGTGCTCAGACTGAGGGGAAAGACACTGGATTCTAAAGACTGGCAACCCTGGCTCTAAGATCTGAACCATCGCTTTCTTGCTGTGTGTCCTTGGACAAGTCAGGCAGACTCACTCAGCCTGAATTTTTCTGTCAATGTAAATGAAGCCAGTCAGTGTGGGCCTCGTGTTGCTCCCAGTGTCCTGTGTCGTGATGTTCATTTCTCTCATCCTTCAGGCTTCAGGGCCTTTCCTGACCTCCTAGCTGGGTCAATGCCAGAACCTTTCTTGACCCCTCAACTTTTTATTTTAACTCTCATAACACTGTTGTTGGCTCGTGCTATAAAATTATACTTAAGAACATAGACTTAAAACCCAAGCTACATGGATTTGAATCCCGGCTCTGTCACTTGCTGGCTGGTGGTGCCTCTGGATAAGTCACCCAACTTCCAAGGCTAAGAATAGTATCTATCTCAAAGGACTACTGAAAGATTGCTTTAGTTAATATGTGTTAGGCCCTTAGTCTACCTAGTTCCTGACACATAGCCAATGCTCTGTATAAGTACATTGGCCATTATTCTCTCTTCAAGTACTTACTCTCTCTCTTTAGTACTTCACTGAGTGTTCTGTGAGGACGAGGACCATGTCTGCTTCTACTGCTGTAGCCCACCATAGAGCACAGTGCCTGGCACCTGGAAGACTCATTATTATTTGTTGAATTGTATTGAAGAGAAAAAAGGATGTAAAAATGCTTTGTAAACCATTATGCAATAACTTTTTTTTTATTATTATTAGCTCTGAAAGGAGCTTATTAGATGAAATATCTTCAGGGCTCTCTCAGAATTACTGCTGCTGTTGAACATAAAAATTTTTGATCAGTTGACTAGTTGGTTTATGAATCACCCCTGTTGTCAGTCTTCTCTATGTTTAGTTCTTTTCTTCCTGGTTTGTGCCGAGTGGGTCTGCCAGAAAAAACCTTAGGGTTTGCTAATATATTCAACTCAACCGATGTTTACCGAGTGTTCCTTACAGGGCGACCCCAGGCTGGGTGAGGCTCAGACAGGAAGCAGAGCGAGACTCATTTCCATGCTCACAGTCTAGTTTGGGGAGGTAGATGTGTGAATTCAGGCCTGGCCTCTGATAGCATCCTATGCCCCTAACCACAGTAATAAATTAACACCTGACCCAACGTGGCCCTAAGTCCTACCTCAGGATTTTATATATAGTGACTGAGAGATGCAAGCTCTCTCTTTCCTTTGTAGTTTAAGGCTGGTTAAATGTAAGCCTGGACACGTCTGAAGGTCACACTTACTCTTTCCATGTTGCCTAGATCCGATCTGATGTAGCAAAGGAGAACAACCCACAAAGTGAAGCGGAGTAAGGTGTGAGATAGAACTTGGGTGTTCTTTGTTATTGCAGCAAAGCCAGCCTACTCAACTAAAATCAGTTCAATCTTCCCTAAAGCTCTTTATGGTGCCACATACCATGACCTAAGATTCCCACCCTTTGGAAAGCTTGGGGAATGAATTAAGGGAATCCAAAGCCATGGAATGTGCAGGAATCTTAAGCAGGGCTCCGTTCGTATCTGTCTTGTTGTTGACATCCTGGTCCCTAATGAGGTCTTTTGAACATCTGTAGCATATCTGCCAAGAGCCAGTTAACTGGAAATGACATTAGTCACTGTCTCTTCCCCTTTCTCCCTTGGATTTGTACTTGGGGGACCCTCTGACACAGCTCACAGGTTCTTAGGGCCCAGACATCAAAGGGAGGGATATAGTCACCAGCAGTCCTGTGTCAAAATATTCAACATTTTTACTTGCTGGGTTAGCCTTTCTGATACTGGACCTCTTTTAGTAATTCCTTCCCTTGAGTTTGAAAGATCATAAAGCACTGATTAAGTCATAATATACTTATTTTCCCATTTCCTATTAATTCACCTTCATGTAGAATACTGATCATGTGACGCTAACAACATGGAATTGATATAACTTCAGGTCAAAGAAATTTTAGTTAGGCTGGGTGGGCTTAATTACAGCAAGAGGAGAGTTTCTAGTAGGTCTTTTATTTTTAATTTACTTTCAAAAATGAACCTTTATTGTTAGACCATTAAAATAAATGAAATAGCCCAGGAATATTTATCTTTGAGCACCTTAAAAATCTGAGTTCTTCAACTGCCTTATACTCTAAATAACTGCTCACTTTAGTTAATTGGTCCTGTAGTGCACGGGGACCTAAGGTACAAGACAGTTTGCACACTCACTGTGTGCCAGTCCTGGGCCAGGGGTTTAGTGTCTTAATACCTTTTGCTCATCTCCAAGCCCTGTGGTAGAACCATAGGAGTGGAGTGCTCCAGCAGTTCTAGGCTTTGGGATTCTTAGGGTAGTTCTTAGCTCCTGAGGATGAGGTACCACGTGAGGCCAAGATCTCTAAAGACAACCCTATTGACCTTAAGAAGAGCCTAGTGCCCATCCTGACCAGACTCAGAACTCAGAAGGAGTCAGGGCACAGCTGCTCTGAAAGGGAAAGCTTGGTCTCTCTCCCAGGTTGTGTGTATGTGCATGTTTGCGCCAAGGAGTTGGTTTCCTCATAAATATTGTTTTCCTAGGGCTGTTACTATTTCCATCAACACAAGTAACCAGGCAACTATGCTGTGACTTAATGGAAAGTAATGTTGGAAGGGACCATAAATCATCATTTTGGAGATGAAACTGTACCAGAGAGGAGCTCTTAAGTGCCAGAGGTCACACATCAAGTAGGGGAAAGTCAATATTTCTCTCAGAGCTTCTGGTTCCAAAGCCAGTGTTCTTCCAACCTCATAGAGTGGCAGGGCCAGTTGGAGCCACAGAGACTAGCTAGGCTCATTTCCTCATTGTGCATATGGGAAAACTGAGGCTCAGGGGAGGGTGTTCTCACCCAAGGTTATGATTAGTTAGTAAAAGAACCAGAGATAAAACCCAGATCTCCTAACTCCAATTCCAGTGCACCTAAAGGATTTGATTGACTCTCAGTGATGAATGGAAAATTAGAGATTCATTCATTCATTCATTCATTCAGCCAACCAATCAAACTTCATTCCTCATTAGAATTGAGGACACCTTGCCCAGAGGCCGCCTTCAGTCATATCTCATTGGCTAAAATTATAGTCCATGCTAAAGCCTAGCCCATGAACTTGTCAGGGAACTAGAACTGACCTCTCTTCTGATCTCTGCTCTCCTCCCTGTATCCAACTGTTGCTTATTTAACGCCTCCTCTTGGATGTCTAGTAGGCACCTCAAACTGAGCACTAACCTAGGGTCTAGATCTTCCCACTCAGAAGCGCTTCTCCTCTGGTGGTTTTGATTGTAGTTAATGGCACTCTTATTTACGCAATTGTCAGCCCCTAAATTTGAAGTTGATCTTCACTCCTCTTTCTCTAACTCTCCCCACCAAATCCATCAGCAAAACCTTTTGGCTCTGCCTTCAAAATAGTTTCTAAATCCAACTAGTCATCACCTATCCCTGGCTGCCACCTGATTCACTGTGCTCACTGGTCATCTGCTTCCCTTTTGCTTGAGTCAGCTTTCTGCATGTGGTAGAAACATAAATCAGATCGATTCACTTCCTTAGTGAAGAGCCCTCAATGATTTCCCATCACATTTAAAACAAAATCCAAAGTTCTTCCCCTGCTCACAACACTGCAGCCACACTGGCCTTCCGGCTAGTCCTCAACGTGCAGACTTATCCCTGCCCCGGGGCCCTTGCATCTGCTGTTCCCTCTGACTGGAATGCTTTCCCCCCAGTCTTCATTTATGTCTCTACTCAAATATCACTCCATCCCTGACCCTTTATCTAAAACAGCAAGCCTATTTCTCTTTATCCTTTTGTCCCTTTCCACCTGGCTTTATTTTTCTTCACAACGCTTATCACCGCTTGGCCTGACATATTATATAATATGTATTCATGTGTTTATTTCCTATCACCCCAACTAGAAAGAAGGCTTCATGACAGCAGAGACTGATTTTTTCATGACTTTACCGTCAGTGCCTAGAACACAAAATAGATGTTGAATAATGTTTGTTGAATGAATGAATACATGAATGTGTTTAGACCCACAAGGATACATCCCTTGAGGATGGGGATAGACCAGTCTCTTCTAGAGAAGGATGCATATGTGAGCAATGTTGGGTTCTACTAGCCCAGGAATGGATGTTGAATAGATGACAAATAGTGTCTGCTACAACAGGCTTGTTCAGTTTCTATAATTACAGAGTCACTGAACACTTTTGGGTGAATTCAGCATGTCTCATTCTGTTTTGTTTAAGAAAGGCAGATGGCAGGAGAGTGTGTACTAGCTCACTGTGGCTTGGCCAGGGTGAGAGCACAGGGTGTCTACTCTCTAGGTCCACAGCAAAGCCAAGAAATGAATTGTGACTTCCTGGGGCAGCAGGAACTCGGGGTTGGGCTCCATTTGTTATCTCCCCTGGTGACAGGCTGGTCCCCAGTGATGTCATCTGAGCATCTGCAGGCACCTCTGCCAGGAGTCCACTAACTGGAAATGACATCAGCTACCAGCAAAGTGACTTGGGCGCCCGGCAGACACGTCCCGCTGATCCCCTGTCTGGAGCTCATCTCCTGCCTACCTGGAAGTCTTCTGGCTGGCACTTTGGCAAACAAAGAGGCATTTGAGAGGGAATTAAGTTGACTTTAAAAGATAGCCTCAAAGTGTTTCCCAACACATCGATGCTTATATTGAATTATAGGTTCTAATAAAGCTGTCAGAGCCTTGGCGCGAGAACCGAACTCAAGCTGAAGGATCCCTGGGAAATGATGAGCATTCATCTGGGCCTGGCCCAGCTGGAGGCTCACACACATGACACGACTACGAAAGAGCTGGAATTACCCATTCCAACTGCCTTGCCGATTGGCCCAAAGGGCATGCTATAGCCTTAAAGCAGAAGGCAGCTTTGCTGGAGTCCTCCATGTTTCATTTTATTCTGGGACTGCCCCAATACTTTCCTTTCTAAAATACTTGGGGTGGCCACCATGCCTGGGTGACAATCAGAATTTGCAGGAAAGAATAAAGTATTTAGAGTGTTTGGGCAAAAGAGATACCACAGAGCACACCTCCTGGGACTGATCTAAGATCAGGGACTTTAGCATCTGGGATTTCATTCGAAAGACACACAGATAAGTCCCAGATCTCACATAGAGCTCTTCACACTGGGAACTTATTATATGCCAGCCCTTATACTGAGTTCTTTACATTCATGATCTTTTGAAAGCATTCAATAGTCCTGTGAGCAACTTTATATATTCATTCATTCATTCATTCCAACAAATACTTTTTGAGAACCTATAATGCTAGGCCCTGAGCCAGACTCTTAGGATACAGTGGGGAACAAGACAGACACATACTGTACCCTGTCCCTTAGATTTGGTCATGTGAGCAACAATCACTAACAAGTGCAGATGCGGTTAAGAAGTCTGGGGTGCTGCAGAAGGATATATTGGGGGAGTCTAAGGCTGAGGTGTCAAGGGAGGCTGCCTTGAGGAGGTGAAATTGAAACCAAAGGCTAAAGAGTAAGCGGGTTTTAAGGAAGGCAAAGGATGTATCAGAAGAAAGGCTGCGTGAATGCCACTATATTAGTTCCCTATTGCTGTTGATAACAAATTTGTCACAGACTTGGTGGCTTAAAATAACTCAAGTTTTTCTCTTACAAGTTCTGGAGGTCAGAAGTCCAAAATCAGTTTCATTGGGTTAAAGTCAAGGTTTTGGCAGGGCTGATTCCTTCTGGATGATCCAGGGAAGAGCCTGTTCCTTGCTTCTTTCAGCTTCTGGTGGCTGCTCACATTCCTTGGCTTATGACCACCGCGCTCTGATCTCTGCCTCCATCCTCCCACTGTCTCTCCCTTTCTGCAATAAAATCTCTCTTGCTTCCTTCTCCTGAAGACACCCACTCCTGTGATTACGTTTAGGACTCACCCAGATAACTTAATGGTTGGCAGTGGTAGTTCTGTCAGCCATGGCTAACATTTACAGTTCATCTGCACCAGGGCCCTTATAGTACACCAGTTTCTTTGAGATGCTAGTGATAGAAATTCAAATCAAACTGGATTAAGAATAAAAAAGGATTGTTTTTTTTCCTCATAAAACTAACAAAATGCCAGTAGGTATTGCTTCTGAGTGGCTGAATCTAGGTGCTCAAATAATGTTGAGAATTTGCCCTGTTTTATTTCTCAGCACTACTTTTGTTTGTATTGACTTCCTTCTCAGAGTAATTTGTTTCATGGCAAGACAGCCACCGATAACTAACAGCTCCTGGCTAATATTCCATCCAAGTGAAGTAGAAAGAGCTTTTCTTTTGCAGTAGATCCAGCAAAAGGTTCAATGTGAGTCTCTCTGGACCTTCTTGAATCACATGTTCATCCTTAAATCAATACCTTAATTGGCTAGGCTAGGACCATATGTCTTCCTCGAAGCTGGGTGGGATGCGGTCACTCATCTAAACCCAGTGGAGAGTAGGAACTCCTCGAAGGTGAATTTAGATGCTGTTTTCTGAAGAAGGGAAATTGATGGTGGGCTTATGAAAACCCAGAAAATGTCCACTCTTCTCACAAACTCCATTTGCTTTTCAGTCTTCGTATATCGACCTACCCAATTCCTTTCACCTGAAACATCCTCCCTTGACGTGCTACCTGTAGAAATCGCCTTCTCAAGGCCAGATTCAGTTTATTCTTCTTTCAGGGAGCTTCCTGTATCTCAAGGACAGGCTCTATCTCTTACGCTGCCCTGTGCCACTCCATCTACATCTTTCTTTAGGCTCAAGAACTTCTGCATTACAGTTTTCTGGTCCAGTCTTTCCCACCTCTCCTGACTGGGCATGGCCTGAGTAGGGACTAGGACATTTGCATGGAAGTTTCTTCCCTGGACCAGGCACAGAAGAGAAACTCACATGATATTTGCAAAACCAATGATTGGCCCTGATATCATCGTGAGAAAAGTTATTTCAAAAACCCAATAATAATACTTCAGTAATGAGTTGAATTAAGGTATTTCATTACTGCTCATGCCTTTCTGCTGCCTTTTCTGTATCCCAGGACCCCCTCTCAGGCATGCCTACTTCATAAAATTAGGGACCCTTCAAGCTGGGAGAGACCTCAGGGAGCACACATTTAAGACATAGAGTTAGCCTAGACCTGAATATCTTGACAATCTGTTCAGTAGTCTTCCCATTCTGACCCATTTTTCTTTTATTGAGTATTTGTCCTCATTACGACCTTTTAAATAAGGTATAGCAGGTCCTCGAATAACATCATTTCGTTCAATGTCATTTTGTTCTAATGTTGATTAGATGCCATAGAAACTTAATTCTTATTCTCATTTAGCACATGGTAAGGTGGTTTCGTTATACATCATTTCACTTTACGTTACCAAACCTTATCAACGATGTTAAGGTTTGGCAATTTAAATGGACTTACTGTGTTATTCTTCCATTGTGTATGTGGAAACTGAGGCTCAGGAAAATTAAATGGTTTGCCTTACTCCAAGTTTCCTTTTTGTAATCCTGCCTTTTATATTCCTCTCATTTGATCTACTTAATATGTTGCATCTTTTACTTTAATTTTATTTCCTTCTATTATGTTAAAAGTGTTTAGGTGAGCCACCTGGAAACTGTTTTGTAAGGAGGTGATACAGAGTAACTCACACGAGGACATGCAGACCTGGAGCTGAGGTCTCAGCCACTCCATGACCTGGGTTCCTTTGACTTCCTGCTGCCAGAAGGTCCCCACACACTGGAGCTAAGAGTGGAGGTCCCCTGGAGAAGGGCAGGAGGGTAGGGTTACACTTGGAGCTGAAAAACAATATGATTCACTTCCCATCAATGCTCAGATGCCTCTTTCTTTCCCCACTAGACATGAGCTCATGGAATTCTGTTTCACGTTCCTTTCGATAGATTTTCCTTTTCCTGGAGTAAGGTTAAATGGAACCATCACAGGGACGCATTCATCAAGAGCAGCCATTGGATAGTAATAGGATAATTGTGCGGGCCCTGGTACCACAGAGATGATAACTAGCATTGCTTTAAGAATGTGCAGAGGCCACATTTATGTTTTAGGGCAGTGCCTTTGAAAACTTTGGCATAGGTCCCCAGCGCTGTTTTCCTTCGCGCAGCGTGATGTGAGAACACTGTTACAGTGTGTGCCTTGTTTAAGCACAAGCCAGGCACTGTGCGACCTGGGAGGTGGATTATGTCCCAGAGGATGGCGGAAAGCCTCGGCAGGAATAGGATTTAGTTCCTCCAGGCTCAGGCTCAGTGTATATATATATATATTATGATAATATGTGTTGCCCACAAGCTCTGCGGTTATCATACCAATGTAAGGAGCAGCTGGATGTGGAGGAACAAGCAAATGTTTTGATTATTCATATTCTTGGTCTTGACATTAAAAGCCCTCTGCATTTTAGTAGTCTTCGTTTCCACTACTGGCTTGTATATACCTTAAATCAAAAGGGCAAAGACATTTCATTCTATGTACCAATTGTGATCACTTAGAGTAGCTGCTTGGAACACTGTGTTGAGAAGGATCCTGAGGCCACATGTTGAGTCAGCAGCATAAAGCTCTGTGATTGATTAGTGAGGTCTGCCATAGGTGAGGGCGGGGAGTTAGCAGCACACACTTGTCTGCCATCCCCTAGCTCTGCTCAGCACATTTGTTTTACTGGGTAAATTACTATTTAGTACCTCCATGCTTTCTTCCATTTTCTTCCCATTTGTTAGGGATTCTTTTGTTTGTGTGAATATCTGTTAATATTCTTTATGGATCATTGCAAACTGCAATCTTTCTATAAAGCTATTATTTAGTCCTTTAGTCTTAAGCAGGCATATTTTTCTTTCTTCGCCATTCCTTTAGCGTTTGGTAGCACTCTTAGTTATGTGCAATTTTTTAGCTTGAACTGGAGAGTTATGTATATGTGCAACTTTCTTTCTCCTACAGGACTGTAAACGCTTTGATGGTATAACTCAAATCTCTTTTATCTTTCTATCCAGTTGCTAAAAGAAAGGCTAGAATCCTAGAATAGGTCTTAGTTCCTTTGGTCTAGTCTCTACATTTTACAGATGGGAAGACTGAGACTTAGGCGAGTTTTGGAAAGTTGCCTAATGTCACGGCAAAAATTAGGAACGTTGGTTCTGATTCCAGTCTTCAAATTCCTGGAATGTTAGAGTTGGAAGGATTCTCCACAGCTGCTTGCTTTAGCTCTGGGAGCCAGGAAGCTCTGAGTGAAAGGACAGCTTATCTTTGCCTGCTGCTTCCTTATTCTGGGCTTTGAAGTTCTCGTTTCATTGTGATTGCCTTGTGGTCGATATGACTTTATTGTGGACCATGACAAATTCGTTGTAGAAATAAGCTAGGAGGGACTAGTGTACAAATAAAAATAAATTGGTCCCTTCTATTCATTCATTCATCTCTGGAAAATTATTTATATTATTCTATGTCCTAGGTATACAGTAGGGTACAAAACAGACAAAAGTCATGCTCTTTGGGAGTTTCAATTCCAGGAATGTGTAGTTTTTCTCTCTGTGTGTGTTTTTGGTTCTACTTGTACTAACTCATTAAATTCTCACAAACCACATATGATAGTTAATATAATTATCTTCATTTTGCAGATGAAAAAAATAAGGCCTAAAGAAGTTAAGTAATTTGTTCAGTGTCACACAGCTAGAAAGTAATGGAGGCAAGATTTGAACTCAAGTACTCTGATTATTTACAGACAGAAAATTGAGACTCAGAGAGGGAAGGTCACTAAGCCAAGGGCACACAGACGATTAAGGGGCGATGCTGGGCTATTTGATTCTCATATCAGGTTTTTTTCAGGTCACCAGTCTGCCTTTCTTTCTCAAGCTATTGGAAGGAATAGAATCGACAGAAATGATAGATACAATGGCCAGGTAACATCTGAGAACACAAATTTCTCTTGCAGGATGGACACAGGCTGTTTGTTTCTCACCCTGGTGAGATGGTGGGAGGGTGGGGATCAGACTTCCAACACACCACATATTACCCTAATTGGCTCAAAGGCCATGATTGTATCAAGTTCCAGAAATTATGAGTGAACCAAACAGTTAGGCCACCGCAGCTGGCTGGCAAATTATTGGCTCAAGTGTTGTAATTATTAAATGTAGGAGAGAGAGAGAGAGAGAGAGAGAGAGAGAGAGAGAGTGCACGAGAAACTCAGACACTTAGTCCAGGATAATTGATCCAAAAATTATGGGTTCCAAGAAGGCCAACACTTGCTTAAATTTAGATTTGGACTCGACTCCTGTCACACGCACACAAATGACTACTGTTTCCTGGACACCCACTCAGCACACACAATCAGTCCCTCAGCTTTGCCAGCCCGCAGGAACAAAAGGGATTTTGATTCTGATTATTTTTAAACTTTAATGACAAATCCTTTCCTTCTCCACATTAAAAAATAAAGGCTGTGCATAGTACCATTAAGGGACTGCTTGCTGCTGCCTGATTCTCGGAGGCACTTACGTTGTTTAAATTTTAATTTCCGGGTTGAAATTTTTATTGAAAACATCACTATCTTTCTAAACAACAAAAAAAGTTTCTTCTCTTGTCATTGTACTGGTGTGTTTTTTTACCTGCTCTCACCGTTCCTCCACAGGAGACTTTCTTGCCTCTCCAGGGCTCTGTGGCTCCTGGAAACTTGGCCCTGTAATCGGAATTTGCAATTCCTGCCCTGCAGGAAAGGTCTTTAGTAATTTTTTTTTTTTCCTTTTGTAAATGTGAGTTTTTCTTAAGGCATGCTGTGGACTTGAATCTGCAAATCCTTGACCACACAAGGACAAAGTCTCTCTAACTGTAATAATGGGGATGAGAATAATGATGATATAATAACGATAAGGACGAAACCCCACTAACTGTACTTCCTGTGTGCCAGGCCCAGTTCCATTTACTTTTTCTTCATTGTCACCTACATCCTTCAACATCCTACAGAGAAGCCAGTTTTACCTCATTTTACAGAAGAGGAGATAGGTTCTGAGAAATCATTGCATCGGGCAAGGTGAGATGTAATTATCATCCCAGAATAATGCCCGAAGTGACAGACACCACCACTAGGAAGTCAGATGTAAAGGGCATAGAGAGATCTGAAAAGAGACTTCTTTTACTTAGATGCTGGGATAAACCAGGAAGTCTTCATGGCAAAGAGGGCATTTGGGCTAATTGTGGGAAGCCGAGTAGGATTTTGACATGCAGAGAAAAGGCCAGAAAATGTACTTCATAAAGACAAGAAAATGGGAAATGTGTTTGGGAATAACCGGGTTGGCCCAGGGGGGAAGAGGAGGAGCGGAGTTAAAGATGAGGTTTAGGGATGCAGTCGTCAGTTCTTGGAGGGCCTTAAATATCAGAACAATGGTGTTGGTCTTTTTCTATGAGCAGGGAAGTTATTCAAGGGTTTTAATCAAGGGAGTAACCACATTGGAACTGCAATTTTGAAAGATCACTCTAGCAAAGGGTGAATGAGAAATTGGAAGAAAAGACAAGAGGCAGGGAGACCTGAGGATGGCTGTTGGAATAGTTTTCCCAGCCCTATTTCTCATCTTGCCATGTTCTTGTTGACGGGCCTTGGGTCCCAGCCCTCCACCTTGGACTCTCAGGTTGCCCACTGGTCCCAGCCTGCCCTGAGATAGCTCTCTGCTGCCCCCACCTGGCCCAGGCAGCCTCTGCTACAGTTCACTTGTAGGGCCTGGCCCAGAAGATCTAACATACGTGTTAACATAACTACAAATCATGTAACTGCTACTACTAGTAACCAAGATTCAGAGCACATAATATGGGCCAGGCACTGTTCATGTCTTTTACATGTATTAAGTACTTAGCTCTCATAGGAATTCGATGAGGTGGCTACTATTATTACTTTTATTTCACAAGTAAGGAGAGTGAGGCATAAATCTATTCTATTCTCAGCATGGTAAGATGTGAGAGTTTTATCAAAAGGCTGCCTACGGTCTGGGATTCCTGCATTAAACTCACTTCCGTCCAGATCCTGTAGAAAGATCGGGTCAGAGGCCCAATAGGGTACCTGCTCATGAGGTGAGATGGCTGCTTCAGAGAGGTGACCTATGCTAGAAAGGGCATGAGGGCTGGAGGTGGGGAGGGGAGACAATAATCATGTCCGCTATTATTATAGTTGAGAACTGGGGCCAACAGGAGAGACAGAACTTTACATGGGCAATGGAGGCAGGGGACCTGGGAGAAAGAAACAGAAAAAGCAGAAAGGAACGTGGGGGACGCTAGAGCAAGGCTTCAGGCCCCCCGTGTGACTGGCATGGGAGTTTGGGCTGGCTTTGTGTGTTTGTTCATTTCCTTACACAGACAAGGTTCTTACTGCTCAAAGTAATCTTTCAGAATTGACATTATTTGGGGGTTAAGGTTCTGACTCTTAGGAGATTCCTGTCAATAAAACCCACTGGCATCTTTGAAGCTGAGAGCAGGGCCCTGAGGAGGACGGAGACAGACAGGGTAGTTTTTAATGGAAAGATGCAGGGCAGGGCACAGCTGGCAGTCAGCAGGAGGGAGCAGGCCCAGAGAGGTGTGCAGGAGCCAAATGCTAACTTCTCTCACTTCCCAGTTTTGCCTGGGGCCAGCCCTGGGCACAATGATAATATTTCTATAAAACAATTCTCAGGGAGGCTGGTGTGAAAAGGCGAAGAGCACCTTTCCACAGTTAAGTACATCCTGCCAAGTTAAAGACCTCTCTGGGATTAGCTGAGGTTGTGAACATGTTTCAAGTATACATGAAGGATCAGACTGCGGGTGAGAGTGAAAGCTGGGAACGTGTGTATGCGTGCATTCTCAGTGTCACATCTTCCTTGTGTCCAGTATGCCACCTCACTTCCCCAACCACTAACTGTCTTCTGGCCGAGGGTGAAATGTAGTAGCAGCTGAGCCCCTCTCAGACAGACTAATGAAAGGATGTGAATAAGAGTGGGAAGGGAACCATTCGGGGAGTGTTACTCAGATTATTGTTGGCAAGAGAGACCATCTTAAGACAAGAGAGGTTTATTGTAAGGATGTGTGTAGAACAGAACTGGAACTTATGCTTAAAACCAAGATAGACTATGGATCTACTTCTCTCTCGGCCTCTCTTTCATGGGCTACGAGGTCCTATGTTCACAGCATCCGTGCTTCCATCTGCTCCAATCAAATCTCAAGATCAAGTGGATAATTGTGTCTGTATGCTGCAGCCTAAATTGTGGAGGGAGTTCGTGTGACTGTCTTAGCTAATTACTGGGGTCCCATTGGAAAGTGTCCTTCATGACAGCCTCTTGTGGGTACTCCCTGGCCAATGGACAGGTCATCTCGGGTGGAATGTTCTCCTGTGAGCCAATCACTAGCCACTTAGCACTAAGAATAGCTTATAGGGGCTTCCCTCAGCAGATAGGTTGTTTGTGGACTGGAGAGAGTATAGAAACTGGGGCTCAAGCACTATAAAGACATATGGAAGACAGAGAGGCATCTGATTTTGGTCTCCATGCAAGTCATCCTAGGACTAAGAGAAGGAATGAGGGAATGTAGAAACCAGAAGGACGTGTGTGGAAACAAAAAAGTATATTCTGGAACCACAAAAGTCAGAGCTGAAACATACCTTAAAGAGAACCTGGTCAAATGTTTCTATGTAACAAATGAGGAAACTGAGCATTGAAGAAGGAAATTGACATTGGGATTATAAATCAGCTCTTCCTTCATTTCTAGTCTCTCTTATCTCCTCCAAGCCACCTGTCTAGAAGAGATATCTCAAAGCAGACGATTTAATGGGTCAGCCAACCTCTTTATACATGAAGGACAGGTCTGTTCAGTTATTGGTATTCACTGAGAAACGCTTAAGTAAAGACCTTGTTAAGGAAGGACACTTGAAGTGCATAAGATTGGGAATTATATATACAAAGATCAAACAACAGAAATGAAAGAAAAGTTAAAATTAAATTTTGATTAAATATCTGAATTAGGAATGGCTTTATAATCTTAAAACCAATACAAGTACCAAAGGGAAAAATTGATATATTTGACTACATAGAAATATAATACTTCTATATGTGAAAATTAACATAAACAAATTAAAGTGGAAAAACTGGGAAAATTGGCACAAATGTCAAAGGATTAATATCTTTACTGTCGTATGGAGGTTTCATAAAAATTGATAAGAAAAACACTAAGTTCTTAATGGATAATGGGAAATAGATATGAACATGCATAAAAAAGAGGAAATATATGATTAATAAACATTTGAACAAAGTATCTGCTATATTTTTCAGAGCAATGAAAATTAAAACAGCAACAAAATGCCCCCCTAACCCCCGCTTTTGCTATCCAAATTAGTAAAGATTACGAACATTGCCTCATGCAGGTACGATGTTGAAATAGCCACCCTCCCACTCTGAGGAGAGGAGTTTACAACGAAACACTCATTTTTGAAAATAATTTGGAAATAAGTATCTGTGAATTTATCATAAGGAAATAACCTAGAATTCAAAGATATTCGTTAAAGTATTATTTATCACGATGAGTAATTAGGAAAACCTGTTGTACCACCACAGAATGATGAAATCTACCATGGTTCCTCTATATGCAAGAATGTACAGCTGTTAGAATATTTTCAACAAACTGTGGAAATGCTAACATCATGGTGTTAAGTCAAACCTGTGTGCACACAGTGTGAATATAACTGTGTACAAAAGAAGGCAGAGCAGAAAAGCATGCATTCTAAAATGTAAGGGACATTCTATTTTTATTTTAGTTTAGTTTAGTTTTTTGCTTTTCTTTAGTGAAAATCAATCAATGTGTATTATTCTTATAAACAAAATAAATCAGGAAAAAAGTAGGTGTGGGAATTCATTTGAACTTGAGTGCAGCAAATAAAAGGGATTGAGAGAGAGAGAGAGGGGGAGGAAATGTTGGGAGGTGCAGAGTTCTGGGTCTCCCAGGGTGTGTCAGCCTTGCAATTTGAGAGGAACTGATCCCACCCCCAACTCTGGGGATGGTCCCTGATTGGTGTAAATCGATCAATATAACCCCTTCTCCCTACCTTGTTACAGGTCGGTTTTGGTAAACCAGGCTCAAGCCAAAAGACTTGTAGTTATCCTGGGGCCCCAGTAGAGTGAAGCAAAGCAATTTGAATTGATGTGCATGGGATCTCCTCTCTCTGAGGAAGCCCAAGGCCCCAGTTGCTGCTGGCTGCCATCCTGCAACCCTGAGGGCAGCCAACCTGCAAGCAACGCCAATACCAAAAGGAGGGTAGAAGCTGGAGGATGGCAGAGGAACGATGTTGCCACGCCCCTCTCAGAGTGTTTCTATTATGTGGGCTTACGATACATTAAGTTGGTTTGAGGTTTGTGGTTTACTTTTTATAATATTACTTACAACTGCAAGAATTCCTAATACAGGAAAACATCAGAGCTTGCTTCTTATAGCCAGATTATACCAGAAATAGAAAGGAATGTAGGAAAAGTGAGGGCATATGCCTGATTTCACTATAGAGAGAAAAGAACCTGGGAAAGAGGCTTAGAAGCCAAGATGAGTCCTGGAAACATGCAATGTAAGAAAGGTAGACGTGCCCCAAAGAGGAAAGCTCTTTAGAAGTGATGATCCACACAATCCAAACTCAGCCTATCACATGTCATCTGTCTCCCCTTATCATCCTGATGGTCCTGCAAAATCACACAGACTGGAGGAAGAAAGAATGATGTCTCCCTAGAGGGATGTTTATGTTCTCTTTTGACATGCTAACCAGATTCTAGATGGTCTCTGAGAATTGGGATGTGTTCTGCGGGCCATCTGCATGAACACTGATGCCACCAAACACATAGTACCTTGCAACATGTGCCAGTGTCTATGCTCCACTGATGACTGATTCGAGTAGAGATCTCCCAGTTAGGGGTGAAGGCAGGGGAAGTTTTGCAAGATCTATGTTGTCCTGATTTTGGATTTGAAACAGAAAATCCTTAGCTTTAGATTTGAGGAAGAAAATCTTCATTTCATCTAAGCAATTCTCACTTTGAAATTAAATACAAGTTGCTGCCCAGATTTTGCTGAAGAGTTGAAAACACACACACACACTCACACACACACACACACACACACCCCACCCCAAAACACTAAAACAGTGATTTTTGTATTTGATACTAAGGTTTCCGGAAGATCTCTGTGTACCTGGAGGGTTTTCTCATTCTACTCAGTCACCTAAATGAATTCAACCATTCATTTATTTATTTATTTTACTATAGGCCATCCATGATGCTAGGGTGGAGAATATACGAATAAATAAAATAATAAATATATTTATTTCATCTTTCCAATATGCTAACACCTTAGTAAGTGGTTGCATTGTTTTATTTATTGCAGTGGTCTCCAACCTTTTGGCACCAGAAACCGGTGCTCCTGTGAGAATCTAATGCCTGATGATCTGAGGTGGAGCTGAGGTGGGGATGCTAGCGCTGGGAAGTGGCTGCAAATAAAAATGAAGCTTCGCTCACTTGCCTGACGCTCACCTCCTGCTGCCTGGTTCCTAACAGGCCACGGACCTGTACTGGTCCAGGGCCTGGAGGTTAGAAGCCCTTGATTTATTGCATTTTATCCACTGAAACAAGCCTATAGCTCAGCATTATTATTTCATTCTAGTTCTACAGGTGAAGAAACTAAAAATTCAGTAGCTAACTTACCCAAGGTTATATAGCCTCCAAGAGGTGAAACCAGTGTTCAAACCAAGAACTGACCCTATGCCAAGGGGAAGACTGAAACTCAAATAATGAGTTAAATTCTCATGGGATCATATGTATATGGCACTGGGGAAGCTGAGAAGGTGGCTACTAATTCTGAAATGGGAAAGGCTTGAAAGAAAAATGGTCATTTGAGCTAGATCTTGACAAATATGGAGAAAAATAGTATGGCACAGGAGAGGAAGTATATTCCTATCAGAGAGCAGAGCTGAGCAAAAATGTGGAGATGAATGAGCATGATGTGCCTGCTGCAAGTTCAGTGTGACTGGAAAAACTAGTTCAGTGGGGTAGCGACAGGAAAAGGATGATGAGAAAGTCTTTATTTGCTAAGCTAAGAAGTTTGAACTTGACCTTGCAGGAAAGTGGAGCCAACAGAGGTTTTTCAGCCTGAGGGCAACATGATTGGATTTGTGATTTTAGAATGATCTCGTTGGTAGCCAGTGGGGATTACAAAGGGAGACATCAGATGTATGGAAACTTGTTGGGAGGACTTGGTAAACTCCAGACAGAGAAATGAAAAGAACTTGAGTCATTCCAGCTTCTACCTCACAATCATTAGAAACTAGTCTCAATTTGGAGTTTTTTGTTTTGTTTTGTTTTGTTTTAGAGTTATGACTACAAATGGAGCAATGTAATATTATAAAGAGGGCTTTAGTGTCAGACCCTCCTGCTTTCAAATCCTGGCTCTACCTATTACCTAGTAATGTGTGACCATCAAACCTTGCTTTTCTCATGTATAAACTGGTAATAAGGCCTGACTCATAGGACATTGGAGGATTAAGTGCAGTAATTTATGTAAAGTGCCTAGCATAAAGAAATTCAATAAATGATTGTTCCATTTCCTACCCCTTCATACTGAAGAATGACAGATTGGTACCAAAAGATTAGTTAGAAGACCTGCCACATACTGACAATTTCCAAGATTAAGTGAAACATTTAGCCTTCTGATTCTATTTTTTTTACTATATTGATCTACTAAATTGATTATTTTTCTACCACTTGAGCTATATTAGTCAGGATAGACTAGGATATGCTACAGTAACAAATTAATTTTGGAATCACAATGGCTTAATAACATAATAGTTTATTTTCACTCATTTTACATGATCAACACCAGTCATCGGGGGCATTTACTCCACGTAGTCAGGGACTCAAATTGACAAAGGCCCTACAGTCTTATAACTGCACATTCTGAAATGCAATATCTTCAAAGGTCTTGCAGAAATGGAAGAGAGAGAGAGAGATGGAGGATGTACACAGGCTTTCAACTGCCTTGAATCAAAAGTGACACGCGTCACTTTGACTCGTGGTCTCTTGTTCTGAGCTAGCTACATGGCCCAAGCCTAACTACAAAAGAAGCTGGGAAATATAAAAAAGGACATGGATATTTGGTGAGCACTAATTGCTCTGTTACGCTAGTGATAGCCATATCAATTTTTTTAAAGTGTATTTTCTTCTGGTTAGTCTCAAGTTATCCTTGACAAATGAAGTCAGTCATCCTTTTGTTAGTTCTCATCACAGTCCTTTGCCTCAGAGTAACTCACCATGGAAAGTTCTCTCACAATCTGTACTGTATGACTCTTCAAATAACAGGGCTAGAGGAATCTCAGAAAGAACTTCCAGGTCAAATTTTGCATGGAAATTGGATGTCCTGAATTGGTAAGTGACCCACTAAAGCATAAATTTTTGTTTTGACTCTTTATGCTTTCATAAGAGAGTGACATGAAAGCTTCCATCAGTGTTTGGCATAGGGTAGACCAAAGCATAGATGGTGGGCTCATGGAAGATAGTCCCCTTTCCTCTGGCCCACATAAACTCTGTAGGTAAATAGGCCTTTTTGTCTTTCTAAATGACTATTTCTTCAATTTAGGAACCCAATATATCTGTACCAGAATCATATATGGTGTGAGTCCTACCTGAGGTATACTGAATATACAAAAAGGGCCCAGAAATTTTTAACAATGCTTAGTCTTACTTTGAAGGAAAATTAGATCCATCTGTGCATTATGGTTCATTCATGGGCGCAACATCTCGGGCTAGGCAGGATGAAGGTGGAATGGCTGTGTGCAATTGCAAAGACTGAGTTCAAAGAGTTACCACCTACAGGATTTATTGAAGAACAGCTCCCTGGGTTAAGGTAGTCCTGTGGGAGCGGAGTCACCCAGGGTCCTCCCTTCTTTGGAGGATCATATTACTCTGTGCCAGAGATGAAATAAACCAGACATTGTTCCACATTCACTGATCGTGCCAATGACAAGGAAGTGGGCCAATGCTCTACAGTGGCACCATGTGGCAGGGAGAAGCTTTGCCAGCAAGGATGGCAGCTAATGAGCAGACAATAGAGCTCTTGTTCAGAGTGGGTGTTCTGTAGAATCCTTTAGACCAGAGCCCTTGTGGTTCTCAGATAATTGGAAGGTAGAGTGCTGAAGTGCATGGCGCTGAATACATTATATATCTGGTGGGTAGAAGCTCTAGCTTATTTGAAATTGAATTTGGAAAAATGGATGAGATATGAACAAACCTGGCCCTGAGAGTTACAATTGGATGCGATTGGAGCAATGGCATCAGAGATTCCAAATTAATACAGATAAACTCATATGGTATATCTGATGCCCTGTTCAAATCTGCCCCCATAGGCTTCCATAAATCACCAGGGTCAAGTCTTGGTTCAAGCAACTTTGTTTACACAATTCTCATTCCTCCTTATCAGACATGGGAAACCATGTACATGAAATTGGGTATATGAGCATAGTGTGTGAAAATCATCTAACCTCTCTGAGCCTAATTCTATTATCTGTAAATTGAACATTCTTATAACTATCTCATGGGATTTAGCAATGTAATATTGTGCCTCTTAGAGGCCTTAAACAATTTTTGGTTTCCTCCTTCCTTTTTAGGTTCACCCTTGTCAATGGGGAATGCTGACACAGGAAGCTAGGAAACGGAAACCACAGGACTCTCATTTCAGTCTTGCCAGCCCACCTGGGTGCTTGGCAAATGCCTCAGTACTTGACATAGCTAATTCTGAAAGTCAGATACTATGATAAAGAAACGTTGGAGGAAAAACTATTGACCTATTTCCTGGAGAAAGGAAAAAAATTCTGCCAAAACAAAGATGTTTTCAGAGAGTGGGTTGGTTTTGATAAATAATTAACTTGGGCTGGTTTCATTGTGTCTGGAGGAGTAATTACAACAGCATATTCACGCCCCTGGAGTTCTGTTGTCACATTTTCCACGATAAAATCTCCTTTGAAAAAATGTGTTCAGAAACTTGGCTATAAAACAGTGTTCTGGTCTGAAAAATGCCATGAAAACTTTCACAGTTTATGGGCAACATTTTTAATTGAATTAAAAGATGCTCTTGTTTCCAAGTGGCCTCAGTTAAACCAAAGCAAATGAAATTGTATTGCGTTGGGAAGCATTTCATTGCCACCAAAGTAAAAAACAAAAACAAAAACAGAACGAAACAAAAAAAACAAATCTTATTATCCTATTGAGAATATCGATCCACTCAGCAGTGTTTGAGTACACTGTTACCCCAACATATATCTTTTTCCGTGCTAGGTGCTGGGGCTGGTTGGCAGGTAGATATAGCAGGAGCTTTCATCTGATGTTGAGCTCACAATCTAACCAAAGAGATGATAGTTGAAAGAGTTTTAAGTTCAAGATATTGATTTGAAATTAAGCTCCTCCACTAACAAAACCTAGTGGTCTCAAGTCCCCTTTCTGTGAAACGAGGTAATTGGATTATATGGTGAATAGATTTGACTTCTTAGGCCAACTCTGTGGTGTCTCCTATAATGAGTAGCTTTCTGAAGTCATGTTCATGCTTTGTGGGAAATAATGCTATGGAAGAACAAAAGAATGCTTAAACTATTCTGCATGAGACAATGGGAGGTAGGGACAAAAGGAGGAGGGGAAGGAAGAAGTACAAGAGAGGAATTAAAAAGATGGTGTGGCAGAAACAATGCTGTGTTTTCAAAAACTTTTCATTTTCCTTCTGGGACCACTTATTGCTCTATTCCCCAGCTTCCTCTACAGTTGTGTGGGGCCATATGACTAAGTTTTGGCCAATGGAATGTGGACAGAAATAACATATGTCACTTCCAGCCTTGGCCCCTGAGACATCCTGCATGGTTCTCCATACCCAAATATTCACACTCGTTTCCTTGTCTCCCAGTTGGATGCAGAAGATCTAAAGGAGAACTCTGAGATGGAACCACTAGAGAAAAGATTTGATTCTTGGAGCATGACATAAGACTTTCCTTTAAATGCCCAACTGAATTATGATATGGATAAGACACACATTTTTAGAAGTCCACTGAGATAATGGGGCTGTTTGTCACAGCATTTAGCCTACTCTGACTTATAGTGACTGTGAGAAGCAGGAAACCATGTGGAGAGTGGCCAGGGGATACCCCTAATGGTGGAATGGTAGGAGTGATTTTTGGTATCAGCATGCCTCATAGCAAATTTGAAGTCATCAACCCAGCCATGATGGAAATAGTCCTTCATCTCAACCTTACCTCTAATTCATCGGTTCTTCCTGAGAATCAGTTTTTAGTTAAATTTCGTAAAGAGGATAAATGTCATATCAGAGTTGATTCAAAAAAGAGAACACACTTAAGGCAATTGTAACCCAAATAGATAAGTCTACTGAGATTTTGCAATAGACTCACATAAGACATGAAATGATATTTTGACCTATTTTTATCTAGGTTGTAAGGGGGCAATGAGACTTTAGCTGACCTCAGGGTTACTAGGACTTAAGTCCCAAAGCAAACCAGCAATCTAGCCAGCACTGAAGTGCTGGTCTCCCTCCAGGCCCTGCCCGACTCCCATCCTGGCTCCTGTTTTGCCACCTTTCTCTCCGCTTTTTCATGATCACTCAGAACACAAAAATGCCATGCTCTAGGCAACCTTGTCTGTCAAGAAATCCAAAGGCCCTCCATCTTTTAGTGACAGGGTTAGAGTTGGACTCCAGATTTTGGATAAGTGAAATAAGATGAGACCTTTGTGGAGCAGGGCATCCTGGTCTTCAGCCTTGGGGACAGAGCTGCTTATAAATCAGGAGTGGGTTCTGTGAAATTGCTAGGGTAGTTATTTGTCTATTTCCTTAAACTGTATTTAGATAAGATTGGATTAGCTGTGATTAATCCCCAATAAATCAATACCAAAGGACAGTGGAATAATTTTCATTGGATCAAGTTTCTCCATGACTCTCAAATAATACATATATTTAGATGTGAATTTTAGGATCTGAGTCTTCCTTTTTATTATTATTTGGTGACTGATGCCAAGTAAATGTGTTAACTTTTCAGGCCAATGGCTGAAATTTGAACCGTTGTTTTCCCTTTGGGATTGTTTGTCAGACTCCTGAAATTCTGAGTTGTGGATTCAAGATTTATCCTCTGTGTTATTTGTTCACAGTTTGTGTGCTCTCAGATCCAGGATGATTTAGTTACAGGTTAGAACCTAACATCTTCTTGCCCCTCCAACGCCTCCCTGGGCAGCCCAGAAACCGAGGCCAGTGGCAATTCTCAGAAGTCTAGGTTTATTATTTATCATTTCATGAACTTCTGGAAGTAAGAGTACTGAAAGATGACATGATGAAAACTGCTTACTTAGCAGCTGGCAAAACAATGCCCAGAGAGGTGAAGTGATTTGAAGAAGGTTATACAGTGAGTCTAAGCTGTAAACAGAAAGCAAAAATTGATACTACATTTTTGGATACACTTTAATTTTATTTAAGTATAATATAAAACAATACGGTTTCAACTGAAGAAGAAAAAAAGAAAAAATGAAAGGTTTCAGAATTAGAGTATGAAAAAGAAGTCAATGAAAGGCATCCTCAAAAGATTTATGAAACTTCTTTCTTCCCAAATGAACAAGAATGCAAAAGTTGAAGCAACTCTAGCAAAGACTAAACTAATTACCTGATACTAGGGAAGTACCCCAATCTCATACTCTGAGTATTATGAAAAGAGGTTTCAGATTCATAACCATTTGGACAGAATTGCAAGATGATGCCTGGCATGGATGCATAATTCCCCTTAGAAACAGCATTGCACCAGAACAAGAAGTAAGAGAGGAATCGCTGCATCTTGCTGATTTTGGATTTGGAAAGACAAAGATTAAGGTGTAGGTTGTTCCAGAGGGAAAAATAGGGATTATTGCCTGTTGAAAAAGCTTTTACCATTGTTGATTTTAAAAAGCACTAGAAAGCCTGGACTGGAATTGCTACCAGTTTTTTCTTTGACCTCTGACAGGGCAGATGGCACTAGAGGCATGGAAAAATTGTTTCTTAGGATTCCCTGTTTGAGCTGATCTAGCAGCAGCAAAATAGGCTCAGTAGGGTGTTGAAATCAATCTTTGGCTAACCCAAGTTGAGGCCATGTAAGAAACAAGAACAGAAACCAGGACAGCACCTTCTTATAGCTAGCTACCTTGAGAGGGGAGCAAGCCCAAGTCCAAAGCTCACCTCCTATCCTCCATAAGACAGGGGAATAGAGTCACCAATATGGTGGTACTATCTTCAGCTATTTCCAAAAGTATAGAGAAAGAGAGCAAAGACAAAATTCTCTAATTGTGGTTGCACAAAGCCCCAGATCCTTATCCTCACCCTTTGGGCACTTATGTGACTGGAGGGGAAAAAAACCAAAAGTATCCAGTGCCACAGCTCATATTTCAAGGAAAAGATTCACAGAGTCCTCAGGGCAATAGGAAATCCACACCAACTTGGGAGAGGAGCAGCTTGGATACAATGGCTCCGTTCAAGAAGAGAGCAAAGAAATGCCTGCAGTAGGAAACCACAACAAGAATTAGCAAAAATAAATAAGTGGAACTTTTGAAAATAAATAGAGTAAGCTTTGAAAGAAGATGTATTTCAAGAAATAGAAGAACGTTTTGGTTGCAATGACCTCACACTCTCAAGAAAAGTGTAGACTTTATAGAATGAAAAATATATTGATAATCATTCAACTGATTAAATAGAAAGAAAGCTCCTAAAGATGAGGACAGAAATTAAAGTGACATGTAATAATATTGGAAATTTTAAAATAAAGCATCAGCTTCCAAAGACCAAAATTAATACCTGAAAATATTAAGGCAGTGGTGTAGACACAGCACTCAGAAAACAGGGTGAAGAACAAATAGAAAAAGATGAATGCATTCACCAGTATGAGAACATGATTGAAGAGCAGAACATGAGATTTGAAGAAAGCACTGTAAATAGAATATAAATGTGCCTGTAATACCTAAGAGAAGAAAAGTTTTTAGATTTGAAGGAATAACTGATTTCCTAATTTGAGGGGCTCACCTATTCCAGAGAACTTAAAAAGGAACAAAAATTCCTCAAATATAGTTTAGTGAATCCATTAGATTTCAAAGAAAAGAAAAAATATATATCTTTTGAACTTCAAGAAAGGTGACCTAAGGGAAAATATAAATTAGGTTAAGTTTAGGATTCTAGAAAATAATTGTGCACGCAATAAGAATTGTAGAACTAGTTAAGTTGCCACTAATGTGTAAAGCCAACAGAAAGATTATTCTAAAATATAAAAGATCTTGAGAAATATTTTATCTGTATATCTTTTATGAAAACTCTTCTAAAAGATATAACTTAGACAGCCAGGAGATTTTTAAGAATAGTAAAAGTAAAAGAGCTCAAGAATGGGGAAATCTGAGTATTTTCATTGAACATTAAGTATGATAAACAATTATACTTTAAAAAATGTGTTAATTGTAGTTTAAAATGGTTTGCAAATGTTGTAATTTTTAAAGAAAAATAAAGTAATGCTAAAAATAGAACAAATGATAATACCCAAATCTCAAAAACAACATTATAATAGATTGGAAGGAAAATTCCAGAGTATCCCAGAGTAAATACATTACATTTCTTATTTTACCAAGGGGGAAGAGATGGAATTGATGACTGTCAATAGATTGTTTTGAAAAATATAGTTTGATGTCATTTATAAATAGTGATATGAAAATCCAATGCAAATTAAATATTAGCAATTCAATTAGAATAATTTAACAAATATTGATTTAACTTCTATTATGCTCATGTTCTAGGAATATAACAGTGAATATAACAGATAAAATTCCTGTCTCTCATGGAGCTCATATTCTACACCATGATAAAAAACTATTTATAACAAGAGAACAATTGTGGGTTAACATTTATGTCATCTACTTATATAAATCAGAATCATGAATAGGTTTTCGGTGTGTTTATAAGGAGGTTGGAAGTCACGGCTCAGTCCTTAAAAAAGAGAAAAAGCTGAACAGACTGAAAAATCAACAACTCTTCTAGGATCCTCAGGAGAGGTGAGGACACAGGGCAAACCATTGCTCCCAAGATTGGGGAGACAGGCAAGTACAGGGTGTAATGGCTTTCAAGAGCAGAAACTTACCATGGGAAACCTCAGTGGGAACCAGTTCCTGGAACCAGTGGTGGGGTAGGATAACCTGAACTGTATCTGACAAACTGCTGGGGGCTCAGTGTGGACAACTCTGAGAGTGAAAAACTCCAGGGAAAACCAGTCATTGCTAGAACTTGCAATTTTATTAGATTCACCTTCAGGAATTCAATCAAGTTCCCACAGTAAATATCGGAGAAAAATTCCCTTATGCTTCTGGCACAGGGATGGAAAAAACAAAACAAAACAAAACAAAACAAAACAAAACAAAACAAAACAAAACACAGACTATTCTGTTCTTAACAGGGTCTGCCCTCAGCAGAAACTTGTTCACTAAAGCCTAACCTGCTGGGATGTTATCAGAGCCTAACTTACCTGGGGAAAGGAAATATCTAACTCTAGCTCATTCTAGCAATTCTCTCCCACCTCGGGGGGAAAAAAACCCTGAGAAACACTTCTGAAATTTATAGTTCAGCGGCACAGGCTCCCTAAAAGACTGAGCCCCAATCATAAGACTATAGAAGACTTTCCCTCTTCCTATCCCTCATCGCATTACTGAAGGCCTAATTATAGCAAGTCCTTTTATCTGGTACATTAAGTCTGGCTATCAAGAAAAAATTACAAGGCATACTAAATGGCAAAAAACACAATTAGAAGAGACAGAGCAAACATCAGAATCAGACATGGCAGAGCTGTTGGAGTTATCAGACCGGGGATTTAAACCAACTATGATTAATATGCTAAGGGCTTCAATGGATAAGTAGAAGCATGCAAGAACAGATGGGCAATGTAAGCAGAGAAGAAAATTCTAAGAGAGAACCAAAAAGAAATGGTAAAGATCAAAATCACTGTAACAGAAATGAAGGATGATTTTTTCGGGCTTATAAGTAAACTGGACAGAGCTGAGGCAACAATCTCTGAGCTTGAGTCAGAGGAAGAAGTGACTACAAAAGAAAAGTAGGAAGAGATGCAATGTTTCTGACTTTAAAGATGGAGGAAGAGGGTGTAAGCCAAGGAATGCAGGTGGTCTCAAGTTAGAAAGGGCATGGAAATAGATTCTCCTTAGAGCCTCCAGAAGGAATACAGCCCTGCCAACGCCTCAATTTTTGCCTAGTGATACCTGTGTTAGACTTCTAATGTACAGATCTGTAAGGTAGTAAATTTGTAAGTTTGTGGTACATGGTTATGATGGCCATACTAATACAAAATGAATACACTGATCATCTCCACTATGATTGGAATGCTGTGAATATGAATATTAGAAAGGAAACAGCAATCATTGCTTGTAGGTCATGTGGTGGTATAGCTGGAAAACTCAAAATAATTCAGAAACTATTAGAAAATATCAAGAGTTCAGTCAAGGATCATTTAAAAATTAATATAAAAAAGACAATAGCTTTCAGATATTTCAATAATAAACAGTAAATATTATGAAATAAAGATCCTAGTTACTATAGCAAAAGGCCATTAAATTCAACAAGAAAGGTGCAAGGTGTGGTTGAAGAAAACTAATACGCACTACTAAATAATATAAAATAATATGAAAAAATGAAGCTACTTTCTCATTCTGACATAAACAGTCTTAATATTGTAAAGAGTCTCTTAAATTAAATCTAACAAAATGCAAGACAATTTACCCACTGTCTTAGTAAGGGAAACTTGTTAAAATTACCCTAAAATTCATCTCTGGAAGATTAAATATGCAAGACTGGGAAGAATAATACCACAGGAAAGAAAAAATCTATGAAACTATTAATTATTGACTATATTGACTATAACTGATTAGTTCAGAAGTAGATTCAAATAAATATGAGAATGTATTTATCATATGATAAAATGGTATTCAGATCACTGATAGGAAATATCGGCTGTTTAACAAATAGTGTTAACAGTGGAAACAGTAAACAGTGAGAACAATGAAGATGAATTAATAATTTGCTTTATATAAAAATTAATTTCAGATGGCTCTTATATTTAAATGTAAAAAAATCAAGGCATGAATATTAAAAAATAGTGATATTATGCTAAAATATTATTTTCTTAGGGACAGAGAGACCAAAACTCATAAATCATAAATGAAGAGATTGAGTATGTTAAACACTTCCGTATAGAGAACACTATATAAAGTCAAAATTCTAAAATCAAACTGTGCAACATTCTCAAGAAAGAAAAATGCCATATAATCCAATGTTAAATTGGTAAAAATACAGGCAGCCATTGAGAAAATAATAAATATGAATAGCCCATAAACATCAGAAGAGATATTCCACTTTACCTCTAATAATATAAATGCACATAAAATCTATGATATGTTTTCGTTGTATCATATCACATCAGTAAAGAGGGAAAATAGAGATAATATCCAGAGTTGGCAAGAATGCAGGGAATGGGAGCATTCAAGTATAAGTTGATAAATATGAAAGTTAGTACAATCTACCTGGATGATAGAATGCATAAGGATTTAAAATGTATATGTTCTGTGATCCTTCTAATATGAATTTATTCTTTAGAGATAATTAGAAAATAATTCAATTACACAGACATATTCATTGAAGAGTTGTGTGTAACAGTGAAAAAGTGGAAAAAATTCTAAATATCCACAGAAAGTGGAGTACCTAAGTAAAGTTGCTACATTTATACAATGGAGTATAGATGGAAGATAATTATATGGATATATATATATATAAATGGTTTCTCAAATTTTATTAAAATTGATTTTTCCCTTAAAATCATGTAAATGTCTATATAATATTGTTGAATGAAAAACAAGTATCTGATATTGAGGGGTTTAGGTAAATGTTTATCAAAAGCTTGATAGGAGTTTCTCTGGATGGTGACAGTTTTTGTTGTTGATTATTTATTTGTTTTTCAGGTTTTTGCCTTCTTTAGTATACCTTAATGTAATTTGGGATTTTCTATAATGAAATTTCACTTATTATTTTTGTAGGGATAAAAGGACAAAAAAGCCCCAAGTTTAATAAAATTGTCAAACATCTAAAAAAGAAAATAAACTTCAGATGCCTCATTGCATAGCAATGATTCTGCTAAAATCATTTTGTGAACAAAACACTTAATTTTCTTGGATCTATCTTAACAAGAAAAACGCTTAATTTTCTCCTAACAGATTTCCTGTTATGAAAAAAATTTAGAGTAGAAACAATTTCGTCAAGTTATGAGTTGAATTGTACAAAGATTTGTATTTTGGGCTGGTAAGACTGTTACATGATTTAGAATCATCTTCCTTACCCCATAAATATTTTCATTGGTATCATGGTTGAGAGGCCACTCTCTGGTGACGTAACTGTAATCACAAAGTGGACTAATGGATTTAGTGATGTAATAGAGGGAGCGATAGTAATACTGAAGCAAAACAAAACGTATCTCCCTTAACTTTATTTTATAGGTAAGGAAAATCCTGCTCAGAAGTAAAGTGACTTGAACAGAGTCACACAGTGAGTCAATGACAGCCCTGAGACTTGTACCGCAATCGTAATTTGCAAGTTGCTCTCTGATGTTTCTCTTAGAGTTTTGCAGAGTTGCTAAAGGGACTTCCTGAATAGAGAGGGGTCTACGTAAATGGGATTCGTCCAGAATAGCTCTGCTTTAATCTGAAAATCGATCTACTAGGTCACACTATTCCTTCTCAGCAATTTGCCCTATGACTATAAACCCCAATAGTGATCCAACCCAGGGAACTTTTAGACTGAGACCTGTTGTTATCATTTATCCATAGCCTGATTTCCTCAGAATCCAGTGTAAAGCCTTGGGCTGGTCGGTCAAGGTCGGCTGATAAAATGTATCTTTTTTTCTTAGTTTTTTTTTTAACTATTAGGGGAGATTCCACCTCTGGATATGATATAGCTCACAGATCTTTAGAGAGCATACCTGTGGATACACATGGGTTTCATACTTGGTAATGATTCTATCCAAGGTAGTTGAGAAGAGAATGAGTGTGGGTCACAGAACCTGTCCACGGTTACTATTCTGGCTCACGAGTGAAAAGAGAGAGAACTCAAATAAATAAAATCAGAAATGAAAGAAGGAGACATTATAACTAATACCACACAAATGCAAAGTATCATAAGAAATGATATGAACAATTATATGGCCCAAATTGTACAACCTAGAAGGAATAGATAAATTTCTAGAAACATACAACCTACCAAGATTGAATCATGAAGAAACAGAAAATCTGAACAGACCTATACTAGTAAGGAAATTGAATCAATAATCAAAAACCTCACATACAAAAAAATTCAAGACTAGACAGAATCACTTGTGAATTCTACCAAACATTTAATGAAGAATTAGTACAAATCTTTCTCAAAATCTTACAAAAAATAGAGGAGAAGGGAACATTCACAAACTGATAAGACCAGCATCACCCTGATACCAAAACCAGACAAGTACACTACCAGAGAAGAAAGTCCAGGCCAATATCCCTGGTGAACATAGATGCAA
The DNA here is from genome assembly GCF_000325575.1 of Pteropus alecto. Lineage (NCBI taxonomy): Eukaryota > Metazoa > Chordata > Mammalia > Chiroptera > Pteropodidae > Pteropus > Pteropus alecto. The sequence goes on from NW_006430061.1 coordinate 1,820,569, forward strand.
AAATCCTCAGCAAAATATTAGCAAATGGAATTCAACAACACTGTAAAAGGATTATACACCACGATTAAGTGAGATTTATTCTACAGATGCAGGTATGGTTCAATATTTGCAAATCAATCATTCAATGTGGTACATCACATTAACAAAATGAAGGATACAAATTATATGATCATCACAATAGATGCAGAAAATGCATTTAACCAAATTTAAGATCCATTCATGATGAAAACTCTCAACAGACTGGGTTTGAGGAAATATACTTCAGCTTAATAAAGGCTATATGTGACGAGCCCAGAGCAAACATTATACTCAACGAGGAAAAGCTAAAGCTTTTCCTTTAAGACTGCTAACAAGACAAAGATGCATGTGCTTACCACTTTTACTCAACATACTGCTGGAAGTCCTATTCATAGCAATTAGGCAAGAAAAAGAAGTGAAAGGCACCCAAATACAAAAGGAGTAAGTAAGACTGTCTATTGGCAGATAATGTCATATTGTATATAGAAAACTCTAAACACTCCATCAAAAACTTTAGAACAAATAAATGAATCTAGTAAAGTTGCAGGACATAAAGTCATGGTACAACAATCGGTTGCATTTCTATCAAAATTCCAATGGCATTTTTCACAGAAATAGAACAAACAATTCTAAAATTTATGTGGAACTGCAAAAGACTCTGAATAGCCAAAGCAATATTGAGAAAGGACAAAACTGAAGGCATTACACCTCCTGATTTTGAGGTATAATTACAAGGTTATAATACTCAAAAAAAGTATAATATTGGTGTAAAACCAGATACATACAACATTGAAACAGAATAGAGAACCCAGAAACACACTCACACATAAAGGGTCAATTAATTTATAACAAAGGAGCCAATAATATACATTGAGGAAAGGATAGTCTCTTCAATAAAAGGTATTGGGAAGACTGAACAGCCACATGCAAAATGATAAAACTGGACTCCAATCTTATAGCATACACAAAAATCAACTCAATATGGATCAAAGTCTTGAATGTATCATCTGAAAGCATAAAACTCTTAGAAGAAGACAAAGTGGGTAGGCTCCTTGACATTGGTCTTTGCAAATATCTTTTGGATTTGATACAACACAGATGACAAAAGTAAAAATATGTAAATGGGACCACATAAAACTAAAAGTCTTCTGCAAAACAATGGAAACCATTAATAAAATGAAAGGGCAACCTGCAGAATGGAAGAAAATATTTATAAATTGTATATCTGATAAGGGGTTAATATCCAAAATACATAAAGAAGTCACACAACTCAATAGCAAAATACAAACAATCCAATTTAAAAATGGGCAGAGAAACTGAGTAGACATTTTCTAAAGAAGACATACAGATGTCCAACAGGTACATGAAAAGGTGCTCAATGTCACTAATCAGGGAAATGCAAATCAAAACCACCATGAGCTATCACCTCATACCTGTTAGAATGGTTATCATCAAAGAGATAAGAGATAACCAATGTTGGAGAGAATGTGGAGAAAGGGGACCCAATGTTGGTGAGAGTATAAATTGGTGCAGTATGGAAAACAATATGGAGGTTCCTCAAAAAATTAAAAATGCAACTACCATGCAATCCAGCAATCCCACTCTGGGTGTATTGCCAAAGGAATTGAGAATAGGATCTTGAAAAAATATCTGCACTCCCATATTCATTGCTGCATTATTCATAATAGCCAAGACATGGAAACAACTTAAATGTCCATCAATGAATGAATGGAAAAAGATGTGATAAATATATATAATGGGATATTATTCAATCATGAAAAAGAAGGAAATCTTGCCATAAACTTTATAGGTGGATCTGTAGGGCATTATGCTAAGTGAAATAAGCTAGACAAAGAAAAGCCAATACTCATGTATCACCTATATGTAGAATCTAAAACAAAACAAAATAAAAACATCAAACTCATAGAACTGAGAATACAAAAGTGGTTTCCAGAGGTTGGGCAGGGGGCAAGGGAGCTAGAAAGAGGTTGGTAAAAGGTACAAATTTTCAGTTATGAGTGAGGTCTGTAGATCTAATGTAAAACATAGTGATAACACTATTAGATAATTCAATGTTTTTAATAAAAAAAAATTGGGCCTGGGACAGATCAAGTGACTCGCTTAAGATTTCATCTGTGCAGATTGCTGAATAAAGAGAATAATATCTTCCTTCCTCCACATGAATTCGACATTTTTGAAAAGGACTATGAGGGGTCAATAGTCCTACTATGTGTCGGGCAGCATTTGTCATCAATATGTTCACTGGAATACATGTTGCATAATTCTGTATTTATTTTCAGCAAAGAAAGTATCAGACCCAGCACCGTTTGGAAGATGCTTGAAAGGAAGCAAAAGTGAGATACACATCTTTTGGTGCTGGAAACTCCAAGAATCTGAGAGGCAGTGAACAGTCCTTAATGTATGGAAGTTCTCAAAGTTGATTTTTAAGGTCAGTGTTCAAAGGGTAAAGCATGTCATTTCTGTTTCCATTTATAACAAGGGTTCACAAACTATGGCCTGGGAACCAAATCCAGCCTTTGGCTTGTGTTTGTAAATATAATTTTATTAAAATGTAGCCACACTCATTTATCTGCATAATGTCTATGTCTGCTTTTGCACTACAAAAAAAAAATAATAATTGTGACAGAAATGTACAGTCTACAAAGCCTAAAATACTTACTATCTATAAAATTTACTGTCTGTAAGACTTTATAGAAAATGTTTGCTGATCCCTGGATTATTATATTTTTCAGCTTACTTCAGTACTTTTTATTGAGATTTCCCACTTTCTCAAAGTCCAGGAATGAATATTAATTCTATCGATGTTTTTTTAAACTTTTGGCAAGTTAGTTATTTGTAGACGTAAATATTCTGGCACAGTTTCTAGCACACGTGAGCCCTATGTATATACACCAATGTGATGGAATGATTTCTTGGGTTTCACACCCTTTTATTAAGCTTTGCCTGTGGCTGTGGGGGAGGGGTGGTGTCCAATTCAGGGGAGAAAACAGGAGAGCTGTGTGGTCCAGGAGTCTTTTTTTTTTTTTTTTTTTTCAGCTGTTACTACTGGCAGACTCATTAAGGACTAGTTAGGGTTGGGGAGCAGGTGTCCAGACAAGAATGAGTCTTTGGCTTTATTGTGTGGAAGCCCTGAGGTCTGAAAATATTAGGTAAAAGCAGAAGTCTTAGGTCTATTTCCAGTGTTTCAAAAAGTCCAACATGAGTCCCCCTTTTCAATAGTGAAAACCAAAGAACTGGTTTTGTTTCCACTTTTGCCCAGTGTTGCATGATGTTCTCAGTGAAGTAGGATGCCCTTTCATAGCATTCATGTTAATCCTAACAGTTGTAGACTTATAGTTTTCTTTTTCTTGCTCTTGCTTTTCCATGTGTACTTACAATTTCCTACTTTTTCATTTCACTTTATTTTCGTTTCAATGTTTGCATTTATGCTATACGGTCACTTCAAAAACATAGTGGAAAGAAATGGGGCATGAATGCATACAAACAAGTATTCTGATAAATAAATAAGCCTAACGGAAAATGTATACTTCCCAACATAAGGCCTAGTAGCCTACAAATATGTTCAGGTTCTGTGCTTTGGGATGGAATTTCTTTCACTGGGTCTAGTAACCTTGGTTATCTCGTGTGGATCAGAAGTCTAATCATCTGCCGCTGCCGTTGTAGAACTTTCTAAAGTCCTTGAGAAAAAAACATGAAAAATAGTCATCAGCAATGAAAATCTTGAGCACCACTGTATTAAAATGTCTTCCAGACCTTGACCACAGACACATTGTGGATGTATTTTCCTTGGCACAGTCCATGAGCAGTTACTTTGCAAATGCATGAAAGCGAGTGATGCAGCTCCTTGGAGGGGTGAGCCAAAGCCCATGGAGGATAGCAGAGAGCTGAAAGGTGCTATTTAAGATTTTGGACAGAAGAGTATAAGTCTAAAAATTATACACAGAACTGGCTTTGGGAAACAGGTGCGATGTTGACAAAGACAGTCCTCAGTGTTTCTTGGCTTTTATTTAGAACTTTGCCCCATCTTTAACTTCTGGGTTTCTTGCTGTCATATCTCAGGCTAAACTGACTTCTTGTACCTCTGACTTATCCCTTCTGCTCCCCTCATGAAAACTTATTTCTCCCTTAGACTTCTGCTCTCTGTGTGAATCTGATATGCCAATCCATGTAAGTCATAAAGAAATGGGCCCTATTTGTATTAAACCATTTCCTCTTATAGGGATCTACTCAAAGGCAACCTTTGGGACTTTGAGTCATTCTGACAACCAAAATAAACTTGGGTGGAGTGAAAGTAAGAGTGAAAATCAGCCATCACAAAACTTGGGTTTTGTACCAGCTCAGTCATTGAATATGTGGCTTTGAGCAACTCATCGAAACTCTTTAAATATCACATTGCTAATTTGTAATATGGGGTTAGGAATCCTAAATGGTAGAGTGGCTATGAGTAATGGATAACTTGACTAAGTACCTTATAAATCCTAAAAATCTGCACTAATATATGATACCATTATTATTACAAATAATTACATTATTAATTTCATATCACCACGACAGTTGATACAAGGCTATTGTGAAAAAGTACAAGACAATTCAAAGTGATGTTTTGAGTGCATCTCTAAAGGGCATCCTATTATTCAGTATTTTGGGAGACAGTGACAGCATTACCATAGACAAAGCAGAGATCGCTTTCTGCAAGGCTTTTAGCAAGTGTAGGATGGATTACTGTATGGTTATAGTGGTTCCAGCTATTTGCACAATTTTACCAAAGTAGGAAGTAAACTAATATTAAAGTGCACCCTCTATGTGACAGACATTTTTCTAGGCATTATCTTAAAATTTGTTAATCTTCACAACCACCCTGAAAAGAAGAAATTAAAAATCACAACATGAGGAAACTGAGACTTGGATACGCTAATTAGCATCTTCTCTCTAGTGCTCTTTCCAGCATGTTCAGAATCACCTGTGTTAGCTTAGAGGCCAGTCCCTCTAAGTGGTTAGTCTTCTGGCCCGTTTTAGGCTTGTCAGTTCATGAGTATCACATTTACAGACAACGCAAAGCTCAGAGTAATCCTGTAGGCTTAGATGGTAAGACCAGGAGTCAGAATAATATTAGAGGACCAAAATAATGGAGGACCAAAGTACAAGATGTAATGTGACAAGATGAATATAGTCTTTTATTTAGCTCTGAAAAATCAATTGTCCAATTATAAGATTGAAAAAGCCTGTTCACATATGTGTGTGTTGGGGGATGTCCTAAGCATTTTAGAGAAATAAAAAGTCAATAGAAACCAAAAGCATGTTGTGATTGCTAAAAAAGCTAAAAGGCTGTATTTATAGTAGTAGATTGCTCAAATTAAAGGAGGTGATACTGCACTGTTATCTATATTGAGCAAACACATACTAGCGATATTATATCCAGATCTAAACTGCTATTAAATACTGATGGTAGGCTAGAGTCTTTTAGTGTTTGGCCAGGCTGGAGAAGGCATCAGAAACTGTATGAAATGAGGAGCAAATCAGGTGGTTACATTTAGAAAGCGCAGAAGCAAGAATGCACTGATTCTTTAAGGTATATAAATGTTTGTCACGAGGAAGAGGAATTAGGCTCATTGATCAGATGTTAGCACAAAAACCCATGAGGGAAAATCCGAGGGATGCGGAATTTGGCTCATATAGCAAAGAACTTTCTTTTCCTATTTTTAAGATGAGGCTTACTTTTACTGAAAATAATATTTGCTCATTATAGAATTTTTATAACATACAAATCAAAACTATAAAGAATTTAAAAATCACCCGTGACCCTAGCATCTAGAGAAAATTGCTGGTAATACCAGAATTGACATTGTAAGAAGCAGAACTGTGCAAAGCTGAAGGAATTTTCCTTGGAAATTATGGTAGTTTGAGCAGATAGAGAAGAAAATATCTGAGGGCCTGTTTTAAATGCTGAGATACCATTCTTTACAATTCTATATTAAACAAATTCAGGCTACTGCACGCTTCCCAGAAAGCTTATTTGCATCATTTCCACAAGGACATTCCATAAGCTGACCAAGGGTCACAACAAGTGTTGAGCATTCCAGACTCTAGGATGTGACCAGTATTGGGGGAGGGGGAAAGAAAGGACTATTTTGTATCTTTTAAATCACACGTGGTGATAACTGCTATGTCTTACACAACACCCAAGTTTAGAATCCTGTAGCTTTTTGGCTTAAGTGAAACTCTCTCTTCTCTCTCTTAGCATCAAAAGACTGAGAATTCCTGATGCTCTACTCTGATTAGAGCTGAGTATGGTTCAGGACCCCTGGAAGTGGGTCCCAAAGTCACAGCAGACAAATATCATGGCTGGTCAAGAGGGGCTGGGAAGGCATCAGGAGAAGCTACTTCTGATAGACACCTTAACAGCCTGGAAAGTGAATACCAGAGTTAGCATATGCGTTAAGAGCTAAGGTCCAAAATGCACAGGAGCTAAAGCAGTAGCAGAGAAAAGGACTCCAGGAGGCTATCAGGGCAGAGCAGTTAGATTCCTACAGAATATGTTTTGCTAACATGAGACTGGTTTTTCCTTCCTCTCTCTCAATAATAGAATTTCTATCAGGATCCCAGATTCTAGTACTAATCTGTAAATAGTAGATATAAAATGGGAAAATGTGATTTAGAGCAAGGATTGAAGAAAGGAGTCCTTGTAAGAAGAATTGGTTTTATATAGCTTTCTAACGACACAGGAAAGCATGTGTTCACCTCATTGGCTTGTGTACTAAGCAAGAGTCTGGCCTTTGAAGCTAATCTGGGTGCTGGGAGATGGCAGATACTGAACAGTCACCCCTTCCCTCCCCCAAGACATACCAGCATCAATATTGGAATAGCAACACAATCATGCTCTTCTCGATTCCGTTTTCAAACAATAGCTAAGGTGACTAATTCAAACTCTAAAAGAAAAACAAAAGGAAAGACTTTGGGAGAAAGGAAAGATTACCAAAGGTCTTTTTAGTCTGCATTTGAATTTTTTTCTTCCAAGGCTTAAGTAGCAATACTGACTTTGAAACACTTTAGAGTTTAAACCTTAACGTTGCCATATTTATTGTTTTATCATTGTTTCCTTATAAGCAACTTGGGGTCCAAGGTTCTAGTAAGTGCTTCTCATTTTACCTTTGCTACTCCAGTAGTTATCAGGATCAGAATCAATAATTGGATGCCTACTTTGAAGAGAAGGTGGTATTTACCCTGGTTCTCAGCTTCATCATGACCCATGGCTCCTTTTGAAGGCTAAGAGTGCACCCAATGACCCGCGATGATGTCTGAGATACACGTAGGCAGAGAATCAGAGAAGCTTAGAATCGCTGATTCAGAGCAGCTTGTGGTTTCAGAATTATAAAGTCCTGGAATTTCACATTGGAAAGAGGCATTAAAGGTCATGCAGTATCCACTCCCAGCCCTTTGCACAAAAAGAATTACAGTAAAAAAGAGAGGGACGAGGAGTCTAGCCAAATTGCAGTAGCTCTACCAAGAGAGATTTAATCCATTTCGCTTAAATTTAATTTACGACTACTTTGGATTGGTAACATTGTTGGTAACGAAAGCCTAAAATATGACTTAGTCTTTGATTCCAAATAATATTAGATTTCTTCATCCGCAGAATGGTGGGTTTATTTTTGTTGTTGTTAAGCTTTGTTTTAATGGCTAAATTAAAACATGGCCAATCCTTTTTTTTTTTTAATATCAGCTGGAGCTTCAAAACCCTTACAATAGATTTTAATAATGAAGAGAAACGTTCAGTAAGGTAGACTACTTAGCAAGGCGCTGGAAGCCACATGCCATTATAAAGAAGCACGTCTGGCTTGGCTGAAATCCTGCCTTTGTCTCCAGAGCAATTTTGCTGTAAATTTAGAACAGAAATACCCTTTCTGGAATAAAAATGTAGCTTTGTTGGCTACAAGTGCATGTTTGCTGCCTCACAATTTTAGAATTAGACGATGGACTTATTTAGTAGACATTGGAGGCTAAAAAGCAAAAGCCCATAATTTAAAACATTCCACTCCACCACAGTCCAAGAAAAACATGGACCGGTGAACAAAACCAGCAGTATTGTAATAAGAAAACAACTAGGTGCATTTTTTCCAAAACCTAAAAACCAGGAATCTAAATGTATGAGTTACTGGCTAAAAATTCCATTTTCATGTCTCAGTTTTGAGCTGGAAAAACAACCTAGACCTGATAAACATCGTTTTAAAAAATACACCAGTTCTACTGCAGCCTGAGGTGTGGACAGCAGCCTCGCATCCATCTTTATATACTCAAGGGCACTTTCTGTTGCCTGGAGGGATCCCGTGCTAAAAGGATTTTACTTTGCAAAGATTCATAGGCTTCCAGTCAGGCCCATAGTGACTTCTGAGGCTCCCTCCCCACAAGTTATTTGGCAATGCTGTTACGGTATTTTATTTCCCCCCTAAACACTTTGAATATCTGTTCGAGGTCTGCGGAGTTTTCCACGGCAAATGCTGTGGTGACTTTTAGTAATGCAGGTGGGCTCACCCAAGCTGAACGCCGGAGGGACTGGCATTTCTTTAGGAGGAGAGTTGAGGCTGACATACACGCCTCTGTTCTAAGACAACTATAAAATGGGAGTCAACCAACCAGTGGCATGAAAGGTGTTAGTATTCGAGTGTGTGTGTGACACAGAGAGCAGGCACAAATTCCTGAAGATGGCTGAAAGTGACCTGGAAACTACCAACGACAAATACAAAAGTCTACTGGTAAAAAGCAATCTACCTGAGAGTTAAAACTTTGATTGCACAACTGGTCTTGGAGTTTTAGATAAGCTACATCCAGTTAAGACAGAGAAGTTCTGGTTCTATTATAATGTGAGACACGGTAGCAAAGAGATAAGGAGGATAAAGCTTTTGTGAGGAAGGAGGAAGAAGAAAGAACTTTCTGAGACAAGGGAATTCTAGAAGGAGCAGAACTTGCCCTCATCAGTGGTTGGTCACCCTCCCACCTGTGGCTACCTCAGATAGCACTGTGCAGGTAACAAGTGTGACACCTGAGGGAGCATGTCTATCATTTGAGTATACGTGACTTCAGAATCAATGTACATGGTACCAGAAGGAATGTGCATAGGGAGTTTGAGTCTACAAATTTGAAAAGTAGGATATCATAGCAATCATAATTTTTATCACATCCCCCAAAGAAAATCTCCTGCTTAAGAGTTTTGAGAGAAGGACGAGGAAAGCTAAGGGCCCCATCTGCGGATCCATTGATGGGCTCTGTTTAAACATACTCTGTCTCTTTTAATTCTTGTCTTAATATTCAGGGACCAAGTTGGGATTATTTTTCTTCCTTTTGAATCTTTTCCATTAATACTATTGTTGAAAGCAAAACGAATAGTCCTAGTCACTTGTCATTTAAATAAGAGAGTGTTTATTACCTTTAACCAATCGTTATGGCAAGAATGCCGTACATGTCAGTGGTGGCTAAGTTCCCAGGTGCCTGGTTGGCTTTCCTGGCCTCCAGAGAATTCCTTTTCTGTCTGCACTGCCTACATGTCTGGAGTCTGGCCCTCTGGAGCGTGGCCAGCAGAGAACCACAGGCCGAGACTCTGCTGCTGAGATGTGTGCTGAGTCACGTGCTTCCTGCTTCTGGTGATCCCTACCATTTCCTTCATCACTCGGTTACGGCAACTTCAGAATTGACTATTATGTACAGAATCACTCCTGTTCCTCTTCTACCCACTGGTTGTTCAGTGGGGGCTACACACACTCCTTTGTCTGCCTGGGAACAAAGGTAATGAAGACTACCCCTGGCTTGGAATGCTGGCAGCTTATAGAGTCCTGGACTAGAACCTGATGTTGTCATAAGCACTAGGGAGACGTAGGGGTGTTGATATAACATATTCCATCAAGACCTCCTCATTATCTTGTCTGAAGATCAAACATAGCCAATTCTCATTAAGAACCAGCCTATCAGAGCGTACTGTGGGGAGCATGCCACCCCATCCATCCAGAAAGGTGGACATCAAATATTCAAGAGTGTGTTTATGTAGCAGGGCTTGAAACTCTCCTGCTAGACCGTATACACACAGTGAGTGCCTCAATACTCTTCTGCAGAGCTGTAAAAAGGCTTGGCCACTCCTAAACGGCATTATTAAAAGCTGAAGATGAGAAATAGGAAATGCATTCAGAGAATAAACTGGAATATGATCATATCTGGCTGACAAGCCATGTTTCGCTTAGAGACCCTGCTCCTTGTGACAAAAGCCATTTCACCACCCATCATCCAGCTCCTTGGGTGAGATATCTATAGATCTTCAAATACAGATTCCCTAAGAAAAGTGGAGAGCCCTCTCCCACCTGTAAAAGGTTTCTGTTTGCTCTTTGAGGACCATCCTCTTTGCAGGATAATTGATTACTGGGAGGCCATACCCATTGCTTGATTTTTTAAACTTCATTATAATAGCTTTGATCACATTCATACCAGAGATGTGCAAAGTAGTGAAGACAGACAGTTCTTCACTTGAGACAAGTTACTTTTTTTCTGAGTCTGAGTAAATTGGACTAAGGGCTGTGTGTTTGTATTATAGGAAGCTCATAACCTATTCTACCAAGATTATTTATCCAGATGTCTTAATAAACTGACATTATTTTTGCAGCTCACTTGTATACCTTCACTATAAAGAATAAAACTGTAAGGCTGTCTCAGTAAAAGCATTTTCTATGTACAATCCCATTTACTCTTATTTCCTAAGAAGAGAACCTATTAATTTATCTCCACATACCAGATTAGGGAACTGAGGCTCAAAACAATGAAGTGACTTGTTTTAATTCGCACAGCTATTAAGTATACAAACCTAGGTCTGATGTTAACAGGCATGTGTGCTCTACTATATTACACAAAAAATGTTGAAAGGGTGGCAAGTAAACTGCTCACTATGACTGACTATTGAACCACGATTAGTATTATAGTAACATACTGCCTTTTAGATGGTAAGCTTCATGAGGGCAAAGATCAAGGCTGGTTTGTCCCTGTATCCTCAGTGCCCAGAACAGTACCTCGTATGAAAGAGGCAGATGAGTATTTATTGAATTAATGAGGGAACAAGTATTTTGTCCAGCATATCAATCAATAAATTCTATATTTTATAGTGTTGTTAATAATTATGGCCATTCATATTTCTATAGCACTTCAACTTTTTAAAGACTTTTTTTTTTCTTCATGAAGTTTGTCTTAGGAGGACAAAGCGAAAGTTAATGACCCAGACCCTGGGAATACACATTGGTTTCCTAATCCTGAAATGAGACAATTAATTGTGAAGGAGATAAGCCTCACAAAATTGCTTCTGCAGCCTGTCTTCTGAGCCATATGTTTCAGGGTCTCTGGAACAGACCTGGTTGTTCTATCTATCCCATTGTCCCCATAAGAATGTTCTTACTTGTCAACCATGTGTTCTGACTTTTTGTTTGGAAAATATGGTCACCATATGCATGTTATAAAACTTGGGTCCCTAGACTAACTTCACCCTTCTGTACAGGTATTCCCAGATCTCATATCTTGCTAAATTTTCTGTGTGCACTTCAAGTAAGTGCTAATTCCAGCTCTTTGCATTGATCATGAACAACTACATTACGTCTATTTAAATTAATAGCTTAGTTTTCTATAGAAGGTGATTTCGATGATTTTTTTTCTCTAATAAATCATCGTATGCTTTTTATTCAATTTGAATATTTCTGATTTTCTTAAAATAAAAAGTTTATGATGATTCTAATAGGAATCCATGAAATTAATTAAATATATTGTGACATTATGTTGGATTTGTTATTTTACACATTTCTCAAATCGGATGGACCAAGTCAAATGGATATATTTGATAAACTTTATCTGATTCCATGGATATCCTGAATAAATTTTAGAGACAGCATAGAAATCTCTGTGCGGAAAGTCAAAGCAGACATTGTTTCTGGTTTAGGCTATAGTACTAAGCTATTCTGTGACTCTGGGCAAATTCCTTACACTCTCGGGGCTCAGTGTTCTCCTTTGTAAATTAAGTGACTTGGTCTAGGTCAGTGGTTCTCTTCCTTTGCTATCTGCGTCCCTCAGAGACTTAAGGATCAGCTTCACTCAAAGCAGCTCGGCACATATTTGTTATTTATACCTACCAGTCCACTGTGTAAAATATTGTTTGGAAAAATAAAGTTCTATAACTAAAATATCTTTATAATCTTTTGGTATCTTTTTGGGTCTGTATTTTCAGCTTATTTCATTAAAATGTCTCTGTGAGACATATGGGGTTTAGGTGGAGAAGAGGTATAGTTATATATATATAGTGAATAGGTTAAGAAATCTTTTAGTATAATCTGTTGGAGAAAGGCAGACAGTGATTAAAATATTGTCAGGCTGGGGTAGAGTAGTGAGGTAATCATTGACCGACATATAGACCTTTGAAAGGAGGATCAAAGTGATCAAGGTAAAGTTTCATCCTGCAGTGGTGTCTTTGGTTCTAAGCATTGGTAGGAAAGAAATATTGAGTCATTAGCCACAGCACTGAAGTGGACTTTAAAATGCATCGTATATAGAGTTAGATGTTGAGAGCTTGTTCTCCAGAACATGAGCCAAGCTTTGAAATGGTTGCATATATGCAAGGATT